>NC_090319.1:297128186-297442650 GCF_040869045.1 Eurosta solidaginis
CACATTCTGGAGTCACCCCTGGTCCACCTTTATGGCGGTATTTCGAAACGGCATCCACTTATAGAACTAGGCCCACTCCCTTTTAAAATACTCATTAACACCTTTCGTTTGATACCCATATTGTACAAACGCATTCTAGAGTCACCCCTGGTCCACGTTTATGGCGATATCCCGAAAAGCCGTCCACCCATAGAACTAAGGCCCACTCCCTTTTAAAATACTCATTAACACCTTTCATTTGATATTCATATCGTACAAACAAATTCTAGAGTCACCCCTGGTCCACCTTTATGGCGATATCTCGAAAAGGCGTCCACATATAGAACTAAGGCCAACGCCCTTTTAAAATACTCATTAATACCTTTCATTTGATACCCATATCGTACAAACACATTCTGGAGTCACCCCTGGTCCACCTTTATGGCGATATTTCGAAACGGCATCCACTTATAGAAGTAAGGCCCACTCCCTTTTAAAATACTCATTAACACCTTTCATTTGATACCCATATTGTAGAAACGCATTCTAGAGTCACCCCTGGTCCACGTTTATGGCGATATCCCGAAAAGCCGTCCACCCAAAGAACTAAGGCCCACTCCCTTTTAAAACACTTATAACACCTTTCGTTTGATACCCATATTGTACAAACGCATTCTAGAGTCAAACCTGGTCCACTTTTATAACGATATACCGAAAAGGCGTCCACCTATAGAACTAAGACCCACTCCCTTTTAAAATACTCATTAACACCTTTCATTTGATATTCATATCGTACGAACAAATTCTAGAGTCACCCCTGGTCCACCTTTATGGCGATATCTCGAAAAGGCGTCCACATATAGAACTAAGGCCAACGCCCTTTTAAAATACTCATTAATACCTTTCATTTGATACCCATATCGTACAAACACATTCTGGAGTCACCCCTGGTCCACCTTTATGGCGATATCTCGAAAAGGCGTCCACATATAGAACTAAGGCCAACGCCCTTTTAAAATACTCATTAATACCTTTCATTTGATACCCATATCGTACAAACACATTCTGGAGTCACCCCTGGTCCACCTTTATGGCGATATTTCGAAACGGCATCCACTTATAGAACTAAGGCCCACTCCCTTTTAAAATACTCATTAACACCTTTCATTTGATACCCATATTGTAGAAACGCATTCTAGAGTCACCCCTGGTCCACGTTTATGGCGATATCCCGAAAAGCCGTCCACCCATAGAACTAAGGCCCACTCCCTTTTAAAACACTTATAACACCTTTCGTTTGATACCCATATTGTACAAACGCATTCTAGAGTCAAACCTGGTCCACTTTTATAACGATATACCGAAGAGGCGTCCACCTATAGAACTAAGACCCACTCCCTTTTAAAATACTCATTAACACCTTTCATTTGATATTCATATCGTACGAACAAATTCTAGAGTCACCCCTGGTCCACCTTTATGGCGATATCTCGAAAAGGCGTCCACATATAGAACTAAGGCCAACGCCCTTTTAAAATATTCATTAATACCTTTCATTTGATACCCATATCGTACAAACACATTCTGGAGTCACCCCTGGTCCACCTTTATGGCGATATTTCGAAACGGCATCCACTTATAGAACTAAGGCCCACTCCCTTTTAAAATACTCATTAACACCTTTCATTTGATACCCATATCGTACAAACACATTCTGGAGTCACCCCTGGTCCACCTTTATGGCGATATTTCGAAACGGCATCCACCTATAGAACTAAGGCCCACTCCCTTTTAAAATACTCATTAACACCTTTCATTTGATATTCATATCGTACAAACAAATTCTAGAGTCACCCCTGGTCCACCTTTATGGCGATATCTCGAAAAGGCGTCCACATATAGAACTAAGGCCAACGCCCTTTTAAAATACTCATTAATACCTTTCATTTGATACCCATATCGTACAAACACATTCTGGAGTCACCCCTGGTCCACCTTTTTGGCGATATTTCGAAACGGCATCCACTTATAGAACTAAGGCCCACTCCCTTTTAAAATACTCATTAACACCTTTCATTTGATACCCATATCGTACAAACACATTCTGGAGTCACCCCTGGTCCACCTTTATGGCGATATTTCGAAACGGCATCCACTTATAGAACTAAGGCCCACTCCCTTTTAAAATACTCATTAACACCTTTCATTTGATACCCATATTGTAGAAACGCATTCTAGAGTCACCCCTGGTCCACGTTTATGGCGATATCCCGAAAAGCCGTCCACCCATAGAACTAAGGCCCACTCCCTTTTAAAACACTTATAACACCTTTCGTTTGATACCCATATTGTACAAACGCATTCTAGAGTCACCCCTGGTCCACTTTTATAACGATATACCGAAAAGGCGTCCACCTATAGAACTAAGGCCCACTCCCTTTTAAAATACTCATTAACACCTTTCATTTGATATTCATATCGTACGAACAAATTCTAGAGTCACCCCTGGGCCATCTTTATGGCGATATTCCGAAAAGGCGTCCATCTATAGAACTTAGGCCCACGCCCTTTTAAAATACCCATTAATACCTTTCATTTGATACCCATATCGTACAAAATAAATTCTAGAGTCACCCCTGGTCCACCTTTATGGCGATATCTCGAAAAGGCGTCCACCTATAGAACTTAGGCCCACTCCCTTTTAAAATTATCACTAACACATTTCCCATATCGTACAAACAAATTCTAGAGTCAGGCCTGGTCCACCTTTATGGCGATATCCCTAAATGGCGTCCATCTATAGAACTATGGCCCACTTCCTCTTAAAATACTCTTTAATACCTTCCATTTGATACACATGTCATACAAACACATTCCAGGGTTACCCTAGGTTCTTTTTACAACATGGTGATTTTCCACAGCTCTCAACTGAGTATGCAATGTTCGGTTACACCCGAGCTTAGCCTTCTTTACTTGTTTTTATGAAAGTTATAAAAATCAGTCTCCAAACAAACAAGGCTACACCTTGTAGATATTTATTCCAAGCCTTATATACCTCCTCTTTCGTTAAATACTTTTATACAAGGGTTTCTGGACTAACTATAAGAAAGCAACAAAGTTTCATTTTATATCTATTCAATCATCCCCATACATACATATATACAAAGTATTTCAAAGTGCAATTCTTAAACAGCCTTTCCATCCAATTTCAATTTCGTTACTTACAATATTAAAAAAAGAAAATTGTATTACCTGCTGTGCTACATACTTTGTTCATGAAGCGAAATTGCGTTTGGCAAAGTTTTGACAATTCTTGTTTATCTTGCTGCAAATTGAACAAAGTAATTTTCGTCTGATATTAGAAAGAGCGTACTTAAAAAGAAATGTTTGAGTGACATTTGAAGACCGCCAGAAAAATGAATAAAAAAGTTTTCGTTGGATGTATGCGATAATGTTTAATCGAGCATCTCACCTGGGGTTATTTTAATTAAGTTTACAATCTATGTAATAATATAACAAAATATATTTGCATGTTTAGAAAGAAAAAAAATTCTTGTTTTTAATTTTCAAATGTTGCCATATTCATGTTTTGGGAACAC
This sequence comes from Eurosta solidaginis, assembly GCF_040869045.1. Classification (NCBI taxonomy): domain Eukaryota; kingdom Metazoa; phylum Arthropoda; class Insecta; order Diptera; family Tephritidae; genus Eurosta; species Eurosta solidaginis. Next base: position 297,131,765 of record NC_090319.1, read on the forward strand.
ATGAAAAGGTTTCCCAAGTGTAAAAAAACTGAATTTATAATTTTACTAGCTTATGCCCGGTGATTTCACCACACATGTCAACTAAAATATGCAAAATAAATAAAACAAATTATAAGGTTTTGTGTTCGCAAATTTATTTTAATTTTTCCCCCAATTTTACATTTTACTGGCGGTGTTACGATTTTACTTATATTTATCAGAGAAAATTTTTTTAAAGCACAGTTACTTAATGACAGTTTTGATTTAATTTTTATACTCAGCGTGCTTTGCACACAGAGTATATTAACTTTGATTGGATATCGGTTGGTTGTACAGGTATAAAGGAATCGAGATAGATACAGGCTTCCATATATCAAAATCATCAGTATCGAAAAAAAATTTGATTGAGCCATGTCCGTCTTTTCGTCCGTTAACACGATAACTTGAAAACATGTTGAGATATCTTGACCAAATTTGGTACACAGACTTATCTGAAAATGAGCGAAATGGGGTGATAACCACTCACACTTTTTAATAATATAACATTTTGGAAAACACAAAAAACATGATTATGAAGTAAATAATATACCTAGAATGTTGAAATTTGACGTGTGGACTGATATTGAGACTCTTGATAAAAATTTGAAAAAACATTTTAAAATTGGCGTGGCACCGCCCACTTTTGATAAAATAAATTTTACAAACATTATTAATCATAAATAAAAATGGTTCAACTTATCGCAACAAAATTCGGCAGAGAGGTTGCCTTTGCTATATGGAATGCTTTGAAGAAGAACTAACGAAATCGGTTGAGGACGCCAATTTTTATATAAAAGATTTTTAAAAGGGTTGTGGACAAATAAAATAAGCTATATCTTTGCAAAAAGAGCTTTATATCAGCATTTCATTTCCCAAGTGGATTTATAACAATAAATAGGAAAAATTCAAATTTGAAAAAATGGGCCTGGCACCGCCCCTTTTATGACTAAGCAATTTTCTATGTTTCGGAAGCCATAACTCGAAGAAAAATTTACATATCGTAACAAAAGTGGTACACATATACTTTCCTTATAGCAGGAAATATTTCTAGAAAAAATGGACAAGATCGGTTAAAGACCACGGCAACTTAGATATAAGATAAGTTTAAAAGGGTCCTAGGCTAGAATAATAAGCTATAACTTAGCCAAAAATAGTTTTGAATCAATGGTATTTGACTTAGCAAGTTTTACTGTAAGAGGAAATGGGGAGAAATTTTTTTTAAACGGGCGGTGCCACGTGTATGTAGAAAAGTAAGTTATTTGAAATGAAATGTACAATTGAAGCTCACGCTGAGTATATAATGTTCGGTTACACCCGAACTTAGACACCTTTACTTGTTTTTTTTTTTTTTTTTTTGCATTTGATTGTTCACTTAACGACAGCTTCTTTACTGACGAATATAGATTTCAGGTATCGCGGCTGATTACGAAAATATTCTACGTTAGAACTTGTTCTATGAATACCCGTTTTTCCTATTCGCTTCGAAAAGTTTCGGGATCGGGCAGCTCTCAACCCAATTCTGAAGTAGGTCAATCTCGAGAAACATTCTTCAAACAAAACTTCATATATGGTGCTTTCAAGCTATTAGCGGAAATAGGATGTTACTCCACTTCGGTAATTTCGTTGTTGTTTAACGTTAAATACACCTTACGAAGGTTTTGGAGAATGTTATCGGTGTCCATGGTCCTTTAGTAGACATAGATACTGTACATTCCAGCAACTATTATCATTAATAATACTAGAGAAAAATTACAAACAATTTACAATGGTTACTACAACATGTGTCTGAATATCACTTCTTCATCAGCTAGCTTCTTGGAAGCTGAGTATTGAACTCTAAATCTCCAACATTCATGATTCATACTAGTGCAGAGGCAGGTGCTTTTATCTACTCAGAGTGCCCTGCTGCTCGCTTTGCAATTGGTCTCTCTAAGTATTGGCTTTTTTCTTTGATATTCCTTTATACACCATAAGGCACATACTACATCTATATATTTTTAAGCCTAATTGTGTGGAATATTTGTAGGCGCGCTCTCAAGAGCTTTGTAACATTGGATTTATAGCAAAGCTAGTAGCAGTAGTACCTCCGCTCTTCACTGTTATATTAATATTATTATCTGTATTTAATTAGCGAGTCATGCTCATATTGCTTTATACAAATGTTTTTGTTATTGATATTAGAGAAAAATTATAAAGTTTACAAACGATGATGACCAGCCCGACCATCTAGGGAATTGATCAAATTTTACTACATACCTTGAATTTCCTAGAACTGGTCAAAGTTTGTTAGACGTATGGCATTAAAAATAACTTTCTGCCAAATTTCGACATGAAATTTTCTAAGTGGTTTGATTTACTGAATGCAAAACTCTTTAGGTTTCTACTTTTAATTGAAGTCTAAGTCACGCTCATTTTCTAAAACTCTAAAAAATTTCAATTTTGCTTCACAAATTCAACCCGCATAACAATTTAGTGGTCTTTGGTAATTAAATGCCGAATTTTTTCAAACTTTTCGAAATTACCGATATCGAAAAAGTAGGCGAGAATACCGACCATGTTCGCCTATTTTCAGTACCAATATATTCTGCTTCCAGATAAGTTAAAGTCCCTAATTTGGTAAGTTATCTTATTTTTTGCTTAACGAGCTGCCGGACGGAAGAACAGATGGATATGACTCAATCAAAAACCCTCCATCGGGTTAGAGGTCTTAGAATATACTAGCGGCAGGTATTCCTGTCGTAAGAGACGACTAAAATACCAAATTTATTTAAGCAGTTGTGTAGGGGAACCTTTTCAAGGATTTTCCAACACAAAATATTGCTTCCCCTATCCAATTGCCAACCTCACCTACCCGTGGCGAATCCTGTGCCATTAACAGTCGAGGCTCTGACGACTCCGAACTCCTGATGAATCTAGGGGTGGGATGGCGTTTTGACCTTGAAGATTTTATGTGGTCATACTAAATCTTTCCCAAGATGGTCGGACTGGTGCCTTAATGGTGCATGTTACCAGAACGTGCAGGATCTGCAACCAACAAAGTACGATCAACATCGATAACACTTCCCAAGGCTTTCGAGAGTGACCTAATCACTACAGCAACAACAACAACTCACACAAAATCTTTTTCGATGCAAATACTTTTATTTGAGTATTTTAACCCAATTTTCAATCTCACCTACGCGAAGCGAATCCTGTTACAAATATGTATGCACCATACACATATTTAGCAGGCAAGGCTCTGACGACCCCAAGTTGCTCATATAATTAGGGGGCAGGGGCGTGATGGCCTAAATGGTTGAGTGTCGTAATATTTAATCCTTCCCAAGATGGTCGAGCTAGTACCTTAATGTTGCCTGTTAGCGAATCGCACTGGATATATAACCGGCATAGTACCATCAAAATCGATAACACTACCAAAAGCCTTCGGAGACTGTCCATATCGCTACAAAAGCAAAAACAACAAATTACCGTTATTCAATTAAAGACATAAAAGCCTGTGAAATCAATACTGCCTTGAAAAATATTAATTAAATAAATTTTTGCGGAATAACTTAGGAGAGAATAAGGCCAAACTGCTCCTCAAATTTTTGGTTTGCAGTCTTTTTAGTTGGTCATACAAAGTTAAGGAATCCATAGTTTTTTTGCGACTCCAAAATATGAGTTGAATAACAACTTTTACTGAGCGATCTTTTAGCTCACCGAACCTCACCAAGAAATAAAAGAATGTACGCTAAAAAGATACAAGAAATTTTGAAGCGTTTTGCTTATTTTATCTATAATAAAATTGAACACTTTTATTACAAAACAATGTCCCAAAATCAACTCAATAACACGAACACTTTAAATGAAACCAAATCGCTTATTTACCCAACAAATGGCAATGTAAACAAAGGTAATTATCAGGCAAAGGCCTATTGCGTAAATAAATCGCTCAGCGACATTTGACCAATAATAAAGTCAGGCGACTTGATTTGCCGACGGTATTTTGCATAATAAGACAGAATGAAGCTCACTGCATTACACTTGGAATTATTTTGAAAATAAAGCGATTTAAAATAGAAGCACTTCAAAAAAAAAACAACAACAACACATTGACATAAGTATGCACTTATATATGTACATAAGTACTTGTTGAATTAAACACAAAGCGAAATTTCGCTTAGAATTACTGACAGCTGTTAATTTTAAACACATTTACATACAAATTGCACTCATTTTTATTAAACGCACACATACACACACATATTTTACACGATACAACTTTAATAGTCAGTTTGTGACATTGCGAACAATTTTGCATTTGAAATGTGTGTGTGTGAAAATAAATTGTTTCATTCAAATGCGTCGACGTGTGACAACTTTATTAATTCTGCCACCAAATACAATGAAGCGTATGATGAATATAGAGTGTATGCATTACAAACACACACACAATCTTATACAACTTAAACGTGGCTTTCAAATTTACATATATATCACGCTCACTTAAAAATTCATTTTGTTCGTTGTTTGTTTGTGATGCCTTTTTATAAATCGGCATCACGCGAACCCATATTCTTACACATTTCACTCGCTTACATAAATATGACGCGAAATACCGCACTCCACTTACACAAACATAAATAAATAAATAACTGTCAAATATCTAGGGAATTTGTTTATTTTATTGAAACTGTTTACTTTTTTTATTACATTTTTCTTCAAGCATTTAGCAGCAGTTTGCTTTCCTTTTGTTTTGGTCGATTCGCGTATTCAACCGTCGCTTGCTACGATTGCCGACAAACTGATTTGTTATCCTCTCGGCTTTGCTGTTATATTTATCTAAAATTTATTTTCTTCTATGTAACGATATCACGTAAAATACGTAAGATACGTAAGTTCGATGTAAATGAGTACACATAAATTTTTGCTGAGAGTAAATTTGAGTGCATTGTTATTTGAGAGCAAACTAAACATATTAGTAAGTACTTGTGGTTGAAATTGAATGAAGGATGTTTGCAAAGTTTCTAGCGCAACGAAGTACGCAGAGTGCTAAAAGTCTATAACTTGGATTAGGTTGAGCGGTTGTTGTTGTTGTTGTTGTTGTTGCAATAAGTACACTCCCCGAAGGCATTGGGGAGTGTTATCAATGTAGATGGTCTTTGCCGGATATAAATCCGCTACGCACCATAAATCTACATCCCGACCATCTCGGGAAAGATTTGGTATAACCAAATGCTTCAAGGCCAGACTACCCTCCCACTTCCTAGATTCATTAGGAGTTCGGGGTCGCCAGAGCCTCGGCTGTTAATGGAACAGGATTCACCACGGGTAGGTGAGATTAACTATTGGGTTGAAGAAACTCTATATTTCGCTGGCCACCCTTTGAAAGAGTTGCGCTACACAACTCCTTGAATCAATTTGATATTTTAGTCGCATCTTACGACAGGCATACCTACCGCGGTTATGTTCTAAGCCCCCTAACACGCTGGGACAGGTTGTGTGGTCATGCATGGGAACTTGGCACATTTCCACCCGCTGAAAGTTTTTTCCCTTACCCTTTGTGAGCGCTGAATTGCAGCACATTCGTCCAACTGTATATTTACCAATTAAGCACCATGAAAGTGAGTACCTGTCAATGGAAGACTCAACCTCACGGTATCAAACACGGATCTAATTACACGATCAATGGCCCAACTAACGGCTCTATGTCGCCAACCTCAACACTTCCTAGCTGAATTATTGTTACCAGATTAGTTTGTAATCAAATGTTTCAATCACAAGCGCTTATCTTGGTATGATACGAAGTCTACCCAAGCTCCTACCGTTTTAAGGATAATGGCCTTTGATTTCAAGGCAACTCTACCTTAAGTTCCATTTATATTCTATTCCAAGCACAAAAATTTCGCTATAACATGTTCTAATGCTTGAGCTCATCAGATACGTGATAAAATTCCACAATTTTAATGCAAATATTAAGGGATGTGAACAATCTTTTCTGAGCATCAGGAATTATAATAAATGTGCAACATAACTAAGGCACTGTAATTTCAACCTTGCCAACACAACATGAGTGAAATGTACGTTCACGGTAGAAACCTACTTCGAATTATATCTTCAAATCTTTGGCCCCTTGACACACCGATAAAATACATATACATCTTCATTAAGTACACATGCTGATCTTATTTACTCAATATCAGATGCCATCGGTCAGCATAGCCTAACGCAGTTTGAAACATTGCAAAAAGTAAAGAGACCCCAAACCCACCCTTACAGTTATGAATTGTTATCCAACAACAATAGGATATGTCGATTCCTCAACAGGTTGCAGCGGAAAAAAAAATTTCACAGTTTTGAGATGTGATCAAATTTTTCACATCCTACCGTAGAAGAATTTATGAAATATTTATACTTAGGTTAGAAGTAGTACAGAGGCATTTTACCCATGTATGTGGACCGATAGTAAACTATATGCCAACTTTCCATCGAAGAAGACCTCTTTACTCCGAATAGAATGTGTTATTGCTTAATTGGAGAGCTGAAGTGACCGCATTACTCCGAAGACAATGCATATTGCCAACTCTAACGAAGACAGAATGCATAGCTTCGTTAAGTGTTCTTAATTGTAAACTTCCACGAAAGTGAATGAGGCGATCAACCATTTCTTTCCTTTTTACATCTTGATAACTCCTACAGCCTGGATGATGTGGCCCTCCTAGCCTAACAATTGGGAAGTCCACGGTTAGTGCTCCTGCATATGTGGAAATGTTATCCCTTCTTAATTTACAGTACTTAGGGTTCTATTGTGCCATCTGCCAAAGAGATTGGCGAAAATTTGGTATTAGTTCACAACTAATTAGTTAAAAGCCATGGAAATTGATTTTCGATGGCTGTAGATCAAAATAAATATTCTAGTGTTGATAATGCGTTTTCCTTCTACAAATCACGGCTCCATGATAAATTATGCTTCTGCCTGAAAAACGCCACGATAACCAGGAAGTCTGAAAGAGGTTTTGATGTAACGCTCCTTGAAATAGAATAAAACTTAAAATGCAGCAACTGACTTTAGCATAAAAACTTAAGTCGAAATGAAAACTCAACGATCTTTACCTTCGCCCTAGAACCTCCTGACTCTTGATTAGAGGTAATTTGATAGTACTGTAGCAACGTCTCTCAACTGATGGAAAATTTTCTGTGGTCACCACGTGAGGATTCGAAACTGTTTACGCCAAAGCTGAAGGAAGGTAGAAAAAATGGTCTTTTATGTGCTTTGTAAGCCAAAGATAAGGCTCACCTTCGGTAGCCATAAACAGGTAAAAGGCACGTATTTATTCTAGCATCCTATTCGTAAATCGGTGGCCACCGTGGTGTGATAGTAGCGTGCTTCGCCTACCACACCGTATGCCCTGGGTTCCTACCCCGGGCAAAGCTACATCAAAATTTTAGAAATAAGGTTTTCAATTAGAAGAAATTTTTCTAAGCGGGGTCGCCCTCGGCAGTGTTTGGCAAGCTCTCCGGGTGTATTTATGCCATGAAAAGCTCTCAGTGAAAACTCATCTGCCTTTCAGATGTCGTTCGGAGACGGCATAAAACATGTAGGTCCCGTCCGGCCAATTTGTAGGGCAAATCAAGAGGAGCACGACGCAAATATTGGAAGAGAAGCTCTGCCTTAGATCTCTTCGGAGGTTATCGCGCCTTACATTTATTTTTTTTTATGTCGTAAATCACAAGGTAGGGGTCCCACCAGAATGAATGCTTGTTGGTAAAAATAAAATTGAGCCGACCAACCAGTAAAGACCTCACATTAACTGAATACCTTCATAATATGGCGGGAATTTGTTTGACGACCAAACGGAAAAATACAATTAGATACCGCAACTCATATTATTAAATACCTTCGTCCAATTGGTAAGTACTAGAAGTTTTCTAGAACATACAGAGCTTAATTTCTGTCTTGAGAACTGACAGCTCTGCCTCCTAGAAGCCTTTTCTTCGTATCGTTTCTTCCTGAAAGTAACGTACGTTAATTATGGGCCTTAAGTCTTCTCTCTTCGTAGGATTTGCACAGGATCTAAGAAATTTTACAGCTTTTCATGGCTTACTCCTTGACTGATTATATAAAACTCCCTTGCTTTTTTGATTTCCCCAAAACGGATTCGAACGTCCATCGTGAATCATTGGCGTTTTAGTTAGGTTCTATCACTTAAAGACTCAGAAAATATGATAACACATCGATCACTTCGGGATGCCACATCGACAAGTTTCGGCAAAAATTCTATAACTTTTTGATTACAAATTAATATTTTTTCAATACCACATCTGTGATTTGTCTATGACCATTCGAATATTCAATCAATAATCTATCGAAAAATTTTTGATATCTAATTTAGCAATCGGTAAATATTCGATAGCAAATCGATGAACTATTGATAACATATCGATACTTTTTATATGTATTTAATTAGCGAGCTTTGCTCATATTGCTTTATACAATGGTTTTTGTAATTGATATTAGGGAAAAATTGTAAGTTTACAAACGGCGATGGTTACTAGGACATGTTTCTGAATTTCACTTCTTCATCAGCTAGCTTTTTCGGGAGCTGAGCGTTGAACTCGAATCTCCAACATTCACATCAGTGCAAGCCTTTAGCTGCTACGACATATGAATATTCCGTTGTTCGCTGTACAATTGTACTTTTTATATATATAATTGATAAATTTTCGATAAAAAATCGTCACCTAAAATTCGGTACTTCATTTATTACTATTGCCATCGATTTCAGATGTATGACACTTGCATAATTTGGCGTACACAGAAGCTCACATGCTAGTCCTACGATACAAGATTCACAAAGTTGCTCATAACCCTGAAAGAAAACTCAAGGCTCACTAAATGGAAATGCGTCACATCCTTATAAGTTCGGCCTCCTCAATTGCAGCTGATCTACGAAATGCCAGCTGCAGGTAGATACAGTATTATATTCATGTCCTGCGCTCGCCAGATCAGGCCTCTAACTATTAGGGCGTCAGATTTTTCTGATCTTAAAGCAACAATTAAACTAGGTCTTACAAAACTGTTTGTGTTTGCAAGAGGACGGAGTTAATCTGTAACAAAGGCATCTGATTGAGGCTCTTTCGCGTGGTCTTCGAACTAATTTTGGTAATACTATGGCAAACTCAGTCTATGTGATGTCTTTGTTGACCGGCCAGTACAACTAGCCTAACCCTAACTCGTCTATACCTCGTCCAAAACACACATTTAAAAAACCTATAACTTGCAGGTAGGAAATTGATAACATGCTTATAACTGGATGACAACAAACCGATAACTCATCGTTAACTAAACCGCTTTCATTAGAAATTTTTTTGTTATATCGGTTTCATTCTAGAATTCTCAAAAATGTTTACACATCAACTTTTCTTTCCCGGACACTTTCACTAAGGATACTTACAAATGCAGATCTACATAAAAGAACTTATTACTGTGCTTTTAACCAATTTTATTGGAAACACTCTAACGAATCTATAATTTCTCTTTGTATTTTATTGCTCACACTTCCAAAAAACGTTGTCTCAGACATCAAACAAAACCTCCGAACCTTCACTGTACTCGAACAAGAGAGAGCGGTCAATAGTTACAAATAAGCACTATAGAGAGCGACAACTGATGCGTTAGTTCTTTACTGCTTGTCCATTTAACACAAATACAGACAAATAATGTACGCTTTGCAATTCGATGCTCTTTTTCAGCTGTTACTCGAGCGTAGCAAGCGCCCACACACATACTTTTGTCGCGAAATTACTTTCTATTTTATTAACTTATACCTGCTCCATGCTCCAAGCTACCATGCTCGTCTTTAATATATAAAGATGGAGATATATGTATATGTGTGTGTATATTTTTGTGTGCGTAAATGAAAACTGATAAATTTACTCATAGCCAATATAAATTACGATGACGTTCCTTTGAGACTTTTGGCACAACAATTTTCTGTTTTACCTTTTACCTGGTGCAAATAATTTTGCATAGCCTTACATTTAACACAGGCAAATTACGTTTAAATATTTGACAAAGTTGGACACTTAAGTATTAGCAAAAAATATTTCCTTTGTTCCTATGTTTATTCTTGTAAAAAGTCGGGTCTCTTAAGACAGCTTTTGATGGAATTAAGTATTCGTCCAAGTTTCATGCAATTTGGCACTTTTACAAATATTTAACAATTCGATGAAATAAAGTATCAATTTTTAATCTTGAAGTGTTTCATGAACTGTAGATGAAATTTATGGAGGGGGTTACCGTGTATGTCGCCTCGACGTAGCTTTATACATTTAGCTTTATGGAATTATATTCCTTTTCTTTAAACCCTTTTCTTCAATTCAGCTGAACGATGTCAAGAGCAATGCATCACTTCTATTTTTCTTCGCATGAATAACACACCGAAAATTAAGGCAAATAAAGAGACGAAATTCAGAATAACTCGATGGTAGATGAGGCTATGAGAGTACGATCTGGAGATAGTTCATCAACAAGGGACTCGTGTGACTTATGTCGACGCTTTGAGCCGTGTACCAGATCAACCACCAAACGAAGTCGAAATAGAAGGGTTTGCAATGAAAATTAGCATCACATCCAAATATTTATTAATTTATTTAGAAGGGTTTACGGTTTGTTGCACCTAAATCCATATAATGGATAGCAGCTCACTCATGCCACGATGAAATTAATAATTTTGCTCTCTAAAAAACTATCCAAAGCACGCAAACACATTTTTTGTTTCGCAAAATTCGCAAATATGTTAAAAGGTATATACCGGTGTGCTTGAGTTTTTGTTACAATAGGACACGCCACGGGATGTTGGAAGGACAATTACACTTCACCGAAGTGTTGCCCATGCCATTCAGAGCCCTTTACGTTGATCATCTGGGGCTGTTTACAAAAAGTAATCGAGGAAATGGCTACGTTTTATCAATCTGCCATAGTTTTTGAAATATTTAGTAGTAAAACCAGTACAGAACACGAAAACAACGCAAATTTTAAATTACTTAGACGAAATGATGAGTTATTTTGGACAGCTATCGATGTACAGCTTTTACCTCAAAGCAATCCAACAGTTCTGCGAGAAGAACCTTACTCAACAGGTTAAAAATGAGGTCCGCACACCACGAGCTAACGGCCAAACCGAGCAAGCAAATCAAATGATTATAAATTTATTCCAAACCACAACCCAGACATTTTTTTAGTATTGGACGTTGCGCAATAAACGATCCCAATTCTTCAGGATCCAAAAATGGACTGGCACCCAATAAAACTCGAACCCAAGTTTCGATCTCCTAATGGAATTGCCCGAAATTTGTAAAACGACCGATGTTTAGTTGAAGATATACCTGGCATGCAAATAATGAATCAAATGTTCTGTTCGATGTAAACCTTGGCGTAGTAATGCAACCAAATTAGAAAACTCCCGCAAGTACGATGACGAAAACCATCTTGACGAAATCAATGTCAATTTAGTAACAGGAAAGGCCGAATTTTCAAGATACATGACAACTCTGCCATACGCACACCACACTGTTGCGGAGGCAGAGCAGCATTAAACATCAATGAAACATAAAACAGTGGTCAGTCATCATCAAGCAATTAAATCGGTAAATTTTGCCTAAGCTATCCTGATAGCTGCAAGATCAAATAGATTTTTTGACTTCAAATAGATTTTTTGAGATAGCTCCCAAAAAGTCATACTTTTACCTAACTATATAATGGGAACGATGAGGCGTCCCACTTGGCAACTGGAGGTACATTTTTAACACTGTCCTCCGTTTGGATACCTTACGATGGATGCAGAGAAACCTCCTCCGGGTAAAGGATTTCATGGCCAATAACAGCAAAAGCAACCTATTTAGCCTGTATTGGTATTTCATTTCATTTCATTTATTTGCAGTCAATGGAATAAATCCTTACAGACTAAATATATTAAATAGTTCTTAAATACAATGTAGAGCTAAAAGTATGAAACTTATATACATATATGGACCGGAGAACTTAAAAGGCAGAGTTTAAAATAATTAAAAATTGAAACTTTGGTAGTGAAAAATCCAATGAAACCGTAACTCTCAGTGAGTTAAACTCACGTATAGCATGGGCAATAGGAGCATTACAGGCATAATTAGTTCTAAGATTATCACCATAAAAGGGATAGAAATTTCGGAGAGAACGTTGAGGGACATTAAATCGAAACCGCTCCAGCAAGTACGGGCAGTCAATAAACCCATTAATAATGTTATAAGCGAAACTTAAGCAGATAATAGATCTACGATCCAACAAGGTCTTAAGGTTTAATAGCAAGAGACGAGCAGATTAAGGAGGCATCGGTTCAGGGAAGTTTAAAGGTCGAAGAGCATATTTAAGAAAGATCTTCTGTATACGCTCTATTCTATTTACAGCTGTCTGCTGGCTTGGTCTCCAAATAAAAACTGCATATTCCAAACGCGAACTAACAAAGGCCGTGAATAATAACTTGATCGTATACGGATCTGAGAATTTTATAGTATTACGCCCAACGAAACCAAGCATAGAATATAATTTAGCAGTTATATAGTTTACGTGATTGTAAAACGAGAACTTACTATCAAAGATAATACCAAGATCTTTAATCTCATTAACACACTGAAGCTCACAATTTGAAATTCTTTAAATCGTATGTAGTGTACTAGTTGTTTTCGCATAAGTTATGAGGAAACATTTGGCGGGGTTCAAGGAAAGATGAGATTCCTCGCACCAGCGGTAAAGTTTGTTAATGTCATTTTGTATTCTTGAGGCATCATCTGGCCCCTTAATTGCTGAGAATAGCTTCAGGTCATCAGCGTAAAGCAAACACTTGGCGAACGAGAAGCAACTACTAATGTCGTTGATAAAAAGAATAAAAAATAACGGTCCCAATATACTATCCTGAGGTACACCAGAGGTGGCAACAAAAGGCCTGGAGGATACACCATCAATATTAACACCACATTGCCTGTTAAATAAATAAGAGGCAATCCATAGCAGAAACGAGGAATGAAAGCCAAGAGAAGCTAATTTTCCTAGTAAAAATCTATGAGAAACTCTATCAAAAGCTTTAGAGAAATCTGTGTAGATGCAATCCACTTGAAACCCAGCAGAAAAAGACTCTATACAATATTCACTTTTGAGCAAAATCGACCGACGCATCTCTTCAAACACCGGCGACAAACTAACACACATCTTTAGCCTTTCTTTTTATGCTCAGTTGAGCAGAGCTCACAGAGTATATTAACTTTGATTGCATAACGGTTGGTTGTACAGGTATAAAGGAATCGAGATAGATATAGACTTCCATATATCAAAATCATCAGTATCGAAAAAAAATTCGATTGAGCCATGTCCGTCCGTCCATCCGTCCGTCCGTCTGTCTGTCCGTTAACACGATAACTTGAGTAAATTTTGAGGTATCTTGATGAAATTTGGTATGTAGGTTCCTGGGCACTCATCTCAGATCGCTATTTAAAATGAACGATATCGGACAATAACCACGCCCACTTTTTCGATATCGAAAAATGGAAAAAGTGCGATAATTCATTACCAAATACACATTAAGCGATGAAATTTGGTAGGTGAGTTGAGCTTATGACGCAGAATAGAAAACTAGTAAAATTTTGGACAATGGGCGTGGCACCGCCCACTTTTAAATGAAGGTAATTTAGAAGTTCTGCAAGCTGTAATTTGGCAGTCGTTGAAGATATCATGATGAAATTTGGCAGGAACGTTACTCTTATTACTTTATGTCTTACTTACTTACTTAATTGGCGCTTAACCATCTAAACGGTTATGGCCGTCCAACAAGGCGCGCCAGTCGCTCCTTCGCTCCGCCAACCGGCGCCAATTGGTCACACCAAGGGAGTTTAAATCGTTTTCCACCTGGTCCTTCCAACGGAGTGGGGGCCGCCCTCTACCTCTGCTTCCATAGGCGGGTTCCGATAGAAACACTTTCTTGGCCGGAGCATCATCTTTCATTCGCATAACATGGCCTAGCCAGCGCAGCCGCTGCGTTTTAATTCGCTGGACTATGTTGATGTTTGCGTATAGCGCGTACAGCTCATCATTAAATCTTCTTCGGTACTCGCCACCGCCAACGCGTAGAGGCTCATAAATCTTTCGAAGAACTTTTCTCTCGAACACTCCCAAAGCCGCTTCATCTGCTGTTGTCATGGTCCATGCTTCTGCCCCATATAGCAGGACAGGTACGATAAGTGACTTGTAGAGTATGATTTTCGTTCGCCGAGAGAGGACTTTACTTTTCAATTGCCTACCTAGTCCAAAGTAGCATTTATTGGCAAGATTGATTCTTCGCTGGATTTCAGTGCTGATGTTGTTGCTAGTGTTGATGCTGGTTCCCAAATAAACGAAGTCTTTTACTATTTCGAAATTATGGCTGCCAACAGTAGCGTGGTTGCCAAGGCGCATATGCGCTGACTCTTTGCTCGATGACAGCAGGTACTTCGTTTTGTCCTCATTCACCATCAAACCCATCTTTACCGCTTCTTTTTCCAGCTTGGAGTAAGCAGAACTAACAGCGCGGGTGTTTAGACCGATGATATCAACGTCATCAGCATATGCCAGTAATTGCACGCTTTTATAGTATATTGTTCCAGTGCGGTTAAGTTCTGCAGCTAGTATAATTTTCTCCAGCATCAAATTAAAGAAATCGCACGATAGGGGGTCACCCTGTCTGAAACCTCGTTTAGTTTCGAACGGCTCGGAGAGGTCCTTCCCAATTCTGACTGAGCTGATGGTGTTGCTCAACGTCATTTTGCACAGCCGTATAAGTTTTGCGGGGAAACCAAATTCAGACATAGCGGCATATAGGCAGCTCCTTTTCGTGCTGTCGAAGGCGGCTTTAAAGTCGACGAAGAGGTGATGTGTGTCGATTCTCTTTTCACGGGTTTTTTCCAAGATTTGGCGCATTGTGAAAATCTGGTCGATGGTAGATTTACCAGGTCTGAAGCCGCACTGATAAGGTCCAATCAGCCGGTTCACGGTGGGCTTCAATCTTTAGCACAATACACTTCAAAGGACCTTATATGCGATATTAAGAAGGCTGATTCCACGATAGTTGGTGCATTTTGCAGTATCCCCCTTCTTGTGGACTGGGCAAAGAACACTTAGATTCCAACCGTCGGGCATGCTTTCGACCGCCCATATTTTGCTAAGAAGCTGCTGCATGCGCCTTACCAACTCCTCGCCGCCGAACTTGAATAGCTCCGCAGGCAATCCATCAGCGCCCACGGCCTTGTTGTTTTTCAATCTGGTTATTGCTATTCTAACTTCGTCATAATCGGGCGGGGGGACATATATTCCATCATCATCGATTGCGGGATCGGGTTCTTCATCTCTGCGCGGTGAATTGCTGCCTCCATTTAGGAGAGCAGAGAAGTGTTCCCTCCATAATCTAAGCACTCTCTGGACATCAGTTACAAGGTCGCCGTTTTCATTCCTACAGGAGTTTGCCCCGGTCTTAAAACCTTCCGTCTGTCGCCGTATTTTTTGGTAGAATTTTCGGGCGTTATTCCTGGTGGCTAGCAGCTCAAGCTCCTCGCACTCACGCCTTTCTGCTTCTGCTTTTTTCTTCCTGAAAAGGCGTCTCGCTTCCCTTTTCAACTCACGATAGCGTTCACACACTCCTCTTGTCGCGCTCGCTTTTAACGTAGCCCTGTAGGCAGCATCTTTTCTTTCGGTTGCAACGCGGCATTCTTCATCATACCAGTTGTGTTTTCGTGGCCGCCGGTAACCAATTTTTTCCTCGGCGGCAGTACGAAGTGCTTTGGAGATATGCTCCAACTGCTCCCGTATTCCTTCAGGATGAGTTGTGCCCTTCGAGAGCAGGTGTGAGAGTCGAGTTGCGAAATCATTGGCAGTCTGTTGTGATTGAAGCTTTTCGACGTCTATCTTTCCTTGTGTTTTTTGTTCCTTGTTTTTAGCCACGTTGAGGCGGGTGCGTATTTTGGCTGCACCGAGATAATGGTCCGAATCGATGTTAGGTCCTCGGATCGTGCGCACATTTAAAACACTGGAGGCATGCCGTCCGTCTATCACAACGTGATCGATCTGATTGCGAGTATTTCGATCAGGAGACAGCCATGTAGCTTGATGTATCTTTTTATGCATGAACCTCGTGCTTGCTATGACCATGTTTCGAGCACCGGCAAAGTCAATCAGCCTCAGTCCGTTAGGAGAAGTTTCATTGTGTAGGCTGAACTTTCCGACTGTAGGGCCAAAAACACCTTCTTTGCCCACCCTGGCGTTAAAGTCGCCAAGCACGACTTTTATATCATGACGGGGGCAGCGCTCGTATGTGCGTTCTAATTGTTCATAAAAAGTGTCTTTCACCTCATCGTCTTTCTCCTCTGTCGGCGCATGGGCGCAGATGAATGACATATTAAAAAATTTTGCTTTTATTCGGATAGCGGCGAGACGCTCGTCCACAGACGTGAACGCCAGCACTTGGCGACAAAGTCTCTCTCCCACCACGAATCCGACGCCGAAACTGCGCTTATTCGCATGGCCACTCCAATATATGTCACAATTTTTGATCTTCTTTCTTCCTTGCTTCGTCCAACGCATTTCTTGGATGGCGGTGATGTCAGATTTTGCTTTGACGAGGACATCAACCAGCCGGGCATCTGCACCAATCCCATTCAGGGAGCGGACGTTCCAGGTGCATGCCCTCAATTCATTGTCCTTCAAACGTTTGCCATGGTCGTCATCAATAGAGAGTGTATTTATCCGAGGCTTGTTGTTATATTTCATTGGAGTATGGTTTTACGTGGCGGGTCCCAAGCCCAGCGCACAACCCGCTCAGCAGGGGTGAAAATATTACTTTATGTCTGCTTGATAAAAATTAGCAAAATCGGAGAACGACCACGCCCACTTTTTAAAAAAAATTTTTTTTTAAACTCAAATTTTAAAAGAAAAGTTAATATCTTTACAGCATATAAGTAAGTTATGCCAACATTCAACTCCAGTAATGATATGGTGCAACAAAATACAAAAATAAAAGAAAATTTCAAAATGGGCGTGGCTCCGCCCTTTTCATTTAATTTGTCTAGGATGCTTTTAATGCCATAAGTCGAACAAAAATTACCCAATCCTTGTGAAATTTGGTAGATGCTTAGCTCCTAGGACGATAACTGTTTTCTGTGAAAAATGGCGAAACCGGTTGAAGCCACGCCCAGTTTTTATACACAGTCGACCGTCTGTCCTTCCGCTCGGCCTTTAACACGATAACTTGAGCAAAAATCGATATGTCTTTACTAAACTCAGTTCACGTACTTATCTGAACTCACTTTGTATTGGTGTAAAAAATGGCCGAAATCCGACTATGACCACGCCCACTTTTTCGATATTGAAAATTACGAAAAATGAAAAAAAATGCCATTATTATATACCAAATACGAAAAAAGGAATGAAACATGGTAATTGTATTGGTCTATTGACGCAAACTATAACTTTAGAAAAAAAATTTTAAAATGGGTGTGGCACCTACCATATTAAGTAGAAGAAAATGAAAAAGTTCTGCAGGGCGAAATCAAAAGCCCTTGAAATCTTGGCAGGAATACTATTCGTGGTATTACATATATAAATAAATTAGCGGTACCCGACAGATGGTGTTCTGGGTCACCCTGGTCCACATTTTGGTCAATATCTCGAAACGCCTTCACATATACAACTACCACCACTCCCTTTTAAAACCCTCATTAATACCTTTCGTTTGATACCCACAAACGCATTCTAGAGTCAACCCTGGTCCACCTTTATTAAGATATCTCGAAAAGGCGTCCACCTATAGAACTAAGGCCCACTCCCTTTTAAATTAATAATTAACACCTTTCATTTGATACCCATATCGTACAAACAAATTCTAGAGTCACCCCTGGACCCACCTTTATGGCGATATCTCGAAAAGGCGTCCACCTATAGAACTAAGGCCCACACCCTTTTAAAATACTCATTAATACCTTTCATTTGGTATCCATAACGTACACAAATTCTAGAGTCACCCCTGGCCCACCTTTATGGCGATATCTCGAAAAGGCGTCCACCTATAGAACTAAGGCCCACACCCTTTTAAAATACTCATTAATACCTTTCATTTGATACCCATAACGTACACAAATTCTAGAGTCACCCCTGGCCCACCTTTATGGCGATATCTCGAAAGGGCATCCACCTATAGAACTAAGGCCCACTCCCTTTTAAAATACTCATTAGCAACTTTCATTTGAGACCCATATTGTACAAACGCATTCTAGAGTCACCCCTGGTCCACGTTTATGGCGATATCCCGAAAAGGCGTCCACCCATAGAACAAAGGCCCACTCCCTTTTAAAACACTTATTACACTTTTCGGTTGACACCCATATTGTACAAACGCATTCTAGAGTCAACCCAGGTCCACTTTTATAACGATATTCCGAAATGCGTCCACGTATAGAACTTAGGCCCACTCCCTTTTAAAATACTTATTAACACCTTTCATTTGATACCCATATAGTACAAACAAATTCTATAGTCACCCCTGGTCCACGTCTATGGCGATATCTCGAAAAGGCGTCCACATATAGAACTAAGGCCCACGCCCTCTTAAAATACACATTAACACCTTTCATTTGATAATCATATCCTACAAACAAATTCTAGTGTCACCCCTGGTCCACCTTTATGGCGATATCTCGAAAAGGCGTCCACCTATAGAACTAAGGCCCACGCCCTTTTAAAATACTCATTAGCAACTTTCATTTGATGCCCATATTGTACAAACGCATTCTAGAGTCACCCCTGGTCCACGTTTATGGCGATATCCCGAAAAGGCGTCCACTCATAGAACAAAGGCCCACTCCCTTTTAAAACACTTATTACACTTTCCGTTTGACACCCATATTGTACAAACGCATTCTAGAGTCAACCCAGGTCCACTTTTATAACGATATTCCGAAATGCGTCCACCTATAGAACTTAGGCCCACTCCCTTTTAAAATACTCATTAACACCTTTCATTTGATACCCATATCGTACAAAATAAATTCTAGAGTCTCCCCTGGTCCACCTTTTT
Source organism: Eurosta solidaginis (assembly GCF_040869045.1). Taxonomy (NCBI): domain Eukaryota; kingdom Metazoa; phylum Arthropoda; class Insecta; order Diptera; family Tephritidae; genus Eurosta; species Eurosta solidaginis. Next base: position 297,150,889 of record NC_090319.1, read on the forward strand.
GTCGATATCTCGAAAAGACGTCCACCTATAGAACTTAGGCCCACTCCCTTTTCAAGTACTCATTAACACCTTTCATTTGATACCCATATAGTACAAACAAATTCTAGAGTCACCACTGGTCCACGTTTATGGCGATATCTCGAAAAGGCGTCCACATATAGAACTAAGGCCCACGCCCTCTTAAAATACACATTAAAACCTTTCATTTGATACTCATATCCTACAAACAAATTCTAGAGTCACCCCTGGTCCATCTTTATGGCGATATCTCGAAAAGGCGTACATCTATAGAACTTAGGCCCACTCCCTTTTAAAATTATCATTAACACCTTTCATTTGATACCCATATCGTACAAACAAATTCTCGAGTCAGGCCTGGTCACCTTTATGGCGATATCCCAAAATGGCGTCCATCTATAGATCTATGGCCCACTTCCTCTTAAAATACTCTTTAATGCCTTTCATTTGACACACATGTCATACAAACACATTCCAGGGTTTCCCTCGGTTCATTTTCCTACACGGTTATTTTCCCTTATGTTGTCACCATAGCTCTCAACTGAGTATGTAATGTTCGGTTACACCCGAACTTAACCTTCCTTACTTGTTATATATATAGATTTTTATTTTTCACATTCACTATAATATTAAAACGAAATGCAGATTTTCGTTGCTTTTGAAATTCGGCTTAAAAATTGCACATGGAACAACTAAAGACTCTCCTGTATTAAACAAATGTCATAGTACCTCTATGCGCGCCTCGCGGGCGCTCTCAGAAACCCCGGGCCCGGGGCTAATCCACCTCCCCCCACCTTTTCGGCGGGCCTGGTGATGTGCTATAATTGATACCATTCGCTATAATATTTTTTATTGATAAGCACGTTGTTTAATTAAACACCAAGCAATTACACGGAAGTATATCCGCAACACATGAAAATATGAGTGCCACTGCGTACACGTAACATTTTAATATTACGTATAAACAAATAAAAAAATTGCAATAAAATAATATTGCGACTATAAACTGAGATATAATTTAACCTATATTTCAAGCCAGATCAAACTACACACGGGTTGCAAAACAAATTCAAAATCGGCCCAGTAATTTAGAAGTCCATTGGCCTCAAACTTGTGATACGTGTTTTTTGTATATTAAGATTTGATCTTTTTGTATATTTTATTTAGCTCAAAATCTAAGAAGCTAGAAAATTTGGAAAGAAATTCATCTTGTAATCAAATTTTCCAAAATTATTTTTCCGATTTTAAATTTTTTTTTAGTTTTATTTTTTTTTTATTTGTATATATTGCACGTTTTATTGTAAACAGATGCAAAGAAAAATTTTCGTTCCTCAATTTATTATAATACCCCATGATTCAATCACAGGAGGTTTGCTCGGCTGACAAATTTATTGACAATTGCAGCTATTTCTCCCAAATCGAGTTGATATCGGTCAACTGTGTTGTTTCTTTGCGATTTTTCGAAAAAACTTAGTAATAGGAATAGAAATCAATAAAAAAAAAAATAAATGTAAGGCGCGATAACCTCCGAAGAGATCTAAGGCCGAGCTTCTCTTCCAATTTGCGTCGTGCTACTCTTAATGTTCCCTACAAATTGGCGGGACGGGACCTACATGTTTTATGCCGAGTCCGAACGGCATCTGCTAGGCAGATGAGTTTTCACTGAGAGCATTTCATGGCAGAAATACACCCGGAGCGCTTGCCAAACACTGCCGAGGGGCGACTCCGCTTAGAAAAATTTTCTTCTAATTGAAAAACCTTATTTCTAAAATTTTGATTTTGCTTTTGAGATAGTGTATTTTTGTATAAAATTTGGACGCACAGCATTCTTCAAACAGGTCTGAAAGAATGACCAAACCAACATAACTCTATCAGTTCACGAAATATTTAATAGAAAGTGAATTACTTCCTGAAAAACCAGTAGAGATTTACAGACTTATTATCACTACAGTTTTCGCTTAAGGGGATTGAATTATTACCCATTTTACTTACTTCAAAAAATCAACCCGTCATCATTGGAGAACAAACCTCTAGTAATAGAAGCATGATCATACCCGAAAATAGTCGAAATGCTTACTTACTTAATGGTAATGGCCATCGAACAGTCCCCTCTTCGCTCTGCCAACAGCCCCAATTTGTCACACCAAGGGAGTTTAAATCGTTTTTACCTGTCCTTTCAGCGGGGTGGTGGCCGTCCTCTACTTCTGCTTCTATAGGCGATTCCGATGATAATACTTTCTTAGCCGGAAAGTCATTTTTCATTTACATAACATGACCTAGCCAGTTTTGCCGCTGCGTTTTAATTGGCATACTCCATGGATCAAAAATGACCGGCATAGTTCACTTTCAAACCCATCGTAATGAAGCATATAAAAAAGTAAAACTTGCGTTTCCAAAAAATTTAAATTTTCAGTTACGTCTCTTTACAATAAAACGTGCGATTAGTGTGTACTAGTTTGTTTTTATGAATTTTAGCTTTTTTTTCGGTACTCTAGTATTTTTTGGATCTCCGTATTCTTGGGAATAAGACGTTTCTCGTCAGTCTTAAATTTCAAAACCAATAGTGCATTTCTGCAGCTTTCAGCTTTCAATCTCTTTTGATGAAATAATCTAATATATATTATAAATGGGAAAGTTTGGATGTTAAGATGTTTGGATGTTTGGATGTTTAGATGTTTGGATGTTTGGATGTTTGGATGTTTGGATGTTTGGATGTTTGTCCAGACGTTTGTCTTTGTGACTCAATAACGCAAGAACGGCTGGACCGATTTGGATGAAATTTTGCACACATATAGCCAATAGTCTAGAAGGATCTACTAGCTATATATTTTTCAAAAGGGGCGTGGTCCCCGCCCCCTAGGAACAGTTATAATTTAATTATTATATTTTTTCGTCTTTGCGTCTGAATCACGCCAGAATGGCTACACGGATTTTGATGAAATTTGGGACACAGACAGTAGTCTACTAGCGAAATTTTTTTCCAACATGGAAAGAGGGGTGGGGGTCCCACGACCCTTCGAGAAATTATTTTTCATAATTTTTACACATTATAACTTTACGTATACTGGCCTTCACCAATATCACAGACTCAAGGGGTCAAATAAGTCGAGGGCTTACAAAGTAAGCAGTGACACCCTCCGCCCGCCCCCCTTTATCTCCCCCTCTGGTGTAAAATCCATAAATTGTTATAACTCAATCTAAATTTTCTCCTAAATCAATAGTTTTTGGTATCTGGTACATACAGAACGAGATCTAGACAATGTTGGAGGAACGATCAGTGGTCCTCTCCTCTACTCCCGCCATCCGGCCTCCATCAATTGTTTTTATTAGCACGCTTTTATTAGCTTTACCTGTATGTTTCTATCTAACTTTTTATTCGCTCAAATGCGCCTGCTGCCTTATTAACATGGCTTTATAATTAGCTTCACCTTATTTGTAATCCCGTAAGGGTCATATCGAGACCCTTCCGGGATCATTTCTGGATGGTTTTCGGGATCGGTCCGGGATTACGCCGGGGTAATTTCGGGACTTTTTCGGGACTATTACGGGATCATTTTGGGACCCTTCCGGGATCATTTCTGTATAGTTTACGGGATCCGTCCGGGATCCCGTCGGGGTTATTTTGGAACATTTTCGGGACTATTCCGGAATCATTTCGGTACTATTTCGCGATCATTTGGGGACCCTTCCGGCATCATTTCTGGATGGTTTTCGGGATCCGTGCGGGATCTCGTCGGGGTCATATGGGGACTTTTTCGGGATCATTTGAGGGCTCTTCCGGCATCATTTCTGGATGGTTTTCGGGATCCGTCCGGGATATCGTCGGGGTCATTTGGGGACTTTTTCGGGATCATTTGGGGGCTCTTCCGGAATCATTTCTGGATGGTTTTCGGGATCCGTCCGGGATCTCGTCGGGGTCATTTGGGGACTTTTTCGGGATCATTTTGGGGCTCATCCGTCATCATTTCTGGATGGTTTTCGGGATCCGTCCGGGATCCCGTCGGGGTCATTTCGGGACTTTTTCGCGACTAATATGGGATCATTTGGGAACCCTTTCGGCATCATTTCTGGATGGTTTTCGGGATCCGTCCGGGATCCCGTCGGGGTCATTTCGGGACTTTTTCGCGACTAATACGGGATCATTTGGGAACCCTTTCGGCATCATTTCTGGATGGTTTTCGGGATCCGTCCGGGATCCCATTAGGGTAATTTCGGGACTATTAGGGGATCATTTGGGAACCTTTCCGGCATCCTTTCTGGATAATTTTCGGTATCTGTCCGGGATGCCGACGAGGTCATTTCGGGACTATTTCGGGATCATTTGGGATACCTACCGGCATCATTTCTGGATGGTTTTTGGGATTCGTCCGGGATCCCATCGTGGTCCTTTCGGGACTTTTTTTCGACTAATACGGGATCATTTGCGGACCCTTTCGGCATCATTTCTGGATAGTTGTCGGGATCCCGTCACAGTCATTTCGGGACTATTAGGGGATCATTTGAGGACCTTTCCGGCATCATTTCTGTATTGTTTTCGGAATCCTTTCGGGATCCCGTCAGGGTCATTTTGGGACTTTTTTGGGGCTAATACGGGATCATTTGGGGATCCTCTAGGGGTCGTTTCGTGACTTTTTCTGTTTTATTTCGGGATCATTTGGGGACCCTTCAGGCATAATTTCTTGATGGTTTGCCGGATCCATCAGGGTAATTTGGGGACCATTTTGGGATCATTTGGGGACCCTTCCGAGATCATTTCTGGATCCGTCCGGGATGCCGTAGGAGCCATTTCGGGATTTTTTGTTACTTTTCCGGGATAGTTTTTGGACCCTTCCGGGATCATTTCTGGATCTGTGCGGGATCCCATCTGGGTCATTTCCGGACTATTTCGGGATCATTTTGGGATCCTTCCGGAATCATTTCTGTATGGTTTTCGCGATCCGTCGTTGATTCCCTAGGAGCCATTTCGGAACCTTTTCTGGAGTATGTCGGGGTCATTTGGGGACTTTTTCGGGATCATTTGGGGCTCTTCCGGCATCATTTCTGGATGGTTTTCGGGATCCGTGCTGGATCTCGTCGGGGTCATTTGGGGACTTTTTCGGGATCATTTGGGGGCTCTTCCGGCATCATTTCTGGATGGTTTTCGGGATCCGTCCGGGATATCGTCGGGGTCATTTGGGGACTTTTTCGGGATCATTTGGGGGCTCTTCCGGCATAATTTCTGGATGGTTTTCGGGATCCGTCCGGGATCCCATCAGGGTAATTTCGGGACTATTAGGGGATCATTTGTGGACCTTTCCGGCAACATTTCTGGATAATTTTCGGTATCCGTCCGGGATGCCGACGAGGTCATTTCGGGATTATTTCGGGATCATTTGGGATACCTACCGGCATCATTTCTGGATGGTTTTTGGGATTCGTCCGGGATCCCGTCGGGGTCATTTCGGGACTTTTTCTCGACTAATACGGGATCATTTGCGGACCCTTTCGGCATAATTTCTGGATAGTTGTCGGGATCCGTTCGGGATCCCGTCACGGTCATTTCGGAACTATTAGGGGATCATTTGAGGACCTTTCCGGCATCATTTCTGGATAGTTTTTGGAATCCTTTCGGGATCCCGTCAGGGTCATTTCGGCTCTTTTTCGGGATCATTTAAGGATGGCTTTCAGGATTCGGCCGGGAACCCGTCAGGGTAATTTCTGGACTTTTCCGAGACTATTTCGGGATCATTTTGGGACCTTCCCAAGATCATTTCTGGATGGATTTCGGGATTTGTCCGGGATGCCCTCAGGGTCATTTTGGGACTATTAGGTGAGCATTTGAGGACCGTTCCGGCATCACTTCTGGATGGTTTTCGGTACCCGTTCAGATTCCCGTCGGAATAATTGCGGGACTTTTTCGGGATCATTGGGGTCCCTTCCAAAATCATTTCTGGATGGTTTTTGGGATTCGTCCGGCATCCCGTCGGGGTCATTTCGGGACTTTTTCTCGACTAATACGGGATCATTTGCGGGCCCTTTCGGTATCATTTCTGGATAGTTGTCGGGATCCGTTCGGGATCCCGTCAGGGTCTTTTCGGAACTATTGGGAGATCATTTGTGGACCTTTCCGGCATCATTTCTGGTTAGTTTTCGGGATCCTTTCCGGGTCCCATCAGGGTCATTTCGGGACTTTTTCGGCATCATTTAAGATTGGTTTTCAGGATTCGTCCGGTATCCGTCAGGGTAATTTCTGGACTTTTCCCAGACTATTTCGGGATAATTTTGGGACCCTCCCAAGATCATTTCTGGATGGATTTCGGGATCTGTCCGGGATGCCGTCAGGGTCATTTTGGGACTATTAGGTGATCATTTGAGGACCTTTTCGGCATCACTTCTGGATGGTTTTCGGTATCCGCTCAGGATCCCGTCGGAATTATTGCGGGACTTTTTCGGGATCATTTGGTGTCCCTTCCGGCATCATTTCTGGCTGGTTTTTGGGATTCGTCCGGCATCCCGTCGGGTTCATTTCGGGACTTTTTCTCGACTAATACGGGATCATTTGCGGGCCCTTTCGGCATCATTTCTAGATAGTTGTCGGGATCCGTTCTGGATCCCGTCAGGGTCTTTTCGGAACTATTAGGTGTTCATTTGAGGACATTTCCGGCATCATTTCTGGATAGTTTTCGGGATCCTTTCGGGGTCCAGTCGGGGTCATTTCGGGACTTTTTCGGGATCATTTAGAGATGGCTTTCAGGATTCGTCCGGGAACCCGTCAGGGTAATTTCTGAACTTTTCCGAGACTATTTCGGGATAATTTTGGGAGCTTCCCGAGATCATTTCTGGATGGATGTTGGGATCAGTCCGGGATGCCGTCAGGGTCATTTTGGTATTAGGTGATCATTTGAGGACCTTTCCGGCATCACTTCTGGATGGTTTTCGGTATCCGATCAGGATCCCCTCGGAATCATTGCGGGACTTTTTCGGGATCATTTGGGGTCCCTCCCAAGATCATTTCTGGATGGATTTCGGGATCTGTCCGGGATCCCGTCAGGGTCATTTAGGGGTGCGTTCGAGATCGCGTCAGGGTCATTTCGGGACTTCTTCGGGACTATATCGGGATCATTTCTGGATGGTTTATGGGATCCGTCCATGACCCCTTAAGGGTAATTTCGGGACTATTAGGTGATCATTTGAGGACCTTTCCGGCATCACTTCTGGATGATTTTCGGTATCCGTTCGGGATCCCGTCGGAATCAATGCGGGACTTTTACGGAATCATTTGGGATTCCTTCCGGCATCATTTCTGGATGGTTTTCGGCATTTGTCCGGGATCCCGTCGGGGTTATTTCGGGACCTTTTCGGGGCTAATACGGGATCATTTGGGGATCCTCTAGGGGTCGTTTCGTGACTTTCTCTGTATTATTTCGGGATCATTTTCGGACCCTTTCGACATAATTTCTTGATGGTTTGCCGGATCCATCAGGGTCATTTCGGGACCATTTTGGGATCATTTGGGGACCCTTCCGAGATCATTTCTGGATCCGTCCGGGATGCCGCAGGAGCCATTTCGGGATTTTTTGTTACTTTTCCGGGATAGTTTTTGCACCCTTCCGGGATCATTTCTGGATCTGTGCGGGATCCCATCTGGGTCAATTCCGGACTATTTCGGGATCATTTTGGAATCCTTCCGGAATCATTTCTGTATGGTTTTCGCGATCCATCGTGGATCCCCTCGGAGCCATTTCGGAACTTTTTCTGGAGTTAGTCGGGATAATTTAGGGACCCTTCCTGGATATTTTCTGGATGGTTTTTGAGATCCGCCCGGGATCCCGTCAGGGTCATTTCGGAACCTTTTCGGGATCATTTTGGAACACCATCAGGGATCATTTCTGTGTGGTTCTCTGGATACGTCTAGAATCGTATCGCTCTCATTTCGGGTTTTTTTGGGACTATTCGGGGAACTTTTGGAGACCCTTTCGGGGCATTTCTGGATGGTTTTCGGGATCCGTCCGCGATAGCGTTGGGGTCATATCGTAGCTTTTTCTGGATAATTTCGGGATCATTAGGGATCCTATCAGGTTATCAGCTCATTTAGTTCTTTTTTTTACTCAATTACAAAAATAAAATGCATTAGACAGAAAACAAAATTTTAAACAGATAATAAGCAGGCTAACGCGAATAGCCCATATATTTAAAATTTTCCTTGCGGACGGGGCCGCGGGTAAAGGCTATTAATAAATAATTTGTCATTACAGTGACGTCACACTGATTAAGGAAGTAAGGAGTGGTAGCTTGCGGAAACACGTATGAAGGAACCTATCTCCAATATCCGGGATTACACTCTGGCAAAATTTTATAAATTAAATGAAATAACAAGTAAGGAAGGTTAAGTTCGGGTGTAACCGAACATTACATACTCAGCTGAGAGCTATGGTGACAACATAAGGGAAAATAACCATGTAGGAAAATGAACCGAGGGAAACCCTGGAATGTGTTTGTATGACATGTGTATCAAATGAAAGGCATTAAAGAGTATTTTATGAGGGAGTGCGCCATAGTTCTATAGGTGGACGCCATTTAGGGATATAGCCATAAAGGTGGATCAGGGTTGACTCTTTTGTACGATATGGGTATCAAATGAAAGGTATTAATGAGTATTTTAAAAGGGCGTGGACCTAAGTTCTATAGATGGACGCCTTTTCGAGATATCGCCGTAAAGATGGACCAGGGGTGACTCTAGAATGCGTTTGCACAATATGGGCATCAAACGAAAGGTGTTAATGAGTATTTTAAAAGGGAGTGGGCCTTAGTTCTATAGGTGGACGCCGTTTCGAGATATCGTCATAAAGGTGGACCAGGGGTGACTCTAGAATGCGTTTGTACGATATGGGTATCAAATGAAAGGTGTTAATGAGTATTTTAAAAGGGAGTAATCCTTAGTTCCATAGGTGGACGCCGTTTAGAGATATCGCCATAAAGGTGGACCAGGGGTGACCCTAGAATTTGTTTGTACAATATGGGCATCAAACGAATGGTGTTAATGAGTATTTTAAAAGGGAGTGTTCCTTAGTTCTATAGGTGGATGCCGTTTCGAAATATCGCCATAAAAGTGGACCAGGGGTGACTCTAGAATGTGTTTGTACGATATGGATATCAAATTAAAGGTATTAATGAGGATTTTAAAAGGGAGTGGTGGTTGTTGTATAGGTGGTCGCCTTTTCGAAATATCGCCATAAAGGTGGACCAGGGGTGACTCTAGAATGCGTTTGTACGATATGGATATCAAATTAAAGGTATTAATGAGTATTTTAAAAGGGAGTAATCCTTAGTTCCATAGGTGGACGCCGTTTCGAGATATCGCCATAAAGGTGGACCAGGGGTGACCCTAGAATTTGTTTCTACAATATGGGTATCAAAAGAAAGCTGTTAATGAATATTTTAAAAGAGAGTAATCCTTAGTTCCATAGGTGGACGCCGTTTCGAGATATCGCCATAAAGGTGGACCAGGGGTGACCCTAGAATTTGTTTGTACAATATGGGTATCAAAAGAAAGGTGTTAATGAGTACTTTAAAAGGGTGTGGGGCTTAGTTCTATAGGTGGACACCTTTTCGGAATATCGCCACAAAGGTGGACCAGGGGTGACTCTAGAATGTGTTTGTACGATATGGGTATCAAATTAAAGGTATTAATGAGGGTTTTAAAAGGGAGTGGTGGTTGTTGTATAGGTGGTCGCATTTTCGAGATATCGCCATAAAGGTGGACCAGGGTTGACCCTAGAATTTGTTTGTACAATATGGGCATCAAAAGAAAGGTGATAATGAGTATTTTAAAAGGGAGTATTCCTTAGTTCCATAGGTGGACGCCGTTTCGAGATATCGCCATAAAGGTGGAGCAGGGGTGACCCTAGAATTTGTTTGTACAATATGGGTATCAAAAGAAAGGTGTTAATGAGTATTTTAAAAGGGTGTGGGGCTTAGTTCTATAGGTGGGCGCCTTTTCGAGATATCGCCATAAAGGTGGACCAGGGGTGACTCTAGAATGATTTTGTACGATATGGGTATCAAATTAAAGGTATTAATAAGAGTTTTAAAAGGGAGTGGTGGTAGTTGTATATGTGAAGGCGTTTTCCAGATATCGACCAAAATGTGGACTAGGGTGACCCAGAATATTATCGGTTGGATACCGCTAATTTATTTATATATGTAATACCTGGCAAGATTTTAAGGGTGTTTTATTTCGCCCTGCAGAACTTTTTCATTTTCTTCTACTCTTTTGATACCCATATTGTACAAACAAATTCTAGGGTCACCCCTGGTCCACCTTTATGGCGATATCTCGAAACGGCGTCCACCTATGGAACTAAGGATTACTCCCTTTTAAAATACACATTAACACCTTTCTTTTGATACCCATATTGTACAAACAAATTCTCGGGTCACCCCTGGTCCACCTTTATGGCGATATCTCGAAACGGCGTCCACCTATGGAACTAAGGATTACTCCCTTTTAAAATACTCATTTAACACCTTTCATTTGATACCCATATCGCACAAACGCATTCTAGAGTCACCCCTGGTCCACCTTTATGGTGATATCTCGAAAAGGCGACCACCTATACAACAACCACCACTCCCTTTTAAAACCCCCATTAATACCTTTCATTTGATACCCATATCGTACAAACATATTCTAAAGTCACCCCTGGTCCACCTTTATGGCGATATCTCGAAAAGGCGAACACATATAGAACGAAGGCCCACTCCCTTTTAAAAATACTCATTAACATTTGATACCCATATCGTACAAACAAAGTCTAGAGTCACCCCTGGTCCACCTTTATTGCGATACCTCGAAAAGGCGTACACCTATAGAACTAAGGCCCACCCCTTTTAAAATACTCATTAACACCTTTCTTTTGATACCCATATTGTACAAACAAATTCTAGGGTCACCCCTGGTCCACCTTTATGGCGATATCTCGAAACGGCGTCCACCTATGGAACTAAGGATTACTCCCTTTTAAAATACTCATTAACACCTTTCTTTTGATACCCATATTTTACAAACAAATTCTAGGGTCACCCCTGGTCCACCTTTATGGCGATATCTCGAAACGGCGTCCACCTATGGAACTAAGGATTACTCCCTTTTAAAACCCCCATTAATAACTTTAATTTGATACCCATATCGTACAAACACATTCTAGAGTCACCCCTGGTCCACCTTTGTGGCGATATCTCGAAACGGCGTCCACCTATGGAACTAAGGATTACTCCCTTTTAAAATACTCATTAATACTTTTCATTTGATACCCATATCGTACAAACGCATTCTAGAGTCAACCCTGATCCACCTTTATGGCTATATCCCTAAATGGCGTCCACCTATAGAACTATGGCCCACTCCCTCATAAAATACTCTTTAATGCCTTTCATTTGATACACATGTCATACAAACATATTCTAGGGTTTCCCTCGGTTCATTTTCCTACATGGTTATTTTCCCTTATGTTGTCACCATAGCTCTCAACTGAGTATGTTATGTTCGGTTACACCCGAACTTAACCTTCCTTACTTGTTTATTATTAGACTAGTGGCCCGCCAAAAGTTGTTCTGCCCAAACTTTGATTTATTTTTATAACTTTTAAGAAGTTTTTACTCCCAACACTCTCTCCCTTTCTATCCATCTTTTCCTTATCTTTTAACCCCCCCCCCCCCCCCGTGCTTTCCTCTTTCTCTACATCTCTCTCTCCCTCTCCGTCTGTTTACTAACTTCTGTTCACTATAGCTCCCTATATTTCGCCCTCCCCTTACATCCATCGCTATCTCTCAGTCTCTTTCTCCTTTCCTTTTTACTTCTCTCTTGTTCTTTTCATTCTTCTCCATCCTTTATTCCCAGCCTCAGCCCTATTCTCAGGCCCAAGCTGAAAAGTAAATTGTGTCTAAAAAGAAAAAAATTAAGAGGTGGGCCGTTTAGTGTTATGAAAAATTGATGTTTGCCGCTTCTCAGACCTTCTCAATATTCTCACAAAATTTCATGAAAATCGCTGTGAAGCTGTTTCGAAGGCATTTAACCAATTTTATATATAAGATAGCGTGGGAAAGTAGAATACTTCAGCAAGGTCTGACCATTTTATGTCAAGGGAAGACAAGAACTTGAAACAAGTAAATACTAAACATGTGTTACACGTTAGGGTGGGGGAAACAAATAGTTTGTTTGCATTTGGTATAGTGTGGCTGAACGAGACCTACATGTTTTATGCCGACACCTCTTCTCATGGCAGAAATACATACTCGGCGTGTTTGCCAAAACGCTGCCGAGAGGCGACCCCGCTTGGAAGAACCTTTTTCTAGTTGTATCTAAATACTTTATGTTGCATTGCCCTCGAATTTAAATAAGGATCTGCGTTGTGGTATATCGAGCACGCTACCACCAGCAGCCGCTACTATAAAGAGATGCAAATCCATTGGCGAAACCCGTATGCCAATTTACAGATCATCAGTTTTAACTAAGTATCTTGATTTGCAAAGATTTACCCTGATTTTCGTTCGTTACAAAGTTGTCAACTGGGACATTCTCTACACATCTTGTCTGCAATATTTTACCAAAAAGTTAGCCGTTTCTGTGTTACAATTTGTAAAACTTTTATTTACTTCCATTCAGGATTGCGTGCTGTTTATTTGAATGAATTCAAAAATAAAATGTATTTTTTTTTGAAAACGTTTTCTAATCATGGACATTTTTTATCTTTTATTCGATTCGGCATACAAATAAAAAATATTTTTTATGTTATTTGATTCTTCATCCGAATCAAAGATACTTCTTAATGTTTTTGGTAGTACGAAAATGGTGTGTTCTCTTGTTTTTTGAAAGTTTACATATAACTTCGCAAAATCTCGGGCCCAATATAACTTTTCTTATTTTCACCTAAACCTAAAACTATTGGGATCAGCTATGACGAGGCCAGAGAGGTCACCAAGGAACATATGCTATAGTGGTCCTATCCAGTCGTTCCCGATACAGTTCTAATCAAAAACCAATACACGTATACCTACTCACGGAATTTAATCAAATAAAAAATAAAAAGTATATTTGATTTGAAGTTGGATTTTAAACCAAACGGATTTACAATCACGCAACCCTGTTTCCATTCTTCTTGCTACCAGGGCTGAGTTCAAGAAATTTGAAACTCAACATATAAATTAATATAAACTTTTTACAAGTTCCCTAAGGTAATCAATGGGTTAGCATTGCTGAATTTAATTGAATTGTGAGGAGAATCTGCAAAGTGAACTATTTGTTAATTTCTAATGAAAGTAAGCACTAAAAATGCTTAAGAAATACATTGATTTGGAAGTTAATTAATTTTATGACAATTTTTGTATCTTAAATTCCTAGCGATAATACAACTAAAAACTATAAAACAGCGACTTGTAATATAATTAAATGAATTATGAAATTATATTTCGCTCTCGCATCCAAATTTAAAGCCAGCATCAACAAACACGTCTAAGTCTAAAAGTGCTTTTTGCTTGATAACGAAGTCTCTAGAGAACACAAACATCGAATTTGCTTCTGTTAATATTAAATGAACTAACAGAAGAGTATGGATATAAAAGCAGACGATGAGTTATGCTGATAAAATGCAACTTCAAAAGTGCCACTTTTATTATATACAACAAAGGCGAACTTTTATTCAAATAATTGTATCATACGATAACGGTAGTAAAAACACTGGTTACTTTACCAAACTTACAAACGAACAAAGATTTTTGCATAATTAATTCAGAATATGTATTTACATAATTGGCTGACTCACTTAAATTTAAGAAGGATTTTTTTTTTTTTTTTTTTTTTGTGTTGAGGATAAGCCAGATTCCTAACTTTACCCCAAGCAAACAAAAATAAACCTTAAATCTGCAAACAACTCTCATTATAAAAAATGTATTTTCTTTTTTGAGTTTAACCAGGTCGTTTTCCCGTCTTAAAACTTACTTTCGCTTAGGATGAATTATACAGAAGATTCGTCAAAAGAAATGGTTTTGAGATTAGCTTTGAGGTATTATGAACTTTTATTATAGCTTTTTTTATAGAGATGGAATTGTATCGGTTATTTACCATTTTTAGGGGTAAATGCCAGGAAAGTATCCTGAGTATTCCTTTTTTTTGGAATATTTAAAAATTATTTGTCATATAAAAAGAAGCCGGAAAGAGTTCCAGTATAGGCGAAATGCGAGCTGTTTAAAATCCCACAGACTTATATCGGACTGTTATTTACGCTCAAATGATATATGGCAATGTACTTTCATAGGCCGACTATCGTAAAAAGTGGAATACATTCATTCCGGCCTCAAAAATGAGCTTTTTTTTTAGCACGTTTTTGAGTTATAATGTTTGCTGGATAAATTGAAGGTTTTCCAACGTCATGCATTATTTGGTAAAAATCTTTGGAAAACGCTGGAATACAGATTAAAATGAATTCACCCTTAGAGCAATGGAAAACTGCCCACCAATATAGGACAAATGGAGTACATTTTGGATTGACTTTGTGTGTTTGTTGCCCATATTTTTTAAAAGATTATTTTTATCCTTTTGGGTAAATATTTAGGTATTTAGCAATTTTCGCCATATATAACCAAATTACCATTTGGGTATTTTTGGCTTATGAAAACAATAACGAAGTTAACTAGAACTCGCTCAGAATAATTTCGGGTTTCCCAATAATAATTTCGGGTTTCTTGAGAAGACTTTCATTGGCTTCTAATCGGTAACAATTGATGCCGGCAATTTAAGCTTTTATTATCTATTTATTATCAAAAGCGAAGTTATCGACGAGTTTGGCATCAGTTTGTTACAGGCTTGTAATCTCCGACTCGTCTGTTCTTATTGGTTTTTTATCAGTTTTATATCGATGTGTCATCCATTTTCTATTAAAATTGCATCGATTTTGCTTTCAAAATAAACTGATGAGTCATCGATAACAAACAAGTTACATAAACAAAAATATATCGATAACTTTTCAAAACCAAACCGAAAACTTTTTGTTAACAAACCAATATCTTGCTGATAAAAAATCTAGAGCTCATCGCTTATCTTAGGTTAGGTTAGGTTAGGTGGTAGCTGCCCTGATAAAGGAAGCTCACGTGGACAAAATAAGATCATTTGTGATACCACATACAAAAATATAACGGTGACGTAGATATAGCTACTTGAAGAATCGTTGGGTAGCAACGATAAAGTTCCGAATAATACCGATCTCAATCTTGGATAAATCCTCGGGAGATCCAAGTGAGTTGCGACCGAAGTACTTTCGCCTAGTTTCGGCAAAATTTGGGCAATCAAGCATAAAGTGATTTGATGATTCCACCTCATCATCCTCCATACAGCTGCAGCAAGATGGAGTTTCCAGTATATTGAGACATACCGTATGGATACCCATGGAGCAGTGCCCTGTCCAAACCCCAATGACTATTGAAAAGTGAGCCTTAGTGAACCCAATTATTTCGGCAGACCTCCTATCATCCACTTCCGGCTTACCTTGCTTATCGATGAATTTATAGCACTTCGATAACACACTGATAACCAGACGTTAACATTTTTTCTTAACAAGTTCCGGCATCAGTTTACTATCTTTTCCTTGTTTCTTTCTTTCCTTAATCTTCTATTCCTATTTTTTTTTCTAGGCTTCTCTTGCCTTGCCTTTTCTTCGTAGCTGGACACGATAACCACAAGACCGTTATTATTAGCCATATCATTATAAACATTGTTACTATACTGTTCCTCTTCTTCCTCCTCTTTTCCTTTTTCATCTTCTTTAGTTTTCTTTCTTTTCCTTTTCATTCCACTTTCTCCTTAAAATATCATTATACTTACTTTTGTAGTTTCCTGGTATTGATTTGATGTGGGATTTTGCTTATATCCGATGGCTCCAAATTAACGGAAGAGGTCGGGTCTGCTGATTACTGTGTCGATCCAGAAATAAATAGATCCTACAGGCTGCCAGATTAATGCAGTGTCTTTCATGCGGAAATTATAGCCGTGAAGAAAACAGGAGAAATTCGGAGGGAAGCAGCAGTCGCGTCAATATTTATATTGATAGTCAAGTGGGGATTAAAGAAATAATCTCATACAGTATTCCATCCAGAAGTGTTCTGGAATGCAAAGAAACATTGAAAAAACTTCACTCAGACCACGCGATTCATCTGTACTAGGTTCTCGGTAATAAAGTGATAGAAGGTAGGGAAAGTGCCGACGAGTTGGCAGTGGAGGGTGCCGCACTCCCTGAATCGACAGTAAACTTCCCAATTCGTTTGGGAGAAATCAAAAGAAGACAAGATTTACATGTGACCCATTAACCAGGAAGGGCATAGACAGAAGCGTGAGGCTGCAAAGTTTCTAAGAAACATGGTCAACCATGCGATACAAGAATCACAAAGTGTCTCATATCTTTGAAGAAAGAAGCTTAGGTCACACAATAGGCATACCAAGTTGACACTGCCTTCTGGCGTCACATGCCTATCAGTTAAGTCTCATCAGTAGCAGCAGATATAGAAAGTATGAGATGCAGGAAGGAACGTGAGCACGTTCTTGTTCGTGTCATGCACTTGCAAGGTCAAGGCTCCAGCTATTAGGGCCGGCGCGATTGCCAGGTCTCGGGGTAGCAATTAAGCTAGGTCAAAGAAAACTTCTAGTATTTTCCAACAGAACGGAGTCATTCTATAACATAAGTCGTGGCATCTGATTTTGGTTCGTAGGTTTGGATGTTTAAGAATTCTGATAACCTTATGGACACATTCAGCCTATGTAAGTTCTTATTGACCGGCCAGTTCAACCTAATCGTACCTTGGCCATATCATATATATTACGTACAATGCGCATAGAGCCCCAACAACAACCACCATTCCCATCAATGGTACCGACCTGCCCGTGAAAAATTAGTAATACAGAAATAATAAAAAGAAAACTCCATTTCAATGTACGCCCTCTGACAGAAAATATAGCGTGCACGAATACAGTGCATACTTATTTCCTCTCTAGGTAATCCAACAAAACCAATTCGCCAACAAACCTCACAACAACTTTCTAACTTACCGAAACTACAACATGGACAATGAAATGCTGTGTCATTACCAGTCTTTATAACCCCAGCATAGCAGCGGCTTTTAATGGATTTGAAAAAAGGGAAATTGCAAGGTAATGTAAATATTGCATCTTTAGTAGCTCGTTGCATTGTAATATCGGGCCACTGTTAGCAGATGGCTGAGCGTTTCTTCTACAAAACCGCTACAATAGTACAACATGAAGCGCCTGAGTAGTGAGTGCCACCTGTAGCTAATAGCCATTGTAAATGTCGCATAAGAAAAACATGGCAAACATTAAGCCAGCTTTACTTAATTCCACCATTCGATGCAAAACAACACACCATTCAAACAAAAATAAAAGTCCAAATTAGTGAACAGAGTGCACGGGAAGCTTTTACAACAAAATTAAATAGTAACAAGATGTAAATGAAAAGTTTTATATGTAACTTATTTACTTAAGTATTGTGCTAATATCCCTGCAAAAAATGGGACTAGTCTAGGATGAATCCGGCATGAGTCGCAAAGGAGTATGCGAACAATGCCAGTTTTGATGTCTTTGTATGCGTTGAACTGTTCCGTATTGTTTGAGCATGTCCTATGTAGAATCTAATTATACCCATTCATACCCGAAAGGGATCGATAAGACCAGTCCCTTTTCGGTTCAATAAGGACTCAAGTAGGGACCAGTCGATTCGTGACAGAAACACAATCGAAGGGTTTGCGAATCCACCAAATCTATTTGCCCGCTTTTCAAAAAAGAATTCAAAATATGCTCCGAAAATTTAACTCCGTCGCAGTCGCTAAGTCCTAGTAATTTAGGCTGGAATAGGGCTCCGCGTTTTTCTTAAATTATTCGATTCAATCACCTGCAGTCATTTTTATTTTGCCCATTTCGTTGCCGTTTTTTTTTTTTTAATTTTTTAAAATATGTTACATTGATTTCAAACTGAGTAATCCCAAATCTACTCGAATGGGACTAAAGGGGATCAATTATGACCAAATATATACAAAAGAGATTTTTTTGCAGGGTTGTATTTGGCTTGTAAATGTAAATGGCGATTTACCCTACTACAGTGTAGCACACAAAGGCATTATTACGGTCCATTTAGAACTTCAAACATCTGCCTCATTAAAATATTTACTACCAAAGATTGCAACCCTAAACAAACCCTATTTAACGATTTGGGGTTCGTATGTCTCATTAGAAAAACAATCTTTAAAAGTAGTATAAACAACCACAGTACCAATGATTAGCATAACTGAAGCCTTTAAAGCTATCCCGGAATCAGCATCACATGCCATTCTACACATCTCGGCAACCTACAATGGCCAAAAATATCGTATTAGCAACTGCAACAAGGCTTAAGCCTCGCGGAAGCTTGAGTTCGGGCCTTATGGCCATAGCAGTGTAGCGCCCTCTGATATCTGGCAAACGAAATATGTGCTACCGTACCTGAGTTGCGTAAGAGATCTTGGGTCACAATTGAGCAGAGGGGTTGGTGGCAGGGTGCAAAAATGGCAGAACATATATATATACGCGTGTATATAGATGGTTCAAAATTAATGGAAGGGGTTGGGTATACTGTTTACTATGTCGATCCAGAAATAAGTATATTCTACAGGCTGCCAGATTACTGCAACGTCTTTCGGAAATTATAGCCGTAAAGAAAGCAGCAGAAATTCTGGAGGAAGCGCGCTTAAGCTACACTTGCGCCAATGTATGTATCCATTGATAGTCAACTGGTGATTAGGGCAATAATCTCACATAGTCCTTCATCAAGAAGTGTTCTCGAATGCAAGAAAAGCATGGCAAAATCTTCGCTCAGGCCGGACTATATAACTATAGTGGATTCCTAGTCATAAAGGGATAGAACGCAACGAAAAGCGCAACAAGTTGACAAAGGAGTGTGTAACACTCGCTGAGTCAACTGTAGACGTCCCAAACCGTATGGGAGAAATCAAAAGTAAACAGGATGTGCATATGATCCATCAATTAGGAAAGCCGTGAACAGAAGCGCGTGCAAAAATCAAAGCGGCGGCCACCGTGGTGTGATGGTAGCGTGCTCCGCCTACCACATCGTATGCCCTGGGTTCGCACCCCGCGCAAAGCAACATCAAAATTTTAGAAATAAGGTTTTTCAATTAGAAAGAAATTTTTTTAAGCGGGGTCGGCCCTCGGCAGTGTTTGGCAAGCGCTCCGAGTGTATTTCTGCCATGAAAAGCTCTCACTAAAAATTCATCAACCTTGCAGATGCCGTTCGGAGTCGGCATAAAACATGTAGGTCCTGTCCGGCCAATTTGTAGGGAAAATCAAGAGGAGCACGAAGCAAATTGGAAGAGAAGCTCGGCCTTAGATCTCTTCGGAGGTTATCGCGCCTTACATTTATTTTTATTTATGAGAAAAGCCTTCGGCTATTAGACTTACAAAGTGGCTCATGACTCTGAAAAGAGGAGACTTACGGCTCACGAAGGGCATACTAACTGGACGCTGACTTCTGGCGTCAAATGCTTATAAGTTAGGACTCGTCAGTAACAGCACATGTTGGAAGTGCGAGCGGCAGGAATAAAAGGTTGATCACGTTCTGTGTCCATGTTTTGCACTCGCCTGGTCAAGGATCTAGCTATGTATAAGGTGCGTTAGAGTTGCTAGAAGCTAATTTAGGGGTGGGAGAGGTAGAATCCATGTAAGTGGAAGTACGAGTGCGAGTGGAACCAAATCGAAGATTAGCGATGTATCCGTAATTATTTAAAGGGATATCTAATATTTGGTGTATAGATTCCATATATGAGGTAACTAGGTTCAGACAGATATTGGGAGGGGGAGAGGGAGTAAGCATTGGAATGAGAGTGGGAGTGAGAATGGGGCTGGGTTTGGAATGAGGGGGGAAATTACAATGGGAAGGGAGTGGAGATGAAGATAAATGAAAGGAAAAGAATAAGAAGGAGAAATGGATGAAAAAGTTGTAGTTTATTCGATGATATAGAGAGTGATAGAGGTTAGGCGAGTCCAGTTTTAAATAAAAATATACTATTTTTTCAGTAGTCACTATCGACTTAATCGGTTGTAGCGCCTAGCGATTTGTTTTATATCATATTCAAGTCAATCGGAAAATCGGTAATCTCAACAAAAAGAATGTCACCATTTCAATTCGTCGGTCTATTTCTCAGCCTACTTGTACGTGGGTTATCATCACACGTTTTTTTTTCCGAAATAACTGACATTTAAAGAAATGTGTTGTAATAAAATGCTTCTGGCCGCGACTGGTAACCCTGTAAATAATAAATATTGTTTCAAAAAGAAATAAAATTCTGTGAAAATTCAATTCTTACGATCAACTTCGTAAGAAAAACTTAAAAACTGCATTTGACTATCTTGAAAAAAGCGCGTAGTGCAATTTCTAAGGTCACTCGAATCTTTTGAAAACCTTTGCATCTATTTGAAAAATGGTCGAGGTCTTGTGATTTTGTTTATAGCCACGCTATTCTTTTCAAACTAATATTGCCCTAGACAAGAATACCAAATCGGTTGATTACCACGTCCACTTTTTATATAAAAATGAAAAATAAACATATAAAAGTTCGAGATTTGTATCTCAAGCGTAGACAGCGTTGAACCACTCAGCGATGTTGATAATGTTCCACCCGCTCTTCACAATAATTGCTACTGGAGCATTTCACGGTTGGTACGGCACAAATCGGACACAAAAGCATCCGTTTATTCGGGACGCTAGTCAGTCAGGTGAAACTTCAGCAAAACAATTAATATTAAAAAAAAACAAGTAAGGAAGGTTAAGTTCGGGTGTAACCGAACATTACATACTCAGTTGAGAGCTATGGTGACAACATAAGGGAAAATAACCATGTAGGAAAATGAACCGAGGGAAACCCTGGAATGTGTTTGTATGACATGTGTATCAAATGAAAGGCATTAAAGAGTATTTTATGAGGGAGTGGGCCATAGTTCTATAGGTGGACGCCATTTAGGGATATAGCCATAAAGGTGGATCAGAGTTGACTCTAGAATGCGTTTGTACGATATGGGTATCAAATGAAAGGTGTTAATGAGCATTTTAAAAGGGAGTAATCCTTAGTTCCATAGGTGGACGCCGTTTCGAGACATCGCCATAAAGGTGGACCAGGGGTGACCCTAGAATTTGTTTGCACAATATGGGCATCAAACGAAAGGTGTTAATGAGTATTTTAAAAGGGAGTGGGTCTTAGTTCTATAGGTGGACGCCGTTTCGAGATATCGCCATAAAGGTGGGCCAGGGGTGACTCTAGAATTCGTTTGTGCAATATGGGTACCAAACGAAAGGATTAATGAGTATTTTAAAACGGAGTAGGCCTTCGTTTTATAGGTGTTCGCCTTTTCGAGATATCGCCATAATGGTGGACCAGGGGTGACTTTAGAATTTGTTTGTATGATATGGGTATCAAATGAAAGGTGTTAATGATTATTTTAAAAGGGCGTGGGGCTTAGTTCTATAGGTGGACCCCTTTTCGAGATATCGCCATAAAGGTGGACCAGGGGTGACTCTAGAATTCGTTTGTGCAATATGGGTATCAAATGAAAGGCGTTAAAGAGTATTTTATGAGGGAGTGGGCCATAGTTCTATAGGTGGACGCCATTTAGGGATATAGCCATAAAGGTGGATCAGGGTTGACTCTAGAATGCGTTTGTACGATATGGGTATCAAATGAAAAGTATTAATGAGTATTTTAAAAGGGCGTGGACCTAAGTACTATAGATGGACGCCTTTTCGAGATATCTCCGTAAAGATGGACCAGAGGTGACTCTAGAATGCGTTTGTACGATATGGGTATCAAGTGAAAGGTGTTAATGAGTATTTTAAAAGGGAGTAATCCTTAGTTCCACAGATGGACGCCGTTTCGAGATATCGCCATACAGGTGGACCAGGGGTGACCCTAGAATTTGTTTGTACAATATGGGCATCAAATGAAAGGTGTTAATGAGTATTTTAAAAGGGAGTGTTCCTTAGTTCTATAGGTGGATGCCGTTTCGAAATATCGCCATAATGGTGGACCAGGGGTGACTTTAGAATTTGTTTGTATGATATGGGTATCAAATGAAAGATGTTAATGATTATTTTAAAAGGGCGTGGGGCTTAGTTCTATAGGTGGACCCCTTTTCGAGATATCGCCATAAAGGTGGACCAGGGGTGACTCTAGAATTCGTTTGTGCAATATGGGTATCAAATGAAAGGAGTTAATGAGTATTTTAAGAGGGAGTGGGCCTTAGTTCTATAGGTGGACGCCTTTTCGAGATATCGCCATAAAGATGGACCAAGTGTGGCTCTAGA
This sequence comes from Eurosta solidaginis, assembly GCF_040869045.1. Lineage (NCBI taxonomy): Eukaryota > Metazoa > Arthropoda > Insecta > Diptera > Tephritidae > Eurosta > Eurosta solidaginis. The sequence continues at coordinate 297,173,289 of NC_090319.1, forward strand.
ATGCGTTTGTACGATATGGGTATCAAATGAAAGGTGTTAATGAGTATTTTAAAAGGGAGTAATCCTTAGTTCCATAGGTGGACGCCGTTTCGAGATATCGCCATAAAGGTGGACCAGGAGTGACCCCAGAATTCGTTTGTGCAATATGGGTATCAAACGAAAGGAGTTAATGAGTATTTTAAGAGGGAGTGGGCCTTTCTGGACCAGGGGTGACTCGAGACTTTGTTTGTACGATATGGGTATCAAATGAAAGGTGTTAATGAGTATTTTTATGAGGGAGTGGGCCTTCGTTCTATAGGTGTTCGCCTTTTCGAAATATCGCCATAAATGTGGACCAGGGTGACCCAGAGCATCATCTGTTGGATACCGCTAATTTATTTATATATGTAATACCTGCCAAGATTTTAAGGGTTTTATATTTCGCCCTGCAGAAATTTTTCATTTTCTTCTACTTAATATGGTAGGTGTCACAACCATTTTATAAAGTTTTTTCTAAAGTTATATTTCGCGTCAATAAAACAATCCAATTACCTTACCATATTTCATCCCTTTTTTCGTATTTGGTATAGAATTATGGCATTTTTTTCATTTTTCGTAATTTTCGATATGGAAAATGTGGGCGTGGTCATAGTCGGATTTCGTTCATTTTTCATACCAAGATAAAGTGAGTTCAGATAAGTACGTGAACTGAGTTTAGTAAAGATATATCGATTTTTGCTCAAGTTATCGTGTTAACGGCCATGCGGAAGGACAGACGGACGACTGTGTATAAAAACTGGGCGTGGCATCAACCGATATCGCCCATTTTCACAGAAAACAGTTAACGCCATAAAATCTATGCCCCTACCAAATTTCAAAAGGATTGGTTAATTTTTGTTCGACTTATGGCGTTAAAAGTATCCTAGACAAATTAAATGAAAAAGGGCGGAGCCACGCCCATTTGTATACTCAGTTGAGCAGAGCTCACAGAGTATATTAAGTTTGATTGGATAACGGTTGGTTGTACATATATAAAGGAATCGAGATAGATATAGACTTCCATATATCAAAATAATCAGGATCGAAAAAAAATTTGATTGAGCCATGTCCGTCCGTCCGTCCGTCCGTTAACACGATAACTTGAGTAAATTTTTAGGTATCTTGATGAAATTTGGTATGTAAGTTCCTGAGCTCTCATCTCAGATCGCTATTTAAAATGAACGATATCGGACTATAACCACGCCCACTTTTTCGATATCGAAAATTTCGAAAAACCGAAAAAGTGCGATAATTCATTACAAAAGACCGATAAAGCGACGAAACTTGGTAGATGAGTTGAACATATGACGCAAAATAGAAAATTAGTAAAATTTTGGACAATGGGCGTGGCACCGCCCACTTTAAAAAGAAAGTAATTTAAAAATTTGCAAGCCGTAATTTGGCAGTCGTTGAAGATATCATGATGAAATTTGGCAGGAACGTTACTCTTATTACTATATGTACGCTTAATAAAAATTAGCAAAATCGGAGAATGACCACGCCCACTTTTAAAAAAAAATTTTTTTAAAAGTAAAATTTTAACAAAAAATTTAATATCTTTACAGTATATAAGTAAATTATGTCAAGATTCAACTCCAGTAATGATATGGTGCAACAAAATACAAAAATAAAAGAAAATTTAAAAATGGGCGTGGCTCCGCCCTTTTTCATTTAATTTGTCTAGGATACTTTTAACGCCATAAGTCGAACAAAAATTAACCAATCCTTTTGAAATTTGGTAGGGGCATAGATTTTATGGCGTTAACTGTTTTCTGTTAAAACGGGCGAAATCGGTTGATGCCACGCCCAGTTTTTATACACAGTCGTCCGTCTGTCCTTCCACATGGCCGTTAACACGACAAATTGAGCAAAAATCGATATATCTTTACTAAACTCAGTTCACGTACTTATCTGAGCTCACTTTATCTTCGTATGAAAAACGAACGAAATCCGACTATGACCACGCCCACTTTTTCCATATCGAAAATTACGAAAAATTAAAAAAATGCCATAATTCTATACCAAATACGAAAAAAGGGATGAAATATGGTAAAGTAATTGGATTGTTTTATTGACGCGAAATATAACTTTAGAAAAAACTTTATAAAATGGTTGTGACACCTACCATATTATGTAGAAGAAAATGAAAAAGTTCTGCAGGGCGAAATATAAAACCCTTAAAATCTTGGCAGGTATTACATATATAAATAAATTAGCGGTATCCAACAGATGATGTTCTGGGTCACCCTGGTCCACATTTTGGTCGATATCTGGAAAACGCCTTCACATATACAACTACCACCACTCCCTTTTAAAACTCTCATTAATACCTTTAATTTTATACCCATATCGTACAAACTCATTCTAGAGTCACCCCTGGTCCACCTTTATGGCGATATCTCGAAACGGCGTCCATCTATGGAACTAAGGATTACTCCCTTTTAAAATACTCATTAACACCATTCATTTGATACCCAAATCGTACAAACGCATTCTAGAGTCACACCTGGTCCATCTTTATGGCGATATCTCGAAAAGGCATCCACCTATAGAACTAAGGCACACTCCCTCTTAAAATACTCATTAACTCCTTTCGTTTGATACCCATATTGCACAAACGAATTCTAGAATCACCCCTGGTCCATCTGTATGGCGATATCTCGAAACGGCGTCCATCTATGGAACTAAGGATTACTCCCTTTTAAAATACTCATTAACACCTTTCATTTGATACCCATATCGTACAAACGCATTCTAGAGTCACACCTGGTCCATCTTTATGGCGATATCTCGAAAAGGCATCCACCTATAGAACTAAGGCACACTCCCTCTTAAAATACTCATTAACTCCTTTCGTTTGATACCCATATTGCACAAACGAATTCTAGAATCACCCCTGGTCCATCTGTATGGCGATATCTCGAAACGGCGTCCATCTATGGAACTAAGGATTACTCCCTTTTAAAATACTCATTAACACCTTTCATTTGATACCCATATCGTACAAACAAAGTCTAGAGTCACCCCTGGTCCAGAAAGGCCCACTCCCTCTTAAAATACTCATTAACTCCTTTCGTTTGATACCCATATTGCACAAACGAATTCTAGGGTCACCCCTGGTCCACCTGTATGGCGATATCTCGAAACGGCGTCCATCTATGGAACTAAGGATTACTCCCTTTTAAAATACTCATTAACACCTTTCACTTGATACCCATATCGTACAAACGCATTCTAGAGTCACCTCTGGTCCATCTTTACGGAGATATCTCGAAAAGACGTCCATCTATAGTACTTAGGTCCACGCCCTTTTAAAATACTCATTAATACTTTTCATTTGATACCCATATCGTACAAACGCATTCTAGAGTCAACCCTGATCCACCTTTATGGCTATATCCCTAAATGGCGTCCACCTATAGAACTATGGCCCACTCCCTCATAAAATACTCTTTAATGCCTTTCATTTGATACACATGTCATACAAACACATTCCAGGGTTTCCCTCGGTTCATTTTCTTACATGGTTATTTTCCCTTATGTTGTCACCATAGCTCTCAACTGAGTATGTAATGTTCGGTTACATCCGAACTTAACCTTCCTTACTTGTTAAATATTCTTTTATTTTTTTTTTTGTATTTTGTTGCACCATATCATTACTGGAGTTGAATCTTGACATAATTTACTTATATACTGTAAAGATATTAAATTTTTTGTTAAAATTTTACTTTAAAAAAAATTTTTTTTTTAAAGTGGGCGTGGTCCTTCTCCGATTTTGCTAATTTTTATTAAGCGTACATATAGTAATAAGAGTAACGTTCCTGCCAAATTTCATCATGATATCTTCAACGACTGCCAAATTACAGCTTGCAAAACTTTTAAATTACCTTCTTTTAAAAGTGGGCGGTGCCACGCCCATTGTCCAAAATTTTACTAATTTTCTATTTTGCATCATATGTTCAACTCATCTACCAAGTTTCGTCGCTTTATCGGTCTTTTGTAATGAATTATCGCACTTTTTCGGTTTTTCGAAATTTTCGATATCGAAAAAGTGGGCGTGGTTATAGTCCGATATCGTTCATTTTAAATAGCGATCTGAGATGAGTGCTCAGGAACCTACATACCAAATTTCATCAAGATACCTCAAAATTTACTCAAGTTATCGTGTTAACGGACGGACGGACGGACGGACATGGCTCAATAAAATTTTTTTTCGATCCTGATTATTTTGATATATGGAAGTCTATATCTATCTCGATTCCTTTATATATGTACAACCAACCGTTATCCAATCAAACTTAATATACTCTGTGAGCTCTGCTCAACTGAGTATAAAAATAAACAAATACTACATTTTACATTTGGTAGCAGTTGTATCAGGGTTTGTTAAAATAACAAACAAAATTTAAATAAGTTTTTTCTAAAAAAAAATTAGGGGAGTTCAGGATTTTGTGTAGATGATCTAGCATCACTGTATTTGCAGACTGGGGTAGTATTTTTACACAAAACTCTAAAAAATTATACGGCTATCCATTTTCTGCGTCATGGCAAGTACGCAACATCAAAAACCGTAGTTTATTATTTCCATTTTGAATAGGAAATTAACAACTGTCAAAACAAAGCAAAATATACAAAGAAAAAATTTGAAACGAAAAAAAGTTGTTCACGATCCGTAGCTTTTATTTGCTATAGCAACATTTCCAACAATAAATGCACAAAATTATGAACTCCCTCTTGGTGTTTCACTGTTTAAATTTCGATTTCCCCCATACTATATATCGTAGCGTGCTCCACTTTATGCAGAAGTCTTGGATTTAAGCACCGGGAAAACCAACTTCAAAAATTTAGAAACAAGTTTTCTCATTAGAACGCTTTTTCTAGGGTTTTATTACATTTTAGAGGCTTCAAACCGTTTTGGAATTATTCATTTCGTTCTTGAGATATATATGATTAAGTGGACCCAATTTTTTTTTTTTTTTTTTTTTTTTTTTTGAAAAACGGTAATTTGTAAATATCTCAAAAACGTGACCATAGAATTAAAAACAGCCTTGATTTTCGGAATTTCATAATGGCGTCTCTGGTGCAGAAAAAAAATTGGAATTTGTGATCCAGTGTTATTAGTGTCTTATTTAAAATGTTGCTAACATTTGATTTATTTGAATTTGAAGCAGGTTTTGTTTTTTTTTTTTAACCAGGTTTTATTTGAAAGTAAATGAAAAGAAACATAAACTTGGCACAAAAATTAAAAAAACAAAAAATAAAAAATTGTTTACACTTTTTGACGATTGCCGATTTTTGTCGAAAATTTCGTATATTTGCCCCATGTACAAACATCAGTAACTTTCCTTGCGAGAATATTCCATATTGATGGTATACTACTGGGGTGTAGAGAAAAAATTAGCAAACGGGTATGAAATATTTGATGGTTATCCGGTTTCATATTTTTGCCGATATCTCCTGAACCGGATCTCGGGTATTAAAACTTTTTTACCTAAATATACTTCGTTCACATATCTATATGTTTTTAAAGTTACAAAAGAATCGGTGGAAAGGTGTTAAAATAAATGTTTTGTAAATTTTGCAGGTGGGCACCGTGGTGCGATTGTAGCGTGCTCCGCCTACCAAACCGTATGCCCTGGGTTCACACCCCGGGCAAAGCAACATCAAAATTTTAGAAATAGGTTTTTCAATTAGAAGAAAATTTTTCTAAGCGGGGTCGCCGCTCGGCAGTGTTTGGCAAGCTCTCCGGGTATATTTCTGCCACGAAAAGCTCTCAGTGAAAACTCATCTGCCTTGCAGATGCCGTTCGGTGTCGGCATAAAACATGTAGGTCCCGTCCGGCCGATTTGTAGGGAAAATCAATAGGAGCACGACGCGAATTGGAAGAGAAGATCGGCTTTAGATCTCTTCGGAGGTTATCGCGCCTTCCATTTATTTTTATTTTTTTTTTTAATTTTGCAATAAAAAATATTTGGCGGTTATTCGGTTGTATATTTTTACCGATATCTACAAAACCGGGTCTCGTGTATCAAAAGAAAATTTACATCACTAACAGTTGCATATATCTCCATATTTTGTTAAAATTTCGATATAATCGGCGGAGAAGTGTTGAAATAAATGTATATTTAACATTGCGACCTTAATTTATATATATTTTGTTCGATCTTTTGAATATATCTTTTTGAGGCATTATGTAAGACGAGAAACGGCGATGCACTATAGCTCCAATTTACCGCTCAATGTTCATAACCAAAAGATGTTTGCGTGCTACCATGTTTCAAAAAAAAATAATTTTTTTCTCCAAAAAAAACCAAAGTATGACGGATTTCCCCATATATCGTCGGAATTTGGTTTTCAATAATCATTATAAAAGTGAATATGGAGATTTCCGCGAATGTTGCATAGAAATAGAATTTGAAAACTTTGGAAATGCTTAATTAGAGAGCTCCGCGTAGTTTGTTTTAAATTTAGTGTTGAGATAGCGGCGTACTTATATGTAGTCGCAGCTCTAGGTCTAGTTCTGAATCCGAATTTTGTATCACTAGTTACTGACTTCCCGTGAGGTTAATTAACTAATATCATATGAAGTTCGAATAGGCTCCTCTTCTTTTGGTACAGTTTTGCTTATATACTTTGCCCCATATATTTCAGCTCCGCGGCAAATTATCTATTCTAATTTTATTTATGAATCAATTTTGATTACAAAATTTTTTCAGTGGTATAATATTTTTCAATAATTATTATTTGTCAAATTGTTAGTGTAAATTTTTTTATCATACACAAGTGCCTAAGCTTCATGCGGGAGTGCTTTTTCCTGGCACTTTTATAAGAAATTCGAGCATTTTCATATGATTCGAAATTATATGTGAGGGCATATAGGTGCTATGAAATTTTTTTTATATTTTAAGTGTGAATTTGTATCTGTGCCTATGATTAAGGCAAAACAAAAACAAAAGTGCATAGGGGTGTATAGTGGTTGAGGGCTCTGCTAATTCTAAATTCTCTCACCTTGGTAAGTTGAGATGTGATACATTTAAAATATATTAGCATTGAAAATTAATAAAGAGAGCAGTTCGTACTATAGACTTTGTCGTTGTACTTCTAAGCCAGATGTTAATTCACTATTTACCTTCTTTATTGGCTCTCAAGCATTTAAACGGTTATGGCCGTCCAACGGAGCGCGCCAGAGTCTCTTCTTCGCTCTGCCAACTGGCGCCAATTTGTCATACCAAGAAAGTTTAAATCGTTTTCCACTTGGTCCTTCCAGCAGAGTGGGGGCCGCCCCCTTCCTCTGCTGCCATAGGCGGGTTCCGATTAAATTACTTTCTTAGCTGTGCGTCATCTTTCAACTCTCCTATATATCCTCGGAGGTAAATCGCGAAAAAGTTTTTTCTTTTAATAGCGGCTTCACTTTGTGGATGTTTTCAAAACAGTTTGATCAGTACGACATCTAGTGACACCTTTTGTCAAAGTAAACTCATATCTTGGTAAAATATCCTTCAAAGCCCTGGAAAAGTTACCATATGCATTAAACTAAAATATATGGTAACTTCATGAAAAAGAAAATGTAAAAATTTTTGAAACGAAAAATGTAATCTCCAACATGTGAGTAAATTCGCCAATACAAAACTTATAAATTATGGGTATGGCGGAAAACCAAAAACTAATTGTTTGGCTATGGTATCGTTATGACCAAGGCGTTATCCTATGACTTCAATAACTGAATACATTGACTTCCAAAGAGTTGGATGGATCAGCTGTTTTGAACGGAATTTTCAAGGGTCCGAATGTAGTCGTTTCGCATTTTTCATTTTATCTCATAATATACACGAGGGAACTTTACAGTCGTGATAAAACTTTGGTCTCACAACTTAGGGCATTTACATACTTACCACTTTCATTGCATAAAATCAAAAACATTTATTTACGCGCAATCATAAGAATTTATTTATACATGATATATGAAAAAATTATCGCCATTTCGACTGCTGAGTGGAATGTCACCATATCTCAACTGCTGTTTCGAAAACGAAACAAAATGTTTTCGAAATTCGTTATGCGTTCGAGTAAGTGTGATATTCCACTCAACAATGAATTTATAATAACACTCTTCAATCTATATTGGATTTTAAAAAGTTTAAAACTCTTTCATTTGTTACATTTGTATATAAACACGGAACACTGAGATAAATACTACCACCGTATGCCACCCCACAAAGTTGGTTATTCACAATTGCCCCTGCCCCAGAATCTCCAAAACACAAATTACTTCCACTACATCCAGCACAAATCATTATGTCTGGTACAATCACCGGTGTTCTAATATTGTTATAAAGGTTCTGGCATTGATCCTTTTGTATTACAGACATTTCAGTAGTTTTGAGAAGATAATTAGGAGGCGAATTAAGAAAAGCTTCATCACCCCATCCACTAACTCGCATTACCATGCCTGGTACTAATACGGAATCGCAAAGGTTCACTGGTACCACCGCCTCACTACTTTCAAACGATCTATCCACTTTTACCACAGCAATATCCATATATGGTAATCCTTGGGGAGGAGCGTTCTCAATAATTATACTCTGCGCATTGCGTAGTTGCCCCCCTCCTGTGCTTTTTTCACGTAAATCGGCTAGACCAGCTAGAACCTCGATATTACTGCATCGTTCCCCGTATACGCAATGCGCAACTGTAACTACCGAGTTCAAAGTAACTAACGAACCAACGCACTCATACACGGAACAAATAAATATTGCAGCCGAATGTGCGCTGTTCTCTATTCGTATATTTACGCCATTTACAAGGCGAAATTGCGCATTCGTATAGGATAAAATGCAGCTAAGGACAACAAACTGGAACGCGAAATGAATGCGTGAATTCATTTTTGTTTAAGAACTTTTGCACCACTTTTTAAGTATAAAATAAATTTTTCGGGCGCTATTTATACCTAATTGAACCATGTGAATAAAAAATAAGCAAAGAATTTTCAGTCAAAATTCTAGGAATATTAAATAACAACAAGACATCTTAATTAAAGTCAAGGCTACAAAATAAAAAAAATCTTGTTTGTTTTCACTCGGTCTTATCTTCCAATTTGCGTTGTGCTTTTTTAGTTTTTCTTAACAATTAGCGGGTCGACACCTGCATGTTTTTACGCCGATTCCGAACAGCATCTACAAGGCAGATAAGTTTTCACTGAAGAGCTTTTCATGGCAGAAATACACTCGGAGTGTATTCTAAACACTTCCAAGTGGCTACGCCGTTTAAAATAACTTGTTCTAACTGAAAAAGCCTTTTTCTTCATTTCTGATGTTACTCTGCCCGGGTGTTGAACCCAGAACCACGGCGGCCGCCTCGATCAATTATAGCTTGTGTAAATTTTTGGGTGAAAGTATCTGCTAAAATTTAAATTTTATTTGCGCAAAGTACAAAAAATTATTAAGCGATTAAGAGGATTCAATTAATGGGATTCAAGGGGTTGTGTAGCGCAATATATAGCTTCTCCAACCCAATTGTCAACCTCACCTTCGAGCGGTGAATCCCGTTTCACTAACAGACGAGGCTCTGGCGACCCCAAGCTCCTCATGGAACTTGGGGGTGGGAGGGAGGGATGGCCTGAAGGTTTAATGTGGCCATATAAATCGTTCCCGAGATGGTCGGGCCAGCACCGTAATGGTGCTGTGTTACCGGAGCGTATCGGATCTGTATCCGACAAAGGACCATCACATCGATAACACTCCCCAAAGCCTTCGGGGAGTAACCTAATCGCTACAACAACAACAACAACAACAGAAATGAAATTAACGCGGCTTTGACAAAACATTTTGCTATACTTTTTCTTAGTATATTTGCACAGTTGAAAGATGTTATCAAATTGATATCTGTACAATGACCTTTTTTTACTGAATAAATACATAAAAGTACAAAAGGTACATTTAATTAGTTTTATCTGTTTCCAAGCTGCTATTTATTTCTATTGTATACTGCCACAAAACCAGAGTTTAGAGCAATGCACGAAACTCTGATCAAACAACACTGCTCGAACTTGAATGAGCTGCCGTAATCAATATATTTCTTAAGTGTTAATAAGGCGTTAATTGGTTATGGATTTAAACGTCTGTTCATATTTCAGATATTCGTAAAACTACCCTAAAACTGCGTCCCAGTCCGCACGATATGCCGATATATGATCTTGAAAAAATTACCGAGTCCGTCCAGAAAATAATCGTTAAATAGTCCCAGCAAATCGCGAAATATTCACAGTCACGGAGATAAGCACACGATGATAAACAGAAGGAAGGATATAGTGGAGTTCTTAAAAAAAGGAGGATCCAATACTCCCCTGAAATACTTTTTTTTATTTTAATGATCTTGAAATAGTTCCAAAAACAACGAACAGATCCGGCGATAATTAAAAAATATTCAGTGGCAATCCTTCCGATATGATTCCCTAAACAATCGTGAAATATGTTCAAAAACAATCTTGAAACTATATGAAGTTAGTCCTCAAAAAGTCTCGATGATCTAGAACACAGTTTTTATACGGTCCCGAAATAGTCCTAGAAAAATTTTAAATAGTCCCGAAAATGTTCCTCAAATAATACCGAAACGCTCCTTTAATAGTTCCAAAGTATCTAATCTATAAACAGTTCTGAAACGATTCCGAGCACAATCCCGAAATAATCCTGAGGTATTACAAAAGTACTCCCGACTCTGCATACAGTATCTGCGCAGAATTCATGCAGAATTAATGCAGAAAGTAGCGAGATATTCAACATTTTCATTTTCCACTGAAACTATCAATATATACATATTTATTAATAATAGTTTTTTTTCTGTTCATGTGCTTATGCCTAATTTCGTCAAAAGATATGCAAATTTGGTTTTATTTTATTGTTTGAATGGGAAGTATCCTGCAGGCACGCATTAATACAGATATTTTTATTTGTATGTGTATTCATATGTAAAAAAAAAAGGATGAACATTTATGAACATTTATGGTCCTACTTCATCATCATTAACCGCCTAAGCGATTTTGTCCGTCACGCCAGCTATTCCTGTTTCGCTATAACAGACGCCAATTAAGACTACCAAGTGAGGTCAAGTCTTCCTCCACCTGCGTACCCAGCACAGTGAAGGTCTCCCCCATCCTCTGCTTCCAAGCTTCGTTGTAGACTGTAATAATTTCTTGTCCTATAATCCCTCCACATGATCTGTCATCTTCTCCCGAAACGCTCCATGATTCCGACCCATACAACAGGATAGAGATATGCGACTTGTAGAGCGTGACTGTTGTTCGTCAAGAAAATACGTTTCTTTTCAATTGCACTTTTTGGCAATAGTTATCCTCCGTCTGATTTCTAATCTGACATTGTGTTTGCTGTTAATGCTTTTTCCCAAATAGACCAAATCTTTCTCAGTTGAGACTCGGCACCTGACAACACAGCCGTTTGATTCACCCAAACATAAGGAGGCCCTAGGCAAAATACACACAGATTCGGTAAACGCATTTGCAAGGACGCGCTCCGTGAACCCTGTTATCAATATACTGTAGCGAATTTAGGGAAATTAAGGTTATTATGCACTTTATGCTAACGTTGGAATCGCTAAACTGTGTAAATAATAATCACCCTAATATTCAGTATTGCAAACTGGTCTTTATTTAGATTACTTTGGGAGTAGTAATTCACAATTGTACTTCATAACCAACTAATAGCGTGTTTTAATCAAACTGATTAGTTATTACACTGCTTGCGCTATTTTATACTCTCTATTGCCTCGTCCGCATATTTCTCCAAAGGTGTAGACGTTTCACCTCCTAGAACTCGTGTATCTCCTGCTTGGTAATTAGTTATATGCGTGTGTATATGTGAATAAGCTCATGACTAGATGTGTGTGTGTCAGATACCTCTTCACTTCTCGTCGCCTTCCATGTATGTGTGTAAATGATGACTCAAGTGTTCATGTACACAAGTGTGGCTTGCTTTAGTGTTTTGTTGTTGCGTGATTACTTATTTTAGCGGCCTAGTGATGTCAACATTCGCCTCAATTAAATATCCTACTCTTGCAGAAGTAGAAAGCACACTACTTCGTGTGTTTATTAAAGCATCTTTTAACGCGACTAATCTACAGCCTAAGCCAAATCAATCAGTAAATAGAGTCCGAATGATTAGTTGGCATCGGCCTATATGGATCCAGAATTTGGTATCAGCCTTTTTTTTTGGCCTATTCATGACCCATTTTTTCTCAACAAATGTACTTCTTACTTGAATGGATGTTAATTCAATATTCCTGTGCAATTTTTTTTAATCCTAACTTTGGAGTTTGCCTAGGGCCTGCCGAGATATCTAAAAAAAATTTTGTAGAAGAAAATATTAAACAGCCTTCGGGAAAGTAATTGTAAAAGTTCAATGCAAAGTTGAAAAGCCTAAAATTTATTCGACTTCAAAAATATTCTGAAAATTCTAAGCAAAATATCGTAATTTTTGTGAAGACTTTTAAACACTTCTCAAATTTGAAAATTTTCTCGAAAACCTTCTTAAAATTAGTTTGCAAGTTTTCGTATAAAAAGTTATTAAGTCAGAACAATTTCCTGCCTCTGGTTGGCCATCATCCACAACAACTTCCTCAGACTTAACTATATCCCGAAGTCCTAGTACACGGTTAGGGTAATCTTCATTCCGAAGGCCCGCAGAAGCTGTCATGTATCACCTAAGGATGTCAGGCCAATCAGTCTCTCATCGTGTCATTTTAAGGCATTTGAGAGGTTGACTGACCTGTATTTACGGAAAAGGATTCATCGGGGGTTACTATCGGCTTCAAAGCATGCGTACTGCAAGGGCAGATGGACGGAAACGGCTCTCCATTCGATTATAGAGCAAGAGCTCTGAGTTCCTTTCCAGACATTGAGGAGGCTTTTAACAATGTCTTACCGGGGGCAATCGAAAGAGCTCTGGCGGGTTTAGGAGTGTAGGAGGCTCTGGTTGAATTTACTAGCAAGGAATGTGTGCAATGTGTGCATGGGCACGTCACAGGGGGTGTCATATATCCTCTACTCTGGGTTATGGTAGTCAACGAGCTTCTTGTGGAGCTGGAAGCCAATGGTTGACGGGTGCTTGCCTATGGAGGTGACCTCGCTATCCTAGGCAGAGGGTAATTTCTGGGCCCCCCTGGGCGATGTTCTGCAGGGCTACTTGGATACTGTGGCTAGGTGGGCTGAATCAGGTGGATTGGTGGTCAAACTGGGGAAAACGGGATTGCTTCTTTTTACAAGGAGATATAAGATGCCCAATTTCAGAACTCCCTCGATTGGAGGGGTGCCATTGATACTTTCTGATAGGGTTAAATATTTAGGGATTGTTTTATACAAGAAACCGTCCTGGAGACCCAGTGTGGAAGAGGATCTATCTAGGGCAGGTAACCGATTAAATTGTTCACGAATGGGTCGAAGTGGGTGGTGGGGGGTCTTTTGTCATGAGCTAAATATAAGCCGCAAGTTTAAGTTGGCTGATTACTGCAATATATTCCAAGCGGAAGTTGCTGCGATTAAAGATGCGGTGGATGAAATGCTATCCAGTGCTACTAAGGTTAGGGAATATAAGCGGTTATCAAGGCATTGGGTTCAACTACAGTGCGATCGAGGGTGGTCTGGGTGTGCCTGGCCTAGCTTGCGATTGGATCGAACTATTTTATAATTAAAACTATCTGGGTTCTGGGCCATAGTGATATCCCGGATAACTGTCAAGCGGATTTCTTAGCCCGCAGCGGTACAACTGAATCGAATGAAGATGGCTGTAGGGATTTCGGGATCCCGAACAAGCTCAGCAAACGATGGGCGGACACCACGTCTTGCAGAGTAGCAAAATCTTTCTGGCCGAAAGTGGATGGCAGGAGATCTGCCGAAATAATTGGGTTCACTAAGGGTCACTTATCAATGGACATTGGGGTTTTGACAGGGCATTTTCCCATGGGTATCCATGCGGTACATCTCAATATACTGGAAACTCCATCCTGCTGTAGCTGGGGGGTTTTGACAGGGCATTTTCCCATGGGTATCCATGCGGTACATCTCAATATACTGGAAACTCCATCCTGCTGTAGCTGTACGGAGGATGATGAGGTGAAATCACCAAATCACTTTATGATTGATCGCCAAGCTTTTGCCAAAACTAGGCGAAAGTACTTTGGTCGTGACTCACTTGGATCTCCCGAGGATTTATCCAAGGTTGAGATCAGTATCATTCGGAATTTTTTCGTTGCTACCCAACGATTCTCTAAGTAGCCATTATTTTGTTGTATGTGGTATTAAAACGGACCTTCGTATTGTCCAAGTGAACTTTCCTTATCAGGGCAGCTGCCACCTAACCTAACCTAAGTCAGAACAGTATGAAAATTATACCGAAATAGTGCCGCGAAAATAATATCGAAAACTTTTATAAACAATCTCGCAGTTAACCCGAATACAATTCCAAAACCGATCCCTAGTACTTACACTCTCAAATTAATGTCAAAAAATTCTTAAAATAAACGATCTATTTTTTTGTATAGCCAGCTAGGTTCTAGAAAATTTCTAGCACTATTGACCGGCCGATTCAACTAAGCCTAATATAAACGGCAACAATTTACACAGCAAATGTGCCTCTTTTGAAAGCAATTTTATGTGTTTAAGTTATAAACCATTTTACTTTCAGCATAATTGGCCACTTTATGACCCATAGTTGACGTTTCGAGGAAAGGACATAAAAGCAGCACATGGATGTCGACAAGTCGGCGGTGTTGTTGAACTCTATTACTCGAAAAAGTACGGTCAACGACAAACTTTATAAATAATTTGCTGCACAATATGGTCTTTTTAGATAGTTTCTATTGGCCTGATTTATTTGTGCAATCAAAAATGAATTTTGCACATAATGAAGCATGAATTTTTGCTAAGGTCAATGGCTGCCACCAAAACTGAACATCACACAACGCACGTGCACAATTAACAAGTGATGTGATGTTCGCATGTTCGTTTTTTTGTCGCGTTTACGACACTTTCGGTTCAAAGCGCAGCCGCATTTTTGAAACCGATAAGGTATCAAATAGTTTTATCCTAGAATTAGAAGAATCAAAGAATCACTAAAAAGATATTTACTTCACACTTTAAGCAGGTATTCAAATCTTTTATAATAAAGGTCCTTCAGCAAACATTATTTTCGGACTTTTAATTTTTTGATAAGAAAGATATTACTAAATCCGGACTTTTATTTTTTAAAGACAGAATAAAAGTCCGGCCCTATAACTATAGAATGGCTCATCCAAACATGACGAGTTTTTTTTCATATAGGATAAAAGTCCAAATTTAACTTTTATTCTTGTTTTCTTTTTAAGTCCCAAAAATAAAAACGATTCAAGATGCCATGCACTTTAACAGTTCATGAACAGTTTTGACCCAGAACTTCTCGACTTAAAAAAAGAAAATAACTATTCAAATATGACCTTGATTTTAAGTGTTATAACTGATGACATATTTGCATTGCCGGATCACGCCACAATTAAACTTGCACTAACTCTAAGCTTAGCTCTTTATCCATTTGATAGGTACTGAGTGAAGTAGCTCTGGGAGGAAAAGTAAAGCCAAAGACAAAGTTGTATTGTAGGTTTTGTCGGGGAAATGCAACATCGCCGAAAGAACTGTACTGACATTCATCGAAATGTGGTCATTCATTTCACCAAGCTCCGATATGAAAACAAACGCAAACAGGTTTGTCTTTAAAATGAAATAAATTTTTTACAGCAAGATCGCACCTTACGAGGCCCATATATTAACGGACTAATACCTGAAAGCGATTAGTATAGTTCCACACTCCTATGCAAATAGTACTCGAACCTCCACAAGCTCACTAACAGCAATAGCTGATGCCACCATTTTAAGGTTCCAGCGAGTCCGATGAGGAATGTCGTGCATTTCCAAGATGTTGGTTAGTATTGCAGCTTTATGGTGTTACTTAACAGAACGTTTCGGACCAATATTTGCGAAAGAACCGTTGATAATATTCGTTATCATAAAAATAAGATGAATGTCTATTTTTTATAAAAAAGGTGCCGCTAACAGCGAAACGTTGAAGCAAAAAAATTTCCAAAATCCAAAAATTCCTCAAGTTCCTCCAACGGAAGCGTAAGAGAAATTCTTGTGACAATTTTCAAATAAATTTTGAGCAAGGCTGGTACGGATATATGTATGTGTCCTTTTTCTGTAACTTCTGCAAAAATCGGTTTTAATTAAGGAACTCACGAGGCGTGTCACGTTTGAGGAAGCCACCGACTGTACTTTTTGGTTACGTTTACTGTCCAGAACATCTACATCAGCGTCATTATATATATCCGTGTTAGAGGGGCGCCTAATGAAGTAATTTTTTGCGGCAATGCTCCAGCTGATAACAACTTAGCAGGTAGACCTTTTACATTATATAATTGCTTTCTTCAATAAATAAAAGCTTCTTCTAGCTATTTAGATGGTCTTCAAATCCTATTTCGGCAGTCCAGTAGCAATTCTGATTGGAAACCCTTGTTGGCGAGCTGTAGCACAAGCTCCGCCGGCCAATCGCTTACATTGTTACTTTGTCCATATCACTAATGTTGACAGCAAGAAAAAAATTTTGGAATACTTATCAGAGTTGCTTAGCCGAGCTTCACCTTCAATCTGCATTGTACTGCTTTTCATGTTTCCTTAATTTTATGCCGTCAAGGAAGATATATATTGTTGGGGTAGATGCTCATGAGAAAATATATACTTGGACATATTTTCGGCCAGTTGCTTGAGGGATCCCATTTCTTGATGTTTCTGAAGTATTCAAAGTTGCGGTAGCCACAATTTGAACTCTGTCTAAGGTATACAAGCGCTTTTTCTTTTCTAGTTGCATTGATTTTTGATTACTTTGAATATAAGGCAACACCTGCTAAACTTCAGTTAGTTTAATATCTGTTCAAAGCATTATTGTCTTTAGCCTTTTCTTAGTGAAGTAACCACATGAGTTACCTCTTAAAGTAAGGTTGGCTTTCACTAGATCCATGCTCAGTGTTATTGAATCTGAACTTCGGTACCACAACTTCAGTGCTGGACTTGGACCATGGACCAACTTTCATTTCATTTTCTGTCCCTTTAACAGCCGGACCTATTTATGTCTTTAATTTGATTAGTGACTTATGTCTTACTTACATTACCCGCATGTTTTTTCATATAGAAACTTGCAGGAACATTGTCACCAAAGTGACTGATTTTATTTATGTCCTCGAAAATGTGTGAGCAATTGACGTGTTGTTTAAAATAAGAATTTGGTTTAAAAAAAGCTACATTTTAATATCCTTTTTTGGTGTATGTTCTTTCAAGATATTTGGTGCTGCTGATTATGTAGCAGCTTTTGATGAACTGTAAGCTTTTAGACTTTGAATGGCGTAATTTAAATAATTTTATCCCATTTTATATACAATCTAATCATATTTGTAATTATGGGCCAATTATTTGCTGCCATGTTCTTGAAGGGTGGAAAAATAAAAGAAAATAATAAGAGTGCCGCTTTTGTCTTTGTTGACGATACATCAAAATGTACTCTAAGCCGGGGTGAACCTCTTACTGTACCTGAAGACCCTTACCATCCTTCCCTGGAAATAGCATACAAATTCGAAAGAAATTCTCCCAGTAGCATTGCTACTAAATACGACTCTAGTTTCAGATTTCAATTTGCGAACGCTAATTTTAGTAAACTTAATCAAACTTTATCTACAGTGGCTTGGCCCAAATATGGTGTAGATATTGACAAAAATGTTTCTGACTTTTATACCACTATTTACGGTATTTTGGAAAAACACCTACCTAAGTGAAAACGTGTGTCTATCGAATCAGTCCGAATATGGTTCTTTAAAGAGCTGAAGTCCTTAAAAAACAGAAAATCGCGCTTCTTCAAATTATACAAAAGGTCGGGCTCTCACTCCGATTAATTGCATTACTCTATTTTGCGTCATAAATATTTTGAATTAAACAAAAAGTGCTATAATACGTACATCTGTAAGATGAAAAGGAAAATAACTTGCAATCCGAAAGCTTTCTATGACTTCGTGAACTCTAAACGTAGGGTTAAAGGGTTTCCCTCTGATTTAAAATACCAGGATGATTTGTCTAGCGACGATCAAGATATTGCTAACTTCTTTGCGCAATTTTTCAAGTCCAACTATTCCACTGAATTTAATACTTTTTCAAATGAATATCCATTTCAGCTTAACTCACTTAACACAATTAATATTCCAGAAATATATCCGGATGAAGTTTTTTCATATTTAACGTCTTTGAAAGAATCTTACAAGTACGGTCCTGATTTAATTCCCACTTGTTTTCTTAAAAAATGCGCTGAATACATTTATCAGCCTCTAATGATTTATTATGTCCCTAAAAAGTGGAGTCTTTCCTTCTGCTTGGAAGGAATCTTTTCTAATACCCCTTCACAAAAGTGGTACTAGGTCGATAGTTCTCTACGAACTATCGAGGAATAGCAAAGTTGTCGGTCATCCCAAAGTTGTTTGAAGTTATCGTTACCAATTAGCTAACATTTTCCATTTCTACTTTGATTGCAGAACCACAACACGGATTCTGTAAAGGCAAATCTACCATTACTAATCTACTTCAATTCACAACTCATGTTTCTAAGGGATTTAGAGAAAATCTTCACACAGATGTTAGTTATACTGATTTCAGTAAAGCATTTGACAAAGTATCCCAGTCCTTACTTATCTACAAGCTGGATCGGCTTGGCTTCCAACCTGGTCTCACCCAGTGGATCTCGTCGTATCTCTGCGGTCGAACGCAAAAAGTTATTTTTAAAAATATTCTTTCTAATGTCATTGATGTTCCTTCTGGCATCCCACAGGGCAGTCATCTAGGTCCAATTCTGTTCTTGCCATTTATTAATGATATCTTTACCACTATAAAATATTCCAAAATCTTAATGTATGCTGATGATTTAAAACTTTTTAGGTCTTATGCGTCTATCGAAGAACGTCCCTTGCTCCAAGCGGATCTAAACTGCCTAGTTACTTGGTGCAACGTAAATTCAATGCCGCTGAACCTCAATAAATGCAAATTCATGTGCCTATCTCGAAGATCTTTGCCAGCAGCCTCTTACGTAATTAATAATTTTTGTCTGCTATCAGTAAACTATTTTGAGGACTTGGGAGTCACGATAGATGCTAAACTTAGTTTCAACCTTCACATTAATGCTACTGTCAATAAGGTTAGAGGTGTTCTTTCATTCGTGAAACGGTGGTCCAAAGAATTTAGTGACCCTTATGTAACTAAAGCTCTTTTCATCACTTTAGTTAGACCGATACTAGAATACGCATCAATAGTATGGAATCCACAATATCGAGTTCATGCAGATAGGCTTGAATGAATACAAAAGCAATTTCTACTTTTCTCTTTAAGGAATTTTCAGTGGGACTCTGCGTATAATCTTCCACCTTATACTAGTCGGTTGAAGCTTATCAATCTTCCAGCTCTTGCAAGTCGTAGAGAAATGCTAGGCGTTATATTTATGGCTAAACTCCTGAATTGACTGATTTCTATTCCAATTCTTTTGAACGAATTTCGAATCAAATGAACCTTTTCGGTGTTTGTGTCATAATTTTAACACACATTCTAATTCATTTGATATAACGGATTCACTTTTTACCATAAAGAAAACTGTCTTATCCTATCTTAATTCTTAACAAAAAAAAAAAAAAACAACAAATCATATAAATTAAAAATGTTCACTTATTTAACAATGTAGTATGTATATGTATAATTTCGAACTGTTATGTATAGTACTCAGTTGATGATTTTTATTCTGTAGCTGAGCAGTTTTAGATCTCGACGCTTAACAAACCTCCGTCTATCAACGACTCGGCAATAACAAATCCATGCGTCATGCGGATGCGCCACTCGCGCCGGTCGGGCGGCCTTTAGAGGGTATTAATCCGTTGGGTATTATTATTATTATTATAATAAACGCTATAAGAAGTTCCCTAGCTTCAAGCAATTTTCATTCTGGTAAGTCATATCTTTGTTGTTGTATCAACGATAAAGACACTCCCGGAAGGTCTTGGGGTGTGTCATCGATGTTGATAGTTCTTTGCCGCATATGGATACGATACGTGCAAACTATCTCGAGAACGATTAATATGATCATATGTAACCTTCTGTGTCATCCAGCTTCCACTCCCTAGTTCCATGAGGGGTTTTGGGTCACCAGAAACTGGCCTGTTTGTTAGAGTGATATTTTTGGAAAGCGACGGATGGTTTCTAAATAACATACTTTGAAACAGGTGAGTCCTTATTATTTTATTTGAACTTTTTTCAAAGAAAAAAAAATAAACTTTTAATCAATCTGCAAGTAAAGTTAGATTGGGCGAGGTTAGGTTAAAAGACGGAATGGAGAATTCGCATCCCAGCCTGACACTAAGGCCAAAATAACGCCTAAAATGGGAAGAATCTCTTACTAAAACAGGTTCTACTGATCAAATCACTTCGTCGCGTCAATAACTTTAAATAACACCCTTACTTCTAGCTTGGATACCTTCGCAAGATCACTCAAAAAGGAACTTATTCAGGATCGGCATCGTTGACAAAAGGAAGGCTAAACCAACACTGATGACTTGTGAAGAAAGCGCTGATCAGAGTATATTTGCCCCGTTAATAGTATTCATGCTCACACGGAATTTAAAAGAGGCCATAAGTTTACCTACCGAATCATTTTCGTGTAGGGTGTGGGCGGGTGTACCCCTGAAGAGCTACCCATCAGCTGCGCAGTCGCCTTCAGTGCCCCTTTGTCCAGGTAGAAATATAAAGGCGATCTTGAAAAGCTGGGCCATCTCGTTGAGAGATCTGTGACATTCAGTCATCGCTACATGATCGAAGTTCTTTAGCGTGGCCTGGCTGTCCGATATTATTTCTATACTTTTCCCGTCTTTGTGCATAGGTCCCAAAAGATTAACAGCACCGCGTATTACTCAAATTTCCGTTTGATATACGCAACAATGATCGGGTAGGTAAAAAAAGATCTCTAGTCGCAGGTCTGGTTAAAATATACCACCCCTTCTCTCTCGTCAAGCTTAGAACCGTCTGTATTTATGTTGATGGCACTCTCAACAACATGATGTCTATTTGCATTTTTTTTTTGCTTGGGAGTGCACGCTGCATTGGAGCTAGGAATTGTAGCATGACCCTCTGTCATTCCAAATGCCGGTTTCTCTATTTCACAATGCTATTATACCGGTTATTTCCTTCGCTACCAATTCCAGTGGTGGTAAGTGCAGGATTGTGTTGCACACCCCCATCGGAGTGCAAAACACCGAAATGAAGGCTCCGAACTCCTCTGAACTTTTTGTAAACATTTGATTCACCAAACATCATACTGTATATACCATGTATGTATACATTCAAAGTAGTACTTCGGTCGAAACCCCTAAAAGACACCAATTGCCCTTTGACAGGATAACAACACAGTTGTTGATTTCTTTATTCGATATGCTTTATTGTCACGCTTGAGTTGTTTTCATTCAAGAATGACTCGCAGGTACCTGATTTTATCGCTGAAAACTTGGCTTTCACCGTGAACATTGGGTGATATTTTATTTGGCGTTTTGTACCTTCTTATGAATAGGAACAGTTCAGTTTTTTCCAGTTGACTCTGAATTCAGAGATTCATTTCCGGTTGCATGTTGTTGACAAAGCCTCATCCAGTGGCGGATCCAGGGGGGCGCGATCGCCCCCTCTCTCTGATCTGGAACTTATGAAAACTATAAAAGTTTGTTTTAATTACATATAAAATTTTAAAATTGTTTAGCTTTTATGTATGTATAATCTATAAAATCGTCCTAAGCGCATCACTCCCCCCCCCCCTCCCTACCCAAGATCTGAAATTTATAATACTTCGGTCGAAATATTTTATGAAATATATAGCTATATTCATGTCCAATTTCCATTCGTTTCGCTGTGGGTAAAATCAGCAGAAAAAATGTACCATTCTGGTATTTGAAGAAAGAATTGGGTACTTTTCGCTGAAATTTGGCAGCCTTGATCACTGTCATGATCACGGTTGCCACACCACATCTTTTTTCTGGACGAAAATTCCTTTTGAAAAAACAAAAGAAGAAGGACAAATATTTTTAAAATGTCACAAACAAATTATTTATATAGGCCTTCGCAAATTTCAGTACCTACATCGCGTTAATGTGTCATAATTTGGCAGCAGTAATACATTCACGCCAGGATATCTCCATTATTTTGGGAATTGTGGCACGCTCTGACTTATAATATATATAGTTCTACATAAAGATAAAAAAATATGTAAAATTAAGTCAACCTATACTTCTTTGGACAACTCTTAGTAGTTGATAGATCCTATCTTCCTCGGATCCGAAATTCGGTTAATGTAGCAGAAATTATTTGAAAGTCGAGCGCTCGTACTTTATGAACAATGTGGAGAGTTGCTTTAAAGTGGATAAAATTTTAGTCTTCTTCAACTAAGATAACTAATAAAAATAGTCGTGAATTAGCCTAATTGACACATTTATAATGTTTCAAAACCTCTATATAAGCTTTCAATACACGACCCGAAAAAACGGAATAATAAGATATCCTTTCCAACAGGTTGTTTAGGGTTCACCATTAGCTAAATTTTTCATGATACATAAACTTTCTCATCAAGATCAATAAAAAATGAAGATTTTCCCAAAACAAAGTGAACACTTGTTATTTTCATCTTATAATTATTTAATCGGAATTTAAGCTTAACTTATTGCTTTTGCTGGTTCAAGACACTGGCGCCGCCGTGGTGTAGTAGTAGCGTACTCCGCATACAACACCGAGGGTGCTGGGTTCAAGACCCGCGCAAAAGCAACATCAATATTTAAGAAAAAGTTTATTCAATTACAAAAAAGCATTTCTAAGCGGGGTCACCCTCGACAGTTGGAAAACACTCCGAAAAGTTTCTGCCATTAACAACCTCCAGGTGCCGTTCGGAGTCGGATCAAAAAAATGAAAGCCCCGTCCCGTATATTTGTAGGAAAATCTAAAAAGGGGCAAGATGCAAACTTGAAGAGAAGCTCAGCCGAAATATTTTCTGAGATAAATCGCGCCAAGTATATATTTGTTTTTGTTTATTTTTTAACACGGTTCAGGCCTGCTTACTCAGTCGTTTATTTATCAATATAGCGATGTCTGACACCGTCTTAACCCTAGGACTTATACCCAAGTACAGGTGTGGCCAGTAGCTACTTTGGAGTGATGTAGCTCCTAAATCTTACTCGTCATGCTAGGCCCATGCACTGATGAGACATAAGCTTTCAAAGTTGACACCTACGACTTCTTATACCCGGGTACAGGTGTGGCCAATAGCTTTTTTTCTAGTTTTTTCTCATTTTTTGAAGGAAACAAATTTTTATTTATTATTTTCTTTATAAAATATTATTTTATTGATTATTTCTTATAACCAAATATGCAAACAAATTTAAATTATTCAATTGTCTTCATTATTTTCACAATTACAATATTACATGTAAATGTATTTGAAGAATGCTGTATGCATATTGGGCACTGACATATTCTGCACATGTTACGCGTTCGTCTTCCGTGTTGGTCATTGATGTAGCAGAGAAAACAGCTTCCAACCTGCTGTTTCTTTGGTTTTGCACCAGCAGCTGCAGACGTTGATGGCCTATTGCCAGCACTTCCTTGCAAGGCCGTACTTATGAAACTTGCGACTGAAATTTTTGTGTTGAAGTTCCGCATCATTTGCTGATTCACCGACCGCTCTTCAATTATGGGCATAGACAGTTCCTTGGCGAGCTGGCGAAGAAATCTCTTACGCTTCGCATTGGTGCATCTGATGTTGGGATTATTCTCATAATATATGATGTACGCTGCCAATGCTGTAAAATCAATCATATTGAAGAATAGGGACAACGGCCAACGCTTTGTCATCCTTTGGCAAGTATATTCTCCAAGCAATTGGTCCATCACGTCCACTACTCCTTTTGTCTTGTTATAAAACTCGATCATTTCTGGTTTGCCGCTTTCGCCAATGTGATCATCGTCATGCATTGATGATAGTAATATAACTGCCTTGTTTTTTTTTTTCGGCACATAGGAGCAAATGGATATCTTGGGCCTAAAACCGAATGTACTTGACCTCTCTGCACGATCTTTGTGTGCCAACATCTCCTTTGGTATGTAGGGCTTATTTTTCCGCAGAGTTCCAACTGCCGTCAAATTCATGGATGACAAGCTTTCCAGTAGATTTAGGGATGTAAAAAAATTGTCCATCGTTATATTTCGGCCGGTTCCATGAAATCGGCTTACTAAATCCTTGACCACGCTTTCACCCTGGTTAGTTTCCCGTCCCGTTGGTGCTTGGCCAGTATATATTTGTCCATGCAGTGGATATGCGTTTTTGGCATCACATACCCACCACACTTTGATGCCATATTTTGCGGGTTTCGATGGGATGTATTGCGTGAAACGGGTGCGGCCACGATATGGAAAGAGCAGCTCGTCTACCGTTAGATATTCACTTGGCTTATATGACTGCTCAAAGATGTAGTTCATCATGGTCCACAGCTCGGATATTGGTGCATCTTTGTCAGTTACCAAACGTTGTGCCCGTGTGTTGCCATCGTCAAACCTTATAAACCGCAGTATGGCCTGAAAGCGGTTAATGCCCATTGATCCACGATATAATGGACAATTTTCCACCGACCACAAGTCCGGCGCACATTCGGCATTGCTGCGATTAGCGCCAGTCATAATAAGCACTCCAATGAACGCATACATTTCGCTCAAAGTAACCTTCTTCCATGTTTTTGGCTCCGCCTCTGGATGTTTTGCGTTTAATTCCGCATATGTAGCTTCTGCTTTTTTGTTGGTGTAGCGTACTATAATACCCACCATTTCCGGAGCCATAAAACATTTATATGTATTGACTATTGACATCATAGTAGTTGATCTTGCGGGCCCTCACTTCGCTGTCGCAAAATATTTTGTTGCCTAGTTTGGCGTGCAAGTCGTGGCTGTGAGCTCCATATGGTACTATCACGTGCTACGAATTCAGCTGCACGCAAATTAATCTCCTGAGAATCATCTGCAGCATCGGATTCATTGTCAGATTCTTCGTAGTCAGCCTCATCTACCTGGGCATTGTCAATTGTGTAATCAGGGTCTTCTACATCCGATTCAATCACGCCATCTGCTACTGCTACTTGTTCGCTTTTATCCCCTTCAGGGTCGGAAAATAATTCAACATCTGAGATTTCGTCAAACAGGTTTTGTATGTACTGCTCTTTTTCAGCGTCAGATAATCTATATAAAAATAATTAATTTTTATTCCATTTATGAAATTATATTTGAGTTATTTGTATTTACCTCATATATTGATTCGATGACAAATATTCCATGTTCCTTCTGCTATCCATGTTGTAATATTTTAAATTTTTTCTGACTTGTTATTTTCACAAATATAAATCAACTTCCCAGTTCAAAAGAACGTTTATATAGCTGCAACCCTTAAGTTTCTGGAAGCATTTCTTACCTGCCAGGTAGTTGGATTATATCAAGTGTTGTTTGTCAGCAAATTTTAGCAAGGGTACAATATAATGTCTTCTTCTAAATAATTAAGAGCGCGCGAAAAAGGTTGTATTCTAAAAATTCTAACAACAATAGAAATTATTGACTTCTTAGAAATAACTTAGAATGCGCGCAATTCTTAGAAGCAGGCTACAAATATATATTTATAACTACTTAAAATGTTCGTAAGACAGTCAGCTACAACATTGCATTAAAAAACAAGTAAGGAAGGCTAAGTTCGGGTGTAACCGAACATTACATACTCAGTTGAGAGCTATGGAGACAAAATAAGAAAAATCACCATGTAGGAAAATGAACCTAGGGTAACCCTGGAATGTGGTTGTATGACATGTGTATCAAATGGAAGGTAGTAAAGAGTATTTTAAGAGAGAGTAGGCCATAGTTCTATGGATGGACGCCATTTAGGGATATCGCCATAAAGGTGGACCAGGGCTGACTCTAGAATGTTTGTACGATATGGGTATCAAACGAAAAGTGTTACTGAGTATTTTAAGAGGGAGTGGGCATTAGGTATATAGGTGGACGCCTTTTCGAGATATCGCCATTAGGGTGGGCCAGGGGTGACTCTAGAATGTTTGTACGATATGGGTATCAAACGAAAGGTGTTACTGAGCATTTTAAGAGGGAGTGGGCATTAGGTCTATAGGTGGACGCCTTTTCGAGATATCGCCATTAGGGTGGGCCAGGGGTGACTCTAGAATGTTTTTGTACGATATGGGTATCAAATGAAAGGTGGTAATGAGTATTTTAAAAGGGAGTAATCCTTAGTTCTATAGGTGGACGCCTTTTCGAGATATCGCCATAAAGGTGGACCAAGGGTGACTCTAGAATGTTTGTACGATATGGGTATCAAACGAAAGGTGTTACTGAGCATTTTAAGAGGGAGTGGGCATTAGGTCTATAGGTGGACGCCTTTTCGAGATATCGCCATTAGGGTGGGCCAGGGGTGACTCTAGAATGTTTGTACGATATGGGTATCAAACGAAAAGTGTTACTGAGCATTTTAAGAGGGAGTCGGCATTAGGTCTATAGGTGGACGCCTTTTCGAGATATCGCCATTAGGGTGGGCCAGGGTGACTCTAGAATGTGTTTGTACGATATGGGTATCAAATGAAAGGTGGTAATGAGTATTTTAAAAAGGAGTAATCCTTAGTTCTATAGGTGGACGCCTTTTCGCGATATCGCCATAAAGGTGGACCAAGGGTGACTCTAGAATGTTTGTACGATATGGGTATCAAACGAAAGGTGTTACTGAGCATTTTAAGAGGGAGTGGGCATTAGGTCCATAGGTGGACGCCTTTTCGAGATATCGCCATTAGGGTGGGCCAGGGGTGACTCTAGAATGTTTGTACGATATGGGTATCAAACGAAAGGTGTTACTGAGCATTTTAAGAGGGAGTGGGCATTAGGTCTATAGGTGGACGCCTTTTCGAGATATCGCCATTAGGGTGGGCCAGGGGTAACTCTAGAATGTTTGTACGATATGGGTATCAAACGAAAGGTGTTACTGAGCATTTTAAGAGGGAGTAGACATTAGGTATATAGGTGGCCGCCTTTTCGAGATATCGCCATTAGGGTGGGCCAGGGGTGACTCTAGAATGTTTGTACGATATGGGTATCAAACGAAAGTTGTTACTGAGCATTTTAAGAGGGAGTGGGCATTAGGTCTATAGGTGGACGCCTTTTCGAGATATCGCCATTAGGGTGGGCCAGGGTGACTCTAGAATGTTTTTGTACGATATGGATATCAAATTAAAAGTATTAATGAGGGTTTTAAAAGCGAGTGGCCCTTAGATGTATATGTGAAGGCGTTCTCGCGATATCGACCAAAATGTGGACCAGGTTATCCAGAAAATCATTTGTCGGGTACTGCTAATTTATTTATATATGCAATACCACTAACAGTATTCCTGCCAAGATTCCAAGGGCTGTTGATTTCGCCTTGTAGAACTTTTTCATTTTCTTCTACATAATATGGTAGGTGTCACACCCATTTTACAAAGTTTTTTTCCAAAGTTATATTTTGCGTCAATTAACCAATCCAGTTACCATGTTTCATCCCTTTTTTCGTAGTTGGTATAGAATTATGGCATTTTTTTCATTTTTTTCATTTTTCGTAATTTTCGATATCGATAAAGTGGGCGTGGTTATGGTCGGATTTCTGCCATTTTTTATACCAAGATAAAGTGAGTTCAGATAAGTACGTGGGCTAAGTTTAGTAAAGCTATATCGGTTTTTGCTCAAGTTATTGTGTTAACGGCCGAGCGGAAGGACAGACGGTGGACTGTGTATAAAAACTGGGCGTGGCTTCCACCGATTTCGCCCGTTTTCACAGAGAACAGTTACCGTCACAGAATCTATGCTCCTACCAAATTTGAGAAGGATTGGTAAATTTTTGTTCGACTTATGGCATTAAAAGTATTCTAGACAAACTAAATGAAAATGGGCGGAGCCACACCCATTTTGAAATTTTCTTTTATTTTTATATTTGGTTACATCATGTCATTACTGGAGTTGAATTTTGACTTAATTTACTTATATACAGTAAAGATATTAAATTTTTTGTTAAAATTTGAATTTAAAAAAATTTTTTTTTAAAAATTGGGCGTGTTCTTCATCCAATTTTGCTAATTTTTATTTAGCACATATATAGTAATAGTAGTAACGTTCCTGCCAAATTTCATCATGATATCTTCAACGACTGCCAAATTACAGCTTGCAAAACTTTTAAATTACCTTCTTGTAAAAGTGGGCGGTGCCACGCCCATTGTCCAAAATCTTACTAATTTTCTATTCCGCGTCATAACGTCAACCCATCTACCAAGTTTCATCGCTTTAGCCGCCTTTGGCAATGAATTATCGCATTTTTCCGATTTTTCGAAATTTTCGATATCGAAAAAGTGGGCGTGGTTATAGTCCGATATCGTTCATTTTAAATAGCGATCTAAGATGAGTGCTCAGGAACCTACATACCAAATTTCATAAAGATACCTTAAAATTTACTCAAGTTATCGTGTTAACGGACGGACGGACGGACGGACGGACGGACATGGCTCAATCAAATTTTTTTTCGATCCTGATTATTTTGATATATGGAAGTCTATATCTATCTCGATTCCTTTATATATGTACAACCAACCGTTATCCAATCAAACTTAATATACTCTGTGAGCTCTGCTCAACTGAGTATAAAAATAACTTGTTTCTCAGAAAAAATGAGAAAAAACGGGTAAAACAGGCTACTGGTCACACATGTACCCGGGTATAAGAAGTCGTAGTAAAAGTTGGGTATAAGTCCTAGGGTTAAAATGCTGTGATAATTATTTCTTGGTACTAAAAGTCTGAGAACGTGTATTAAGTGATCCTATTGCCCTACTATGAAAAAGACATATGCACATAAAAATAAATCTTTTATTTCATAGTTTTGATATCGGCTGACACTTCGGCCAAAACGCCACCTGAATATGCATTGCAATGTGATATCTTGGAGAAAAATCTATAATTTTTTTAATCGGTCTTGGTTTAAGTATATATTTTAGTGGTGCAAACAAATCTAATTTTTTATCACTTTTGCTCTCGCTTCCGTACAAAGAACCAGACTGGAAGAAAAGTGGCTATCAGACCAAACCTAAAAAAAAGCACCAGTTTTGTATAAATGGACCGAAGTGGTAACCGTAGCCGCTAGGTCAAAAGTACCGTTCTTCGAATATGCTCTCAACAGTGTTGTCGTTGAGAATTTTCAAAAAGCGGTCAATAGGGATTTTACTTTTATACTACACTTCCGCACAGAAGCGTGCCACAAACTTTCTGTAGCAAGGTCGCACCAAAATTTTGCATTGAACTGATCCGTTAAAGCAAAGCTCTTAGCAACTATATTTCGACTTTGAATACGCACCTTTATTTTTAAGTTATGGATTTCTTACAAATTCGAAAGGATATAATTTCTGAATCATATTTCTATTCTTCTTAAAATAATCAAGTGCATTTTTAATTTTGATGTGTATAAAAGGGTAAAATAGTGAGCCCCAAAATATTTCTAAAAATATTTGAAATAGATTAGATAGGTACTCATACTACCACAAGCGTACGGAACATTTAACATAGCGAACTTCTACCTAACTTTTGTTATTAACATTTCATCACACCAAGCAAATATATTAACAAACTTTGCACAAAGTGTAAATGATATGTTTACTGTTGGACAAAAAAAACCACAGCAAACAAAACTTTTCATTTACACGCTCTCATCAATCAATCAGTCATTCACCTGTTAAATTACAGAACAATTCACGCATTCACGTGCCACTCTGACTACACAGTTCATCTTCCTTTTCAAATACAGAAACGTGTATCATATTAATAAACATAAGTAGGAACAAGTAAGGAAGTGAATATTCGGGTAGTTATAACCGAACATATTTTAAACAGTTACACTCAGAGAAAAATGCTGTTCTAAAATCCAGCACCACCGAACTCAGGAAAAACTTTTCATGTTCTTACTTTTTTGTTCTTGAAAAACGAACGACCTGTCCTCAAAACAACAACCTTGTTCTTGAACTGACAACCATTTTCTTGAAAAGAGAATAACTGGTCTCAAAATATGAACAAATGTTCTATTAATGAGAACAATGTTCTTAAATTAAGTTTGAGAAAAAAAAACGGTATAATTCGTGGGCACCACAATGTTAAATACAACATTTTGCACAAGCTATGAAGCAGTCGTAGTGGCCCCGCGGCTATGATGTTGCGGTCGCGATCGTGTGGCGCGAGTTCGATCACCGTCAACCTCTAAAGTTTTTTAAAACTTTTTTTATACCCAGCTGAGCGGAGCTCACATAGAAAATTAACTTTGTTGGCATAACGGTAATCCGTAATGGCATAAAGTAATCGAGATAGATATAGGCTTCTATATATCAAAATGATCTGGGCGAAAAAAGAAATTTATTTAGCCATGTCCGTCTGTCCGTCCGTCCGTAAACACGATAACTTGAGTAAATTTTGAGATATCTAGATGAAATGTGGTATGTAGGTTCCTGAGAACTCATCTCAGACCGCTGTTTAAAATGAACGAAATCGGACTATAACCACGCCTACTTTTTCGATATCGAAAATTTCGAAATGTGCAATAATTCATTACCAAAGACGGATAAAGCGATGAAACTTAATAGGTGGGTTGACCTTGTGACGTAGAATAGAAAATTTGTAAAATCTTGGGCAATGGGCGTGGCACCGCCCACTTTTGAAAAAAGGTAATTTGAAAGTTTTGCAAGCCGTAATTTGGCAGTCGTTGAAAATATCATGATGAAATTGGCAAGAGCTTTACTCCTATTCCTATATGTGTGCTAAATAAAAATTAGTAAAATCGGATGACGAACACGCCCACTTAAAAAAAAATAATTTTAAGTCAAATTATAACAAAAAATTTAATACATTTACAGTATATAAATAAATTTTGTCAACATTCAACTCCAGTAATAATATTAAAAAAATTAATATAAATGTAAGGCTCGATAACTTCCGAAGAGATTTTAGGCCGAGCTTCTCTGCCAATTTGCGTCGTGCTCCTTTTTAATTTTTTCTTACAAATGGGCGTGACGGGACCTACTTGTTTTATGCCGACTCCGAACGGCATCTGCAAGGCAGATGAGTTTTCACTGAGAGCTTTTTGATGGCAGAAATACACTCGGAGTGCTTGCCGAGCACTGCCGAGGGGCGACCCCGCTTAGGAAAATTTTCTTCTAATTGAAAAAGCTTGCTTCTAAAATTTTGGTCTTGCTTTGCCCGGGGTGTGAACCCAGGGTCTTCGATGTGGTGGGCGGAGCACGCTACCACCACATCACGGCGGCCACCAGTAATGATATGATGCAGCAAAATACAAAAATAAAAGAAAATTTGAAAATGGGCGTGGCTCCGCCCTTTTTCGTTTAATTTGTCTAGAATACTTTTAATGCCATAAGTCGAGCAAAAAGCCGGTTGTATTCAATCCACGGCTCTCCAACTCCTTCTTCAGTTCCTGGATCTTCAATTCACTCCACTTTACCATGTCCTTTTGTACCCAAAATCTTCCGAAATTTATTCATATAATTCCTCTTCTGACACCAATTGAAACGAATTTAGTACGATTCCTCTTATTTGCAACCTTCTCAAAAGTTCGAATCACTAAACTGTTGAATAAATAAATCCAGTATTCAATAATGCAAAATGGCTTTTATTAAAGTACTTCACAATAACACTTCTACTTCGCAACTGATTGCTTGCTTAAATCAAACTGTTGTCGTGCCTCAGCTGTTGCTGTTCTCTATATTGTTTGGTTTCCTCGTTGACATATTTCTAGGCGCTTCTATTTCTAGTTATCAGCTACAAAATTACCAACTATAACTATGTTTATAGCTTCTCATATGCGCGTGTATATGGGTGATACTTGCACAAATAATTGAATACTTTTTGGAGTATCTCAGATATATACATGTGGTTGTGTGTTGCTCTCCGCTGCTTGTATGGACATATGTGTAGACATAATGATTAATTTGGTTATGTGCATACAAGTTACTGCTCAATATCGGCTTAGAGATGAGAGTATCCATTAGTGTTGCTAATATTCGTCACAATATTCAAAAAAACTTTTTTGATTGTTTTTGTTTTATTGACATTTTTAAAGGGGACTCCAGGTTCAATTGGATCTCAAGGCACTTTCGAGACAAATTGGTTTCGGCGTTGTTCTATTATAAGTGTCGATTTCGTTCTGATCTCTTGTTGTCATTGTCTTGTATTTAGAGTTCGTAGGTACATGAGCAGGCATTGTCAAAATGGATGTGTATATGCATGGTTTATTTATTAAAGGTCACCCATGTAGCTTAAGGCCACCCTGTGATTTTCATATACGAAACTTCCAAGTCGCTCCTAAAAATGAAAAGTGTTATTTCTTTTCAAACTCCTTTCTGAATAATGAATAAAACTTTAAAGCAGTACTGAAAGTTTTACTTTTCAGGAAAAAAATGTTAATTGGGTACACGATTTTAGTTTTCATAGTTCGTTTTGATAACATTCATGAAAAATTTAATAATTTTGCTGCAAATTTTTGGGTAAATTACAAATAAAAACGCAATTTTGTAATAATGTTCAGTACTTGAACTTTGTAATTATGTTGTGCTGCCCGTATGCTAAAGAAACGCAAGTAAAGAACGTAGTGTTGTTTTGATGCACTGTCTTACTTCTGCGCAAAAAATGTTCGGTGCTCTTTTCTAAACATTTGCCTCGACCGTTTGAACTTCCAGATCTCGTTTACAGTGTACTAAGCAACCTCCGGAAGTTCCGGCTGTGTGTAACTGCGAATAGTTTGAAACCTAGCGTTACTCAAAGTGGACATAGCTAAAGGCTGTGCGTGACTGTTTCTTCGCAGCTCTCCTCCACGCAGCTCATGCCAATGCTGTAAGAAGTGATCTCCCTTCTTTCTTCGTGCAGTGGGGGATGGATCTAAAGAAATTTTTTTCGGATTAAAAAAAATTTTTGGATTTGAAAGCTTTTGAAACGCATTTTTCTTCGAATATAGTTACAGGATATGACCCCAGAACTTCTGCTTGGAAGATACTAGCCGAGTTTGAAGGACGGTCTGACAGCGACAGCTAAAATTGCTGAGAAGCTTTCAGCTCCTAACCGCAGTCCATATATCCATTTTGGGCTTTTCTATGACGCGTCATGTACACCATCATTTTCCGTCAGTGCCAAATATGACTAACAGGTTGTTTATTACGGCCACGTTCTCTAAGAAAGCCCTTGGCTAAAGCTTTATCAATATTCATGTCTCAAAAGAAGATTTTTCTCGAATTTGTGCCTTTCTGAAAAAGGTTATTTCATTTTCCCCCTACTCCACATATTCTTAAAAAAAACCATGAGTGTGTTAGTTCAGAACCGAGGATGGTTTTTAATGATCGATTTGTGTGGCTGACTGAGGCAGGTAAAAGTCAGTAATTCTAGTCCTTTGACCTTCATTGTTGTTGTGCGTTTGTCTAATTGTCTACCTGTGTGATTACTTTGTTTCATGTAAACAAGTTTTAAAGGCTCAAATATTGTGTCTGAAATTGTGTTTATCTGTTAGTTTATTATTCTATTGTGGAATGTTTTCTGTTTGTATATTTCCATATTTTCGAGTACGTTCAGACGTCGGCCTTTTGCTTGTATGTGAAGGACCCTAACTGTTTTATTGAGGTTTCCTGGGGCACATTCATTATCGACCATGTAATTCGCGATGTTGGACTCTTGTTTAGTGTTTGGATTCCGTGTTTTTTTTTTATAATCTCTAATGTGTTCTCTGAACCTCGTTCTTATTTCCCATCCTATTTGTCTTATGCAACTGTGTTCGCATCCGCAGGTAAGCTTGTATACACTGTGGCTGCGAAACTTATCCTTTGAGTTAGTGTTAGTTCTTAGTTTTCGTCTTAGATTGTTCCATGTTTTGAACGCTGTTTACTGTTGTATTTTTTAAAAAAGTTTCCCAATATATATGTTGTTTTCCAGTATATATCATAGTCGTCCAGGTGTTAATATTTTCCTTTTCATCATTTCTTTTTGGTTCTCTGCTGTTTCAAATTAAAAAATAATTTTTATTTCTTCAAGCGTATTCCGGTTGTCGGTTAAAGAGATTTAAACCTGAAGCCTTACATATGATCAAGAAATACTATACCCACTATTCCACGGTGGACGCCGTTAAGATATAAATACATATTTTATAGAAATTTATTTATATTGAAATTTTTTTAATATTTTTGAAACCAATTCATCATAATTAACACTATCATCAATTTCGTGGCTAACAAACTGATGCTTCATCTAGTTGAGTGCATGAGCCAAAATTTTGCGTAATATGAAATATACGTTCATATTTTTTTTTTGTTTTTTTTTTTTTTGAAATTTGGGATTAATGGCTGGGTACTATGACCATAGCGCCAGGAACTTAATCAAAATGGTCTTTCAATATTGTCGTTTCATTTCGCATGTTCCTCCGTTTTCCACAGAGCTCCGTTATTCGATATCAAGGTTCCGTTATTTCTCGGAATGTTAATTTTTTGATGGTATTTTAAAGGCTCCACACCATGCACGAACTCAAGAATAATTTGCTTTTTTAAAAGGCATCAAAGCCAAGCACAAAATAAATAGAAATTAGGTTTGTAAATGGCAACGCGCCAGCACAAAAAAGTAATATATATGTATCCCAAAGTTATTTGTAACACTGATTCCAGTTAGGAGTGCAAAAAGGCCATCCTGGCTCCAGGTCAGGGAGGCATTGCTACTCCCAACTCCGCCAAAACGCCAGAAGGAAGCACAAAGCCAACCTTGAGGCCTCTTTAAATTTTCAGCTCAACTCAAAAAGCCCGACAAATTGTAGTCGAAGATGACCCGTACGACCACTCCAACGAAACGACTAGAACGGAATGTACGTTCATATTTACGAACGTATTCGACGGATTCGTTATGTTCCAATGTGATTGTGGTACATTGGTTTTGTTAGTTTCAAATGTTTAGTAAAATTATAAAATAAACCGATATGTGCACTGTGTTAATACGAGAAAGCAGTCTATTGCGAATTTCATATTGAAAGCAAGAACGGGTACCTGTCTCCATATCTAACATATCGTCAATATTTCGATGTTAAATGATATTCAATTATAAAAAAATATTAAAAGATATAATGGCACAAATTTCAAGCAAGATGTAATACCTCTGGATAACAAATATGGATGTAGAAGAGGAGGGTAGGAGACGGTGATGAAGACGAAGACGGGGACTGGAACGGATCGGTACCAGAGATGTAAATGGCTATGAAGACGGATATGGCTATGAAGATTGTGGTGGGGATAGAAACAAACACGGTGATTTACCCGGGAACATATATTGATATGGCTATGGATATGGATATGGGTATTTATTTATTTATTCATATTATAATCTAGTACAATGAGAAGCGCTTTACAGACTATTTACAAATGTATCTTAACTAAGAAATATTAAATAATCAAATTACTTCATTCAACAGTAGTTTAAACCTAAATTTGTTTAATTGTAAATCAATATTTATAGAGTACAGCAAATTAAACTCCCTCATTGTCCTGGCAATTAGAGAATTAGAAGCATAAATCGTTCTAAATCTATTTAACCAGAAAAAATCGTGGCTCGAAGGGTTCGCGATAGTATATTGAACCGTATAAGTTTCAAAATGAAAATGTCATATAAAAATGCCAGTTGTATAATGATTTTCTACTAACTAATGGTTTGAGGTTAATTAAAAGACACCTACATCTGTATGTTGGAACAGGATCTTGAAAACGCATTGACCAGAGAGCAAATCGCAAAAATATTTTTTGAATACTATAATAAATCAACTGTAGCGTCCTGCTAAAGATGGCAGGATCGCCATATAATAAATAAAGTTTAGATACTTTGTCGTTCGAATTGTATTCAAACATTGAATGCTCTTCTTTATTAAAAAGTCGTTTCTAAAAATTTCTATAAGCTAAAATACCTACTTACATTAACTTACAAACTAAGTGCATTACATACATATACTTTCAGTTCCCAGGGAACTGCATTCTAAGCATTAATAAAATTAGCTGTGGGAAATGCAACGCAAGCATAAATAGATCGTGGGAATAATTTTTATGCAGGTAAAGGCTTGTGGCGAGCATTTGGTCAGCTTTAAACAGTAACATAATAAGTTTCAAGTTACTAGATAGCGCACGGCGTAGTTACCGTGGCGTGTGAAAATATATGTCGATACAAATGAATGAATATTTCAATGAATCTCAGGCCGTACCAAAGCAAGCCAAAATATATATATGTACAAATATATTAACATGTATGTAAGAGTCAATGCATTTTTGATATTCTAAACACGGGTCAAAATATATGTTTGTACAAATGAATGAATAACTTAATGATTGAATGCTACAATACGCTCAAGTAGGTCTATACGGCAAGCATGGTACGGCCTCCAGCCATACAGCATATTCTAGCTTAAACCGCACTAGCGTTGTAAATAAAAGCTTTAGAGTATAAAGGTCACTAAAATCCATACTTAAACGGCGAATGAACGCGAGTTTGTAATAAGACTTCGCAATGACATAATTAATCTGGCTGTGAAATAGAAACTTTACATTAAAGACTACACCAAGATATGATATTTCATCACCAACCCTCAGCGTGGAGTCCCCAATATTATAAGAAGCAGGAAGAACATTTCGAGTTTTAGCAAAGATAATACTAAAACATTTAAAAATAAAAAATAAATGTAAGGCGCGATAACTTCCGAAGAGATCTAAGGCCGAGCTTCTCTTCAAATTTGATTCGTGCTCCTCTTGATTTTCCCTACAAATTGGCCGGACGGGACCTACATGTTTTACGCCGACTCCCTTATGCCGAGTTTTCACTGAGAGCTTTTCTTGTCAGAAATACACTCGGAAAAACACTACCGAGGCGCGACCCCGCTTAAAAATTTTCTTCTAATTGAAAAACCTTATTTCCAAAATTTTTATGTTGCTTTGCCCGGGGTGTGAACCCAAGGCATATGGTGTGGTAGGCGGAGGGCGCTACCATCACACTACGATGGCCGCCAAAACATTTACTTATATTTAAAAGCAGACGATTCTCTCTCCACCAATTTATTACATTATCAAAATCCGTTTGGAACATAGTGGACTCAGATTGAGTCGTGATTGATGCAAAAATCTTCAAGTCATCAGCAATCTGGAAGCCCAAAGCAGCAAGTTTGGATATTAGTAATGAATGGTTGACTCTGCCAAAAGCCTTCGAAAAATCGGTATAGATAGTATCTACAGATAATACTGCAAGATTAATTTTTGAGGAGTATTATCCATGTTTACGGTCCTTTATCGGATAACAAGCACCATTAAAGTACTCGCCCGACCATCTTGGGAATGATGTAATATGACCATGTTGAACCTTCTAGGCCATTTTCAACCAAAGACCCTCAGACAAACTGACTTGTCTCTTCGTAGGTTAGGTAAGGTTTGGTGGTAGCTACCCTGATAGAAGCTCACTTGGAGAACATGAAGGTCCGTTGTGCTACCACATACAATAAAAGAAAATAAAACAAAATAAAATAAAATAAGATAATAAAAAGATAATAACGGTGACGTAGATATAGCTACATATATATAAGTAGCAACGATAAAGTTCCGAATGATACCGATCTCAACCTTGGATAAATCCTCGGTAGATCCAAGACGGTCGCGACCGAAGTACTTTCGCCTTGTTATGGCAAAAGCTGGGCAATCAAGCATAAAGTGATTTGATGATTCCTCCTCATCATCCTCCATAAAGCTGTAGCAGGATGAGGTTTCCAGTATAGTGAGACGTACCGCATGGATACCCATGGGACAGTGCCCTGTCAAAACGCCAATGACCATTGATAGGTGAGCCGTAGTAGAAAATCTATAATTTTGTTTACATATTCGTGACAAGCATCAATAGGTGATGGGTTTTCAAGTATTATATTGGTCTTAGTCTTGATCTTCGATACAAAAATAATATTGCCTACTACATTTTCATTTTTTTCTTACTTTTTATTCAATTTTAATTTCTAGTACTATTCAAACATTCGAAAGCTTAAAATAATTATACTTTTGTTAACTTTAAAATTTCCTTGTTTTGAGACATGCAAGTTTCTATTAAACTATTGTACTGTGTACTAAAATTGTACAAAAACTTGTGTATATGTATTTGTGAGCACGATAAGAGCCAAACGTGGATGATAGTTTCAAATAGAAACAGTCAACAGTAAGTAAAAAGGTAAAACTTGCAAAACAAAAATTAGAATTGTACGCTTAATTAAGAAAACGTGTAGAGGAGATATGTTACAAATGGGGGAGGGACTGTTAAAATTTTCAACATGATTGGCATTGAATGAAAGTCACGAACTTATTTGAAGGCAAGCTGTAAAGATAAGGTGGCACACTTCAGTTCTCAAAATATTTACATTGAAGTTACTTTATACAAAAATTACAAGGGCATACGCAAAGAGTAACGCACATCTACTTGAAATAAAATTGAAATAACTTACTAATTCATGCGGCAGCTAATCGCAATATCGACCGAACTGTTGCCAACAAAGGCACCAGTTGACAATACCTACGTCATAGGAACCCAAGTTAAGTGAAAGATATTTATATAAATATAATATCTGCAGC
This sequence comes from Eurosta solidaginis, assembly GCF_040869045.1. Taxonomy (NCBI): domain Eukaryota; kingdom Metazoa; phylum Arthropoda; class Insecta; order Diptera; family Tephritidae; genus Eurosta; species Eurosta solidaginis. The sequence goes on from NC_090319.1 coordinate 297,212,157, forward strand.
ACAATCTGCAAGTAATTACATTCAGGATGACTACTAAAGGAAGGCCAACGAGCGGGTAATAATGGCTGCTCTGATTTCAAATATTTAATTGTAAAGGCAATTAGCATTTATCTTTTAACTACATTTATATAATTTGCGTTTCATATTTCTCTGCGAATTTCAACACAAAGTTGGATAGTTTTATAACAAATTTTTGAGTAGCTTCCCGTGGAGCAAAAGTTTTGAAACTGGGACCATAGTACTCCAGAAACCAATTTAGTTTTTGATTTTATTTTATTTTAAGACATCTAGAAAATATAGATTTTCATACAGACTAAGTAGAATAAAAACATTTAATTAAAAATTAATTAATGATCCTATTTAATAACAATTTAAATTTTGTTTTCGGTAGAGAGAAATCAATATCGTGTGCACTTGAGTACAAATTAAATTCTCTTAATGCTCTTAGAATAGGAGAATTAAAGGCATGCATTGTTCTAACTCGATCAATAAAAAAGATGCCATTACTCCTCAAGCTTCGAGCTGGGATATGAAATGAAATGCATTCTAGCAAGGCAGAGGAATCAATAGTTCCACGAACTATGTCATAAACAAAGAAAAGTGACAGAATGATTCTTCTGGAGTATAACAATTTTAAGTTAATTAGCTGGTATCTAGCAGTGTACGAAGGTAACGGATCCATGAACCCAATCGACCGAAGAGCGAATCGAATAAAGGATTTTTGAATTCGTTCAATCCTATTGATATGACAATCATAATAAGGTCTCCAGATAAAGACAGCATATTATAACTTTCAACGTGGAAATTCTGAAAATATAGCTAGATTTGTCGTGGTAGATCTTCCTGGCAGGAAGCCATGCTGATGAGGTGATATCAAGCTCCTAACGGCAAACCACATTTTCTGTTTAACCATGTACTCAAATAATTTATAAACCGTAGATAATTTAGAGATAGGTCTGTAATTGGAAATATCATTCTTGTTACCGCTTTTAAAAATAGGGGTAATAGAAGTAATCTTCCAAGCATTGATAAATTCGCCACTATCAAGTGATTTATTGAGTAACATTAAAAGAGGGTAAGCAAAAGCTGCAAATTTTTTAAATAGACAGGCCGATAAACCATCAACACCAGTCTGTGTTGTGTAACTAATTGAGAGCACCAAAATTAATAGGAGAGTCAACGCCCGGGCCCTGGTTTTCAGTTTCTTCAATATCAGACTCAACGTTGGAACTGAAAAAGTCCGCAAAAGGATTTAAACTCCTTTGAGTAACGCATATATAGATCTCTATGGGAAGAAGAGCCCGTATACTTAAATTTTTTATAAAATTTGTTTCTTAAATTTTTTAGTTTCTTTAAGTTTTTAGTATTCCATGGAATTTTATAAAATCTGTTTTTATTAATAGGAATAATGGTCTTGCAGATGCTGTTAACTTTAAATTTAACAAGTAAGGAAGGTTAAGTTCGGGTGTAACCGAACATTATATAGTCAGTAGAGAGCTATGGTGCCAACATAAGAGAAAATAACCATGTAGGAAAATGAACCGAGGGTAACCCTGGAATGTGTTTGTAAGACATGTGTATCAAATGAAAGGTATTACAGAGTATTTTATGAGGGAGGTGGACCAGGGCTGACTCTAGAATTTGTTTGTACGATATGGGTATCAAACGAAAGATGTTAATGAGTATTTTAAAAGGGAATGGGCCTTAGTTCTATAGGTGGACGCCTTAACGAGATATCGCCATAAAGGTGGACCAGTGCTGACTCTAGAATTTGTTTGTACGATATGGGTATCAAATTAAAGGTATTAAATAGGGTTTTAAAAGGGAGTGGTGGTAGATGTATATGTAAAGGCGTTTTCCAGATATCGAACAAAATGTGGGTGACCCAGAACCTCATCTGTTAGATACCGCTAATTTATTTAGATATGTAATACCACGAACAGTATTCCTGCCAAGATTTCAAGGGTTTTTTGTTTCGCCCTGCAGAACTTTTTTATTTTCTTCTACTAAATATGATAGGTGTCACACCCATTTTACAAAGTTTTTTTCTAAAGTTATATTTTGCGTCAATAAACCAATCCATCCAATTCATCCCTTTTTTCGTATTTTTTCATTTTTCGTAATTTTCTATATCGAAAAAGTGGGCGTGGTCATAGTCGGATTTCGGCCATTTTTTATACCAATACAAAGTGAGTTCAGATAATTACGTGAACTGAGTTTAGTAAAGACATATCGATTTTCGCTCAAGTTATCGTGTTAGCGGCCGAACGGAAGGACAGACGGTCGACTGTGTATAAAAACTAGGCGTGGCTTCAACCGATTTCGCCCTTTTCACAGAAATAATTTATCGTCCTAGAATCTAAGCCCCTACCAAATTTCACAAGGGTGGGTAAATTTTTGCTCGACTTATGGCATTAAAAGTATTCTAGACAAATTAAATGAAAAAGGGCGGAGCCACGCACATTTTGAAATTTTCTTTTATTTTTGTATTTTGTTGCACCATATCATTACTGGAGTTGAATGTTGACATAATTTACTTATATACTGTAAAGATATCAAATTTTTTGTTAAAATTTGACTTACAAAATTTTTCATCATGATATCTTCAACTTCTAAATTACCTTATTTTAAAAGTGGGCGGTGCCACGCCCATTGCCCAAAATTTTACTAATTTTCTATTCTGCGTCATAAGGTCAACTCATCTACCAAGTTTTATCGCTTTATCCGTCTTTGGTAATGAATTATCGCACTTTTTCGGTTTTTCGAAATTTTCGATATCGAAAAAGTGGGCGTGGTTATAGTCCGATATCGTTCATTTAGCGATCTGAGATGAGTGCTCTGGAACCTACATACCAAATTTCATCAAGATACCTCAAAATTTGCTCAAGTTATCGTGTTAACGGACGGACGGGCGGACGGACATGGCTCAATCAAATTTTTTTTCAATCCTGATGATTTTGATATATGGAAGTCTATATCTATCTCGATTCCTTTATACCTGTACAAAAAGAGGACATTTTAGAGCTGACAGAATCAAAATCGCAATTTTTAAAACAAAATAGGGTTAAAATTATAAAATTCCTAGTTTAACACTAGTGGAACATGGTGTTGATTTGCAGCCGACAAAGGGTCCAGGCACTCATTTAATGAAAAATTAATATTATCGCTAATAAATATAAGATCCAACATTTTAAGAGCATGTTAATGAAACTATTAAACTGGTCAAGATTAAGACTTAACCAATTATCAATTACATATGACTCAGCGAAACTAGTAACGTCCTTAGGAAACAAAGAAAAACTATCATCTAATATATTCCAGCTTATATTGCACAGGCTAAAATCACCAAGAATACAGTAATTACTGTTAGAATGCTTAGTAAATAAAGCTAAAATATTATCAATATATGCTTTATAAAGTCCATCAGTACTAGACGGCGGAATATACGATGCACAGATTAGAAGTTTAGAGCTGTCGAAAATTGATACATAAAGTTGATCTAAGAGCGATTCCCCATTTGCCATGGGAACCAATGAACAGCGATATCTTGTGGAAACTGCAATGAGTACACCTCTACCTCTTGAAGACTTGCTTTTCGCGAAGTCTTTGTCTTTCCTAAAACCCATATAGAGGTTGGGATCGAAGAATTCTTTGCCAAACAAAAAAAATTACATTGAGCCAGCTCTCAATAAGAATCACAAAATCATAGTCCGAGTGAGAGCTCAAATCGAAGAGTACTTTAGATTTTGTTCTTAAACCAGACACTTTATGGAAATATAGTTTCAAGGGCTTATTACACATTACGACCGGGGACTGGGCCTTTATGGTCTGAGTGGTGACACCACCTCCTTTCAAAAAAACTGGAAGGGACGTAGTTTAACATTCGCAGGCCAAATATCGGCATTTAACACATTCAACACCCAATTTAAAGTTGACTTCCTTGAGATCACCTTCAATAACATCCTTCTTCACAAGCTTAACGCACACCAGAAACAGCTTCTCAATTGAGGCATGTTTAGAAACATAAGATATAATATTGTCGAAAGTTAAGTTAGGCATGTTGGCTAGGATAGGTGGCCACTTCATCGTTCGTACGACACCAAGTTCCTGACTGTTCAACGCCACCTCAACATAACATCGGATTTTGCAATACCTACTTGGCCAAGTTATTTAAACAAAACATTTAAAGAAAAGTTATATAATAAATATAAATACTGACTTTGCATAAGGTTTCAGATAATTAAGGACAATAAATTCATACAAAATGACCCAAGTCGAACATGTTTTCAATGTTTCCGTATTAAACAAAAAATTTAAAAAAACTCTATATCCCGAACGGTCTGAAGAATGAGCGAATGCAGTGACGAAAAATCCTTTAGTGGGTTCAGAAGACATGGAAAGATCCATTTATAAAATACGAAATACGCATTTGGAAGAAAAAATTTTGTAACACTTTCCTGAAAAGGGTTACCACACATTCATCTATTTTCGGCCACAATTGTTTTACAGTTACTTCAAACCAAAGCTGCCAGCCCTCAAAGTTCGCCCCGAGACTCAATGCTGTTTAAAAATTCATTTTAAGTGATTGTCACCCCATACTTAAGTTGAATATAAACGTATCAGTAAGGTTTGAAAAAGCATTTGGACTTATATTAAAACCCTGCTGTTTATTTTCCAAACTATAAAAGAGCATCTGATACGTTAATTTCAATTGTCACACAGTAACTTCACCAGAAGCCAACCCGCCAGCGGATTAGGTAGCTTAGATTATACCCGCGTTAGGTATTCCTGTCGTAAGAGGCGACTAAAATAAAAAACTGATTCAAGGGGTTGCCAGCGCAATATATAGCTTTTCCAACATGACTATAAGCTTCGTCAACCTCACCTACATGTAGCGAATCCTGTTTCATTAACTGATCTTCCCAAGAAGACTCAAAGTCAGTCGAACAAATGACCGGTGGTGCTAGAACCCTAACGTAGTGGACAGTCGAACTAATGGGAAAACTGAACAGCCCCATTTTAAAGCTGAAATTATGTAGAGTGCTCGGGAATTATATAGATTTTCACCCATGAATTACGCAATGATATCCACGCAGACAGCCTACGACTTCGAGGGAGTCATCTTTGGCCGGATGGTTACTCCTTATCGTTACAAGGTATTTCTCCGGCGATTCGAATAGTGTCTTGGGTGCCATATAGCTTGGCAGTCTGAAGCGACAAAAACATTCGGCAGAAAGCCTTCGTAGCTACACCTAGCGGTTCAGGGAAAGTGACGTTGACGAAGGTATAAATTCGATATCGCAGTCCTATAGGTGCTGTGCTGGTATAGATTTTGAGAGCACGGAGGCACGGTAGCGACTGGTGGTTGGTATGCTACGTATGCTAAAAGTTAAAACTGTATCACGAGAATCATGACTTTTAATAGACCTTTAATAGCGCCTGTATGTCACCTTTGAGCGTGAGTAGCAAGGAGTCACAAACGATTTATAGAAATCGCGTAAAAGAGGAGTATAAAAAGTTAGCCTAGAACTTCGAGACACGAGCACGAGACATATAGACAAAAGTGTGATCATTTTAAATATGTGTTTTTTTTTTGGCAGGCGCAGCAGTACAAGTCTCTAGAACCAGGGTTAGATTCGAAGTCTCCCTAGAGTAAGTGAATTAAAACTAGTTCCTCCGCAAGGATCTGCGGGAAATGGATTTATGTTATTTGAAATATCAGCCATTGGCCAAAATCTCGAATTACTCCAATATATAGAAGCAGTTGTCGTGAGAGGTGCCAAAAATATGGATTTCTCTAAACACAAATAAACAAAACCTTTCCTAATTATAGCTTTTTTAAATCTCTTATATTATTTAAAGTTAATGAGCTTTAGAAGTATTGCATAAAAATTGTTTATGTGATTGTTTTATTTTTATTATAATGGAAAAACTGAAAGGAACTAATCATACTCCTTTCAGTTTTTCCATCATAATAAAAATACAATATTTTAATAAAGAATACATTGTGCAATACGCGAAAAACTCATAAAATTTTACTAATGTAAAAGATGAACAGACGATTAAATCGAAGATCACATTTTTAAATTTTATAACAATATAACGCAAACGTCAAAAATCGCAAGTAGGTGGCGCTGACGACGAAAAAGTTGGAAAGTTGATCTGGCGTTATGAATGTAAATAAAAATATGACTATAAACGATTTTAAAATCTACGAACAGTTTCTCAATTATGGAAGCTAATCCTGTTGAATTATATCCATAAATTTCAAAATCACTATGACTTCCGCTTCATTGTATAATCATATAAAGGTAGTCTAGGCACAAGTACCGTCGCGTGTTACTTCTGAATAAAGAAGGGCCCAAATAAAAAGCTATTTCAACTATATTTATGTACATATTAAAAAAAAAAACAAAGCCTAATGCATTTACCCATAAATAAATAGGTATTCTTGGAAAAAGTATTTAGTGTGAATTAGTTGTATAAATATATACTTAACTACTCATTTTGTTATCTACTTGTTACATATCAATTACCGTCAATCACCGCATCATTTTAAGACTTCTAATTAATCAATCAAATTTTGCATAAAAATAAATGTCTGTTTTTCATGTAAAACACGAAAATGCCATTTATAATATTTATAATAATATGCTCTATTTTTTACGTTAATATATTTTTTGGCATTTCCACCTAAGTGCCGACCGATTGAAAGATTGAAACGTGTCAGTGTGGAATGCTTTCTTGAGAAGCTGCTGATAAATGCGGTAAATACAAATTTTGTTCATTGGCGTGAATTTTGTGAAGCGTGAAAATTCTGAATAGCAAAAAAATATATTAAGCCGTAAACAATTTCTGCACAAAGGATTTTATTTAGATGTTTATTTCATGCTTCAGTAGCAATTAATAAACAGGCTTGAGTGATGGATTTTTTTCTTACAGATTTTTATAGTACGCTTGTCAAATGTGAGAAGCGTATTTATTAAAAACTAGCAGAGTACTCGACGTCGTTGGGGTGTAAAGAAAAGCAGTACTATATAGACTAATATGTATATTAGACTAATCCCAACCCCCATTTGTATGGGATTAGGGGGTAGGGATTAGGCTTATATAACTCCTCACCTAATTTCAGTCGTCTAGCTTTAATACTTTCAGATATATTGATAACGAAAAATTCCAGTTGTATGAGAGGTTCCACGGCCCCTTTTTCGTTATACCCAGTTTTTCTGTAGGGGGTAGGGATTGGTCTCATATAACCACTCACCTAATTTCAGTCGTCTAGCTTTAATACTTTCATATATATTGACTACGAAAAATTCCACATGTATGGCAGGTGCCACGCCCCCTTGTCGAAAACTTTTTTTAAATAGCCTACCATAGATTGACGCACTCAGGGTATGCCATGTCAAAATTTCGTTCGATTCCCCTCTGCGGTTTAGTCTGGAAGTCGAAACATACATATATACAGACATACTTTCACAAATATATAGTAGAAGAAGAGATATGTGCAAAGAGGGCTGTCATTTGATAACGAAAAATCTCGTTCTAATGAATAAACGAAAATTTATTTTTTAAGTTACCTATCAAAGCCGCTTTTATCTTTAAAGTTGTTAATAACAAGTAAAGGTGTCTAAGTTCGGGTGTCACCGAACATTATATACTCAGCGTAAGCTTCAATTGCACATTTCATTTCAGATAAATTACTTTTCTACATAACACGTGGCACCGCCTGTTTAAAAAAAATGTCTCACCATTTCCTCTTACAATAAAACTTGATAGGTGAAATATCAATGATTCAAAGCTATTTTTCGCTTAGATATAGCTCATTATTTTCTTCTATGACCCTTTCAAAAATCTTTTATATAAAAGTGGGTGTGGTCTTTTACCGATCTCGTCCATTTTTTTAGAAATATTTCCTGCTATAGGGAAAATCTGTGTACCCAATTTTATTACGATCCGTTAATTTTTCTTCGAGTTATGGGTCCCGAAACATAGAAAATTGCTTAGTCATAAAAACGGCGGTCCCAAGCCCGTTTTTAAAATTTGGATTTTTTCCTATTTATTGTTATAAATCCACTTGGGAAATGAAATACCATTGATATAAATCTCTTCTTTGCAAAGATATAGCTTATTTCATTCATCCACGACCCTTTTAAAAGTCTTTTATATAAAAGTGGGCGTGGTCCGATTTCGTTAATTTCAAAGCATTCCTCATAATAAAGGCAATCTCTCTGCCGAATTTTGTTACGATAGGTTTAACTAGTTGTGATTTATGATTAAAAAGATTTGTAAAATTGATTTTATCACAAGTGGGCGGTGCCACGCCTATTTTAAACATTTTTTTCAAATTTTTATCAAGAGTCTAAATATCAGTCCACACGTCAAATTTCAACATTCTATCTAGGTGTATTATTTACTAAGTTATCAGGTTTTTTTGTGTTTTCCAAAATTGTATATATATAAAAAGCGGGCGTGGTTATCATCCGATTTCGCTCATTTTCAATACCAATCTATTCTGGATACAAATAAGTGCGTGTATCAAGTTTGGTGAAGTTGTCTCAATATTTACTCAAGTTATCGTGTTAACGGACAGACGGACGGATGGACGGACGGACATGGCTCAATCAAATTTTTTTTCGATCCTGATGATTTTGATATATGAAAGTCTATATCTATCTCGATTCCTTTATACCTATACAACCAACCGGTATCCAATCAAAGTTGATATACTCTGTGTGCAAAGCACGCTGAGTATAAAAAAATGGAATGGGTGACAGCTCGAATGCATAGCATAGGTACACTCTTCAAGAAAAAATTAATGCAATTAATTTCCAAAATCCGAAAATTATAGAAAATATATCGAGACTATTGTGCATTACTTTTAGTAAAACTCATACGAAATGCAGGTTCTTTATAAACGTAACGGATTAAAGTTCGTGGGCTGTGCTTTGGTATCTGACTACGTATCAAAATAAAAATAAAATGTTTGACGTGCGGAACAGGCAGTGAAATATTGGGAATAGTACAATTTTAGCTACAGGCCATTATTTGTTGGGCTTCCTCGAGATACATATGGGAGCTTTTCTTAATTTTGTCTGGACCACAAAGGGATCACTTGAGGATTTTTAAGAAAAATCTCTTAGAATAACTTTGATACCATACTGTAGCAAATTCGCGACATATTTCCATATCAGTTCCGCCATCTGCGAAGACATTGGATCTACATTGAACTGGTTTCGGACCTACTTTGGCTCTTTTTTGAAACCATGTCGGTAATATTTGACAACAAAGTCGGTACGATTCTGTTTATTATCGAGGAGCTATCACTTTATATTCGACGTATTACCGACAACGAAATTATGCTCGAGTAAACCGACAACGAAACTATGCTCGAGTAAACGTTTTGCTACTAATTTGTTATCGTAGAGCCATTAGCATGTTATTAGAGCTTACGCACTCTCAAGTTTGTACGGCTTCTTGCGAGATTCTCGAATCTCGAATTATTCATAAAGCCAGCTTCTACTCTCAACTTAGTCGCTTCATTGAAAGTTTTGTAACTAGCTTATGATATCTTCTGGAGCACAGGCGAAAATTTCCAAGAAACCACAAGTAAAAACACCGGAGTACGTGGAATACAGCCACTATAGCGAATAAATTGAATGTCGAGAAGCTCGTACTATTTACTTTTATATCCATATACGAGAATCTCGAGAGAAGGAATGTTTCGATTTCTCATGTCTCGAAACTCTCGCTTGTGTACGAGAAGAAATCGTTCTACTTGTTGTCGACGGATTATATTTTGAAATAATTTTATATTGAAATGGTATCCGTACCGGTTTGTCAACAAACGATTATGGTTGAAAACGTTGTTATCCATAATAACCCGATGCCGTTTAGATGACCAACCGATAACTTATCGATAACACGCTATCTGCTCGTCTAAAAGAAACTGGTATTAGTTCTATAATAAATGGATACAAAATCGATACAGCTTCGTTGGGAAATCCGTAATTTTCGAATAAAATTCGACAACTTGTCGATGCAAGATCGATATCCAGTCAACAAAAATCCAATAACTCGTCGATACCATATTTTTCCGATAACAAATTAATAACACTTCCATAACATATCGGTAACTTCACTATATTTCATCGATAACACACCGATTGCAACCCGAAAATAAATTTATAACAAACCGATAACCACAATGATTTTGGCGACCCGTCGATCCGTCGCATCCGTATCCAATTTATCCATATCATTTATCCATACCATTGGTAGGAAATGCTACAGAATATTAATTCCACTGTCCCATTGGGTTGACTTATGCTCTCAGAGATCAAATGTGGTTTTCGAGCTCCGGCGTCATTAGCAATTTTGTAGTCCAGCTTTAATTTTGTACGGGTGAAGCGCATATAACTGCCGAGAACTGATTTTAATCACTCCGAAAAAGCATCGGTACGCTGTACTTTCTGACTGTATGCCCAAATAAACTTTTCTTGTCCATCCATCTAACCGTTAGATGGGTGAGATTTTAAAAACTTTTATTTTTACGTTTTTCGGCGAGACGTTGGGTCACATGTCAGAAGGAGCGTACTGGCGACGCAGACTTCTATCCCAGCACGAACCCAACACCAAGCAAATATCAGCAATTTAATTCCCAGCTATTTCCATATTCATGCTGTTTCCATTTCGATGCTGTTTACACTGAATTTCTTGAATGGTAGGGGTGGCAGCTGTTGTCTTCACGAAGGGAACAATTTCCCCAAAAGAGACCGGATATGCTAAAGCCCTTAATACTTTACAATGATCACCAACAAATTATTTGAAATTTTTTGTGAATTTTCATTGGAATTTAGCCCAGAACACAACCGCCCGCTTGGATAGCTGGCACCATCTGATACAAATTAAATTTACTCTGGTAAATTAATGTGGTGTTACGATAGGAATAACTGAATTATAATATACAAATAATTGCTGTTACGTAATTCTATTTTTGTATTAAGTTGTGATGATAATCGGAAAAGGACATTGAAACTAAAGTGAATTTCATTCTAATCGATCCAACAACCAACATATTTTATGACAAGAAAAAACTTTTGAGCTCAAATTACATTTGGATACATCCAATCAGTTCGAACACAACAAAACCATTTTCTCTTATTAAAATGATACATATGGATATGAGCTGGTGAAAATTTGTAACTTTACTGCAATCATTCACAATGACCACAACAACAGACGTTAACTGCAAAGGATGAATGACCAAACGAAAAAAATGAATGACTTATGGCAACGAAAAGTTATAACTTACAGGAAAATATATATTGTATCAAGTAGTTTTGCAAAATTAAAAAATTGTAATTACTTTGAGTTGACAATGGAAAAAGAAATTTAAGGGTCCGATTTCAGTCCACCCTAGTAATAGTTCTATAATTTAAAATTTTCCCGTGATGATTATACCAGGGACTGAAACTGTTTTTCCTTTTATAATATAATTCCTTGCAAAACAATTAATTTTGGACCTTTAATATATTTGGATCAAGATAAAAATTATTTTCGGATTTTTATTTTTTGAGTCCGATAGAATTAGTTAATCTCGTACTTTTAAAAATAAGAGTCCGGAAATAAAAGTTAATCCGGACTTCTATTTTTTAAGGCCAAAATAAACGCCTTATCAGAATTAAAAAAAAATAGTTTGTTTCGGACTAAAAAAATAAAAATACAGAATTTACTTTTATATGTGGACTTTTATGGAAAAGTTCGAAAAATAAAAAGGATGCATGATTCGATATGATATTGCTAAAAAGATACCTGGTAACTCAAACATTTTCACTTAGGACAATTTTTTGACCAGGACTTTTTCGACTCCGAAAAAAAAATTATTATTTTCCGTCCTTGGATTATACTGTACAGCGGGTAAAAAGCTGGAAATTCATTATGAGCATATTTTTCCTGCTAATTTTTTTCGACTTTCATTTATATTCTTTGTCCATCGACCCCTCTATTACGTCGTGTCAAACAGCACACAATCCTGATTAATATTCTAGTCGTCAATTAATGTCATTTCGATACACCTGCAACAAATACGAGTCACAAATGTTTGCCAAAGCCATTGACAAGGATGAATGAAAGCTTTTATGTATATAAACTTGAAAATATTCATATTAAATCACAGATGTGGGTATATATGTAAATATATACATAAAACCTATATACATATATATGCATTATAAGATATGTATGTGTATTTAAAAAAAAATATTCTAGAATAAATGATTTACTTTTGTGGTTTATGTATTTCGATAGCAACAAATTTATGTTAGCCACATTTCATTTCAACGAAAGCATTTTCGCATTTCCAGTTCCCATGGGCGCAATTTGATAACCTATCGCAAGATATATCTTCTCGTTGATTTTATGACCGCCACTAAAACATTGCGCTCTAACCGTTTGTGCTTTTTGTTATAGCGTTGTGCTATAAAAGCTATTTTTATATATTCATGGTATACGTATGTTCGAGTAAGTATGTAGATGCCAAAATACCATGTTTCGATTATAATAGTGTCACGAATATTAACATCTCTAGGCTGTTACTAAAAATACACAACAACAAATACAATAAAGCAAGCTACATATGTAAGTTCATTTACCCACATACATACAAGGCAACGAAGAGATAACTCACACACAGATCACATCAGTTGAAGTAGTATTCACATATAAACGCGCATATGGCTATGCGAGAGGCTATAAACTACAGATATACACGCGACGCGTATAGCTGGTAACCAAGTAGAAAATTCTAGCAGAAGAAAGGTCTAGACATTTGGGCACAGAGTATAAAAGCAGCGAAAACTGAGTGACCAGTAATCAGTTTGATTTAAGCACGCTATCAGTTGCGAAGTGAAGTTTAATTGCGAAGTACTTTCAAATTAGTTTAATAAAGACCATTTTATAACACAGATTATTGGAGTGTTTTATTTAACAGTTTAGCGATACGAACGTAAGCAGAAGGTTGCAAATAAGCGGAATTTCCCTGAATTCGTTACAATAGTTTAAGTTTTCTACGGTAGAAAAAATGTGTATGAAATAGTGTTCAAGCAACCTTGAAAATTTTTTCTTATTTACAAGATAATAGTAGTTAACAGATTTTAAAATACAGTCCACTATTAAAAACTATATTTTTGGGATTGAGCGACCTATTCAAACAAAGATAGGGCATTCCCACACACACATATATATATATAGATATGTAGCAAATGAACCTCTGTAAATATGAGCGACCTACACAAACAAAGATAAGATGATGCATAGAGGCCGCTCATATAAACAAAACAAATATATGTAAATAAATATAGTTAAGGACAAGACATTCACACACACACTCATGTAGCAAAATTAACCCCTGTAAATATTTATGTATACAACAACAAATTATTAGAAAACTAGGATAAGAAAATAAATAAAAAAAAAAAAAAAATAGGATAAGAAAACTGTATATAAAATAAGATATTTTTGTAAATAAAGCATAATTCTTTGACCTCACAAACCAAGCACTTCTTATTTTAATACAAACTGCTTCCCCCCACCAGAGGTAAGGGGCATTTGTTTAAGATTTGAGAACGTAAGAGCTTCTCATTGGAAACATTGTTTTGCTTCTTTAATGTATTTTTTGGTTCCTCCCACCAGCGGTAAGGGCCAAAATATTACTTTTGGTATATGGCAATTTACGACTGCCTTATATTTTAGATCCTTACAAGATCTCAAGATTGCTTAACAAATAGAGCATACGATTTATCGAACATGTTCGAGAAGAGATTTCTCGCAAATCTCGCCTTCTAGCGAGACTCCCGAATCTCGAAATACTCGTAAGGCTCGCAAGATTTTCGAAGCTCGAATTACTCATTAGGCTCGCGAGCTTCTCGACATTCAACTTAATCCATTCAATGCTGTTTTATATAGGGCGTACGATTTCTTCTGGAGCGCAAGCCAAAATGTCCGCAAAACCACAAGTGAAAAACCCCGAAATGTATGGAATCTTGCGAGAAGCCGTGTTCTTGATAATACTGCGAACAAAATTATATGTATAATAAATATGTTTTGAGTTAAGTGTCATTGAAGCAATATAATCAACAAAAAAGTAAGAAGTAAAAAAAAAGTGTTTAAATACTGTCCGTACAGTGATTAAGTAAGAATGTAGAGAAGCTCGCGAGATTTACGAGGACTTTGAGACACGAGAATCTCGCGAGAAGTCGAGTTCTCGATTTCTAGGGTCTCGAAAATCTCGCTCGTGTTCGAAAAGAAATCGTATGCTATAGTAAGAAATCAAATCAAAAAGCGCCCAACAAACCTCAACGCGAGTAGTACGTCGCGTATACGTAACCACTTATAAGCAAACATGCTTTGGTAAAGTAAGATGCACACTACAGCTCGGAATTATCGTTAAATCGATTAACCGATTTATTCGGTTCTGACAGAAGTCGAATACCGTTGTCCGGTTAGCAATATTCGAGTACTCGAAAACTGTCGACTAATCGATTAAACATTCAATTTCAATTACTCGGTTAACTCTTCATTTTCGGTTCATCGAATATATTAAGTTAGATTTTTTACATTTAGAAAAGTACATAAGTGAACTAAAATCAAGCTATTTAAACTTTGGGGTCAGTGAACAGTCCAAATGAATTTCCGTGGCTATACGAGGTTGTCGTGTCCTAGAAACTACGCACAGAAGAATTTGACAAAGGCATATAATCATAAAATCAATTATTGTAAAAGACCCAGCAAAACGACAAGACCTCTCTTAATTTATGTGCAGGGGCATCGCAGCATATGCGGGCAAGCTGGCTTTTGGCTTTTATCAAAGTTATATCTCTTACTCCTCTCTTAATCATACTGGTGCTAAATGGGTGAAGAAGGTTGCAGTCCTGTTTAGTCTGTAGAAGTATGTGACCCCTTACTACTAAATAAGATTTTCAATCATTTTAAGATTGATAGCAGAGGTATGTGCATATAAACTGCAGTAATGACCAAGCATTGGCAACATGATGAGAACTGAAATGCGTTCCCTTATCGCAGCCTCTGTTAGGTGCACAAGAAGATAGTTCCAAACTCATGCTTCTTATATGTACGTCATTCCTTTTCCTTTGGATCTAGAAAAGCGTTTGAAGTGAACTCCATAACTAAACTCCCGGAAAAAGTACGAGGATTTATCTATGGTGCTATCAGAGCATCGATTAGATCATGATCTTGAGGGGCTTTAAATATAAAATACAACGTGATACCGAAACTGTATGATCTTTTTTCCTACAAGGACTTATTGGAAAGTTGAGAAGTGTATCAAAAATTTGATATTTCTGTTTTTGCGGAAGGATGTAATATGGATTGTGGAGTGGGAGCAGCAGTCTTAAAGACACTGCTACCAACCTCCATAATTAGACGACTTCTGAACTTAATGAGTCTATTTGAATCTGAGGTTTTTACAACTGTAGTATATAGGATACTGAAACACAGCGCCTCATGTCGCAGCTACAAAATTCCAGGGACAGTTGAAAATATTTTACTTTTTGATTTTCCATCATAGTTATTGGAGGTGGAAGTTGCTCGGTTTATGACACTTATTGGCGTAGGTAACGGTCAACGTGCAGCGGCTGTCCAGATGTGTGAAAGGCAATCCGTCAGCTTGATAGCGTGAAACAACAAAACGGCTTACTGTATTAGTTAGGCTCTTTTTATGGTTTTTTGACATATTGAACTTTCTCAAAGCATCAAAAAAAAGTTTTTTTGTTGCATTTATTAATGAATTAAAGTCAAATGAAATGGCGGAAAATAGTTTCGGAAAAGAAATGGACGGTTTTTTAAGACAACTTATGCAAATTCTTGAGAATTATCTTTAACTTTCTGCGAGTCATTGTTTGCTGAGATATCGGTAATCCAAGACAATATTATCCATTTTATGAAGACGTGTAGAAAAGTAAATGAACGCTTAACCAACAAAGTATCCGATCCCCATACTGCTCTCCTAATGAAGAATGTGGATATCTACATTTCAACTGAAACGCGATATTGAGTATAATACTTTTAAACATATGGGCAAATCCCAAAAACTTTTACTTTTTTGAATACTCGGGTTTTACACACGGGCAAAAAACTCAAGGCCAGAAAAAGTACAAGGACATTAAGTTTGACGTTTTGACTATTCAATCTGATGATTTTAAAAATCAAGAAAGTTGATAGTAAGTTTTTCGATTTTTACACTTTTTCAAGCGTACCCTTGATTTTTTTTTTTTTTTTTTTTTTTTTTTGAATTTTTTCGATAAAATTTTCAGGCATCGCTGAAACGCTATGCAATTTAAACTGAATGTTGTTTTTGAGATGGAGATTCTAAAAGTATGAGCAAGATTAATGTGCCCATCCAATACTCAAAACTATCAATCAAAGTATCGATACTTTTTTTTTTGTCATTTTCAATATTAACAATTTTTTGCTTATAGCTTTTTGAGGCAACTGAGTATTGGAATTTGGATTATGCACGATAATAGCCTATCAGGGACTAAAAATACTTGGGGCTATTCCCGCAAGGAAAGTTATTGATGTTTGTACATGGGGCAAATATACGAAATTTTCACCAAAAATGGGCAATCGTCAAAAAGTGCAGACAAATTTTTTAAATTCTTTTTTAAACCAGGTTTTGTTTAAAAGTAAATGAAAAGAAACACAAATTTGGTACAAAAATTTAACAAAAAAAAAATTTTTTTTTTCTACACTTTTTGACAATTGCCAATTTTTGTCGAAAATTTCGTATATTTGCCCCATGTACAAACCTCAATAACTTTCCTTGCGAGAATATTCCAAGATGAGGCAATTGATAGTATACTACTGTGGTGTAGAGAAAAAATTAACAAACGGGTATGAAATATTGGACGGTTACCCGGTTTCATATTGTTGGCGATATCTCTAAATCCGGGTTTCGGGTATCAACAAAATTTTACCTAAATACACCCACACAGATATGTACATCCTGATAAAATTTCAACAAAATCGGTTAAGAAGTGTTTAAATAAGTAAACAAATTTAAATTTTCCGGGTTATATTTTTATCAATATCTCCAAAATTGGACCTCGGGTATTAAAACTTTTTTACTTAAACATACTTCGTTCACATATCTATATGTTTTTAAAGTTTCAAAAGAATCAGTAGAAAGGTGTTAAAATAAATGTGTTTAAACTTTGCAGAAAAAATATTTGGCGATTATTCGGTTTTTTTTACAAATATCTACAAAACCGGGTCTCGTGTATCAAAAAAATTTTACATAGCTAGCAGCTGCCTATATCTCCATATTTTGTTAAAATTTCGATACAATCGGCGGAGAAGTGTTGAAATAAATGTATATTTAACATTGTGACCTCAATTTATATATATTTTGCTCGATCTTTTAATTAAGACGAGTAACGGCGATGCACTATAACTCCAATTTACCCCTCAATGTTCCTAACAAAAAGACATTTTCGTGATACCATGTTTCAAAAAAAAAAAATTATTTTCTCCAAAAAAACCAAAATTTGGCGCATTTCCCCATATGCTGCCTTTCAATTTAAAATGAAATATACAAACAAATTTTTATGTGATCTTTCTATTTATGCAAAAAATCAGTTAAAACTTTGATTATATACGTAGTTTCAAAGTAGTGAAAGGAGAAAGGGCTGTGGTATACTGTGCTATTTCGGAAATAAACATAACTTACAGGTTGCCCGATCACTGTTGCGTTTTTCAAGCGGAAGTTTTAGCCGCTATCAAAGCAGTAGAAACACTGGAAGAGAATAGCTAAAACTGCAGCCGTATTAACTTTTATATTGACAGTTATTTTTTGTTCGTTCCCTGCGCTCAAGCTACTAGGAGTGATATCTAGAAGCAGCAGGTGGCATAGGTGCTAGAAAGCTTCTCGTATTTGTCACGAGGACGGAGTTATTTTATGATAGGATTTTTCATAGAGTTTTTCAGTTTGGTCGTTAAACAAATTTCTGGTAACACTACGGACTCATTCATTCTATGTGAGGTTCTCATGGACCGGCCAGTTCAACCTCACCTAACCTTGTTTATATATACGAAACTGTTATTAAACCTATAATTTGTTACTTAACTTATTCAGCAGCCGTATCTACAATTTTGTTTATAGATTTTTACATATACAGCCTTTTTTTTAAAGGAAGGTAATCGTAAAAAGCTATGAATACTCTTGAAAAAGCAATATCTGCGTACATACGATGATTTTGATTAAAAAGCATGTTTTAGTTTCACCTTATTTTCTACAAAAAGTATAGATACTTCTGTTATTTTGTATATACCCAAATTTTTCTCAAGAAATTGTGTAAAATATGTATAGATACTGCAAAAGTATGAATTTAAAAACACTATAACTGTATGTCTATTTGCAAATTTAAAAATATATTTCCGTAGACGGACACAAAAGAACTTAAAAAAATTTGAACTTTTTTTGCAGGATTTTCTAAGATTTCTCAAAAGCTGCGGAGGCTTCAAAACTGAAAGGCCTTAAGCCCACTAGGTTATCTTTTTAATGCCAACCCAGCGGGTTAGGGGGCTTAAAATACAGTACCTGGGCGACCGAGCTTTGCTCGGCAATCTTCGAGTATGCCGCATAACATACTTTGTTCTACATGTCATCATTAATCAAACTCTACTTTTTTTATATGTACATATATTATATATTTTTACTTACCAATATTTGATTTCCTTAAAAATAGAATTATTAATTTCAAAAATTTTTTTAGTTATACACTATGAAGGTCTGACAATTTTATTACAATCCAAAAACTTGTAAATTTCATGAATGACAACTATCAGTTAGTTTAATTAAATGTCTACATACTTCCCTAAGCGCCATCTGTTGGTAAGTAGTTAAATTGTAAAATGTCGTTTTCAAATTGAACATATGATGCGGAGTGAAATACTTTTCGTTTGATACCCATATCGGCATATCTCATGCAATTTTTATTTAATTTCGAATAGGTGGCAATCTTGTGAAACATTCTGAGTGGCAACACCTAGGTAGAAAGTCTTAGAAGGTGATACATTATCTCTGTGCCAAATTTCATTTAAATCGGCTGAGCCGTTCTCGAGATCGTTCGGCTATACAAACATACAGATATACAAGAATTGCTCGTTTAAAGTTATAAGATATACCCTCGGCAGGTACGCCTGTCGTAAAAGACGACTAAATACCAAATATAAATACCGCCTACAATGTTTCATGTGGTCATACCAAATCGTCCCCGAGATGGTCGGGCTATTAACTTAATGGTGCTTGTTATCGGAACGTGCCGGCAAAGGACCACCAACATCGACAACACTCCCCAAGGCCTTCGGGGAGTATCCTTATCGCTGCAACAAGAACAACAACAACAACTTTTTAACTCAAAGCTAATTTAAAAATGTATCACAAATGTATGAGTTTAACCCATCATATTAATTTAACTCTGAGTTAAAAGGATAACTTGCCGTTCTGCAAGTAGGACTTAAACCTGCTGAAAATTGCCCAATAATTTGGAATTTCTGTTTCAATCCCTTAATTTTTTCCATGTGCATTTTAGTTAATTTCGGGCATAAAAAGCAAGAATAGCAAGAATTTTATTTTAAGCGTATACATATAAATATCAGATGTCAACCACAAACTGCAGACTTACATTTAAAAAGTATATATAGAAGTTCCAAATTCTAATAAGTAATTAATGCAATCACAAGTGAAAAATACACCAGTGCACAAGAAATAAATTAGAAAGTTTTGATTTTTATTCAATGCCAAATTGGAAATATGAATTTTTGTGTACGTATGTAACACACGCATATATTTTATAATGGCACAAACTAAAAGTGTCAATCAATAAATTAAAGCAGCAGTATGTATAAATTTCCAAAATTACTATTAACAAGTAAGGAAGGCTAAGTTCGGGTGTAACCGAACATTACATACTCAGTTGAGATCTATGGAGACAAAATCAGGGAAAATCACCATGTAGGAAAATGAACCTAGGGTAACCCTGGGATATGGTTGAATCACATGTGTATCAAATGGAAGGTATTAAAGAGTATTTTAAGAGAGAGTAGGCCATAGATCTATGGATGGACGCCATTTAGGGATATCGCCATAAAGGTGGACCAGGGCTGACTCTAGAATTTATTTGAAAGGTGAAAGGTGTTATTGAGTATTTTAAAAGGGAGTGATCCTTGGTTCCATAGGTAGACGCCGTTTCGAGATATCGCCATAAATGTGGACCAGGGGTGACTCTAGAATGTGTTTGTACGATATGGGAATCAACTGAAAGGTGCTAATGAGTATTTTAAAAGCAAGTGGGCCTTCGGTGTATAGGTGGACGCCTTTTCGAGATATCGCCATAAAGGTGGACCAAGGGTGACTCTAGAATGTTTGTACGATATGGGTATCAAATTAAAGGTATTAATGAGGGTTTTAAAAGCGAGTGTCCCTTAGATGTATATGTGAAGGCGTTTTCGCGATATCGACCAAAATGTGGACCAGGTGATCCAGAGAATCATCTGTCGGGTACTGCTAATTTATTTATATATACAATACCACGAACAGTATTCCTGCCAAGATTCCAAGGGCTGTTGATTTCGCCCTGCAAAAGTTTTTCATTTTTTTCTACTTAATATGGTAGGTGTCACACCCATTTTACAAAGTTTTTTCTAAAGTTATAGTTTGAGTCAATAACACAATCAAATTACCATGTTTCATCCCTTTTTCGTATTTGGTATAGAATTATGACATTTTTTTCATTTTTCGTAATTTTCGATATCGAAAAAGTGGGCGTGGTTATAGTCGGATTTCGGCCATTTTTATACCAAGAAAAAGTGACTTGGATAAGTACGTGGACTAAGTTTAGTAAATATATATGGGTTTTTGCTCAAGTTATCATGTTAACGGCCGAGCGGAAGGACAGACGGTCGACTGTGTATTAAAACGTTGTGTGGCTTCAGCCGATTTCGCCCATTTTCACAGAAAACAGTTACCGTCATAGAATCTATGCCTCTACCAAATTTAAGAAGGATCGGTAAATTTTTTTCGACTTATGGCATTAAAAGTATTCTAGACAAACTAAATGAAAATGGGCGGAGCCACGCCCATTTTGAAATTTTCTTTTATTTTTGTATTTTGTTGCACAATATCATTACTGGATGTTGAATGTTGACATAATTTACTTATATACAGTAAAGATATTAAATTTTTTTGTTAAAATTTGACTTTTAAAAACATTTTTTTTTTTAAAGTGGGCGTGTTCTTCATCCGATTTTGCTAATTTTTATTTAGCACATATATAGTAATAGTAGTAACGTTTTCGCCAAATTACATCATGATATCTTCAACGACTGCCAAATTACAGCTTCCAAAAGTTTTAAATTACCTTCTTTTAAAAGTGGGCGGTGCCACGCCCATTGTCCAAAATCTAACTAATTTTCTATTCTGCGTCATAAGGTCAACCCACCTACCGAGTTTCATCGCTTTATCCGTCTTTGGCAATGAATTATAGCAATTTTTCGGTTTTTCGAAATTTTCGATATCGAAAAAGTGGGCGTGGTTATAGTCCGATATCGTTCATTTTAAATAGCATCTGAGATGAGTGCCCAGGAATCTACATACCAAATTTCATCAAGATACCCCAAAATTTACTCAAGTTATCGTGTTAACGGGCAGACGGACGGACGGACGGACGGACATGGCTCAATCAAATTTTTTTTCGATACTGATGATTTTGATATATGGAAGTCTATATCTATCTCGATTCCTTTATACCTGTACAACCAACCATTATCCAATCAAAGTTAGTATACTGTGTGAGCTCTGCTCAACTGAGTATAAAAAGTTATAGACATGTATGTACATGTATTGGGAAATAATAATTGATATGCGCGTACGTCTTCTCAATACCAATCGCCCAGCTGTCTACTGGGACGTGTTCATGTACCCAAAGCTTATTTTGTCTTTACTAATGGTATGGACGAATCTTTATTGTATGCATAAGGTGACTGTAAGCGTAAGTATAGTCTTTGGAAGTATTTTGCTACATGGAGGAGTTTTGAATGAAAGTGTAGGCGTAAAGTTTGGTTTTTTATGCTTTATAAAAGAATAGTGAAAGCAAAAGTGAAGTCACTACACTTTAGCTTAATTTGGTAACAATATACGTGGTATATTTGTTAAGAGCAACATCAGACAGCAAATTAAAGTAAGGCGAAGCGTGTTTTTAATTTGTTATCGAAATGTTAACGATTTCTAATTGCTGAATTACTAGGTTTCTTATCGAAAAGTTATGGGCGTGTTATCCATTGCCGAAGAGGTATAGCCAAGTTACGGATTTACATCGAAGTGTTATAAATATACTATTTATGATATAGGTTTTCAATGAGTTACCAATTTTTTATGGTTAAGTTATCGGATTTTTATAGAATAGTTTTATATTTTTATATAAAAGTTATTGCATATTTATTGAATAGTTATTGGCATTGTACCGAAAAGTTATCGCCAAAGTTAGCTACTTGTTTTACAAAAGTTATCGGTTTATTACCATGTGTTTTCAAAACTGTATCAATTATTTGTTTAGAAGTTGCTAAAAAGTTATTGAAACAGGTGACCGATTTATTATCGAAAATTGTCGGTTTGTAATTAAAAAGTGGTAAATGTTTTATCGATTTATTTTCATAAAATTTTCGATACGCTATCCAAAAAATGTCGATTTGTCATTTAAAGGATATGGATTTGTTATCGAAATGTTATTGACAACTTATCGATTTTTTATTTAAAACTCGATTAAAAGTCGATAACTCACTTTTGAAAAGTTATAGATTTCTTGGTGCAGTGTCACCTATTTTTTTTGTTTTTTTGTTTTTGTGTCAGCGAGTTGTTATCGACAACCCATCGGTAACATCGCTTGCACAACAGTACCAATCACTCGCTAGAGCAGGTTTAATGAGCGACCTATAAGGTATGTACATCAAAAGGGGACTTCTTTTCTTAATTTTCTCCTTGGTCCAAAGCCTCACTTTCTAGAAGAAGTTATTTTATTTAATTCCTTGTTACTTTATATTTTAATCAAATTATCTTCATTATATTCAGTTTGAAGAAATGCCAAGAGAGGCAATTTGGCAATTTCAAGCTTTGTTTGGAAATGGTATATCCATATGACCTTTGCAGTGAAATTTTATAGAGGTTTAGCTGTATGGAAGGAAATCCTTTTCGCCCATCCAAAAGCTATTTTGGTGCCGTAAAGGATGTAGTACGTATCTATTCTAAACAAAAGCTCGCAGTCCCACAGCTGAGCACTCTCCACATTTTTGCTACAAAGATAAGATGGTATGGTGCGTCATTTGGATCTAGTACCTAGCGTATTTCTACTTTCTGCCGTATTTCCTGATAAGAAAACAATCAGGGAGCTGGTACAGGAAAACATCATATTTCGAGTAACGGTGAAGTCGATGCATCTCAAGCAGTTGAGAAAAAAATTATCCATCATTTCAATACTTGGACAAGTATACCTTGATATAACTTTCGTGAAAAGCGAGCTTATATATTTTCCAGTTAAGAATAAAATTAGTTTTCACGTCTGCAGCATATTCTTACATATTTACTTCTTGCAAGGAATTGGTATCAGTCTTTGCAGTCACAAGGACAAAAACGAGCAGCAGTATCCTCCCCTTTAGAATGATGCGAAAATTCCAGGTGCATGGCCTGAGATCATAGTCCTTACACGTGTGCCATTTTCTTCACCAGAAATAGGGTTCTCGTAGATGTTTTTGCACTATTGATTATTGAAAGTGATTTTTATCTTCGTTAAAGAACTCTTAAACAAGTTACGCCAAAACAAAGGCTCAGTTGCGGACGCACAATAAGATTGGCTTGCTCAGAGTACATGAGCAAGAACGTACGAGATATTGAATGGTACAACCAAACTAAATGATACTATTAAAGTCATTAAAAGTTTCATTTTAAGGCGAAGTGGAAGACCGACTCGATATTTTAAAACTTGGCTATCAAGAAAATATGCCATATGAATTTCTTTTTTCATTAAAATCCATTCAAATTCTCAAAAAGCAACAACATTAACAAAGCATTAACAAATCTATAAGAAACAAGTAAGGAAGGCTAAGTTCGGGTGTAACCGAACATTACATACTCAGCTGAGAGCTTTGGAGACAAAATAAGGGAAAATCGCCATTTAGCAAAATGAACCAAGGGATAACCCGGGAATGTGTTTCTATGACATGGGTTTCAAATGGAAGGTATTAAAAAGTATTTTAAAAGGGAGTGGGCCATAGTTTTATAGGTGGACGCCATTTCGGGATATGGCCATAAAGGTGGACCAGGGGTGACTCTAGAATGTATATGTGAAGGCGTTTTCGAGATATCGACCAAAATGTGGACCAAGGTGACCCAGAACATCATCTGTAGGGTACCGCTAATTTATTTATATATGTAATTCCAGGAACAGTACTCCTGCCAAGATTCCAAGGGCGTTTGATTTCGCCCTGCAGAACTTTTGTCATTTTCTTCTACTTCATATGGTAGGTGTCACACCCATTTTACAAAGTTTTTTCTAAAGTTATATTTTGCGTCAATAAACCAATCCAATTACCATGTTGCATCTCTTTTTCCATATTTGGTATAGAATTATGGCATTTTTTTCATTTTTGGTAATTTTCGATATCGAAAAAGTGGGTGTGGTTATAGTCGGATTTCGGCCATTTTTTATACTAAGATAAAGTCAGTGCAGATGAGTACGTGAACTAAGTTTAGTAAAGATATATCGACTTTTGCTCAAGTTATCATGTTAATGGCCGAGTGGAAGGACAGACGGTCGACTGTGTATAAAAATTGGGCGTGGCTTCAACCGATTTCGCCCATTTTCACAGAAAACAGTTACCGTCATAGAATCTATGCCCCTACCGAATTTCACAAGGATTAGTAAATTTTTCTTCGATTTATGGCATTAAAAGTATTCTAGACGAATTAAATGAAAAATTAAATGCCACGCGCATTTTGAAATTTTCTTTTGTTTTTGTATTTTGTTGCACCATATCATTATTGGGGTTGAATGTTGACATAATTTACTTATATACTGTAGAAATATTAAATTTGTTAAAATTTGACTTAAAAAAAATTTTTTTTTAAAAGTGGGCGCGTTCGTCATCCGATTTTACTAATTTTTATTTAGTACACATATAGTAATAGGAGTAACGTGACAGCCAAATTTCATCATAATATCTTCAACGACTGCCAAATAACAGCTTGCAAAACTTTTAAATTACCTTCTTTTAAAAGTGGGCGTTGCCACGCCCAATGTCAAACTTTTACTAATTTTATATTCTGCGTCATAAGATCAACTCACCTACCAAGTTTCATCGCTTTATTCGTTTTTAGTAATGAATTATTGCACTTTTTCGGTTTTTCGAAATTTTCGATATCGAAAAAGTGGGCGTGGTTGTGGTCCGATTTCGTTCATTTTAAATAGCGATTTGAGATGAGCGCCCAGGAACCTACATACCAAATTTCATCAAGATACCTCAAAATTTACACAAGTTATCGTGTTTACGGGCGGACGGACAGACGGACGGACGGACGGACGGTAGGACATGGCTGAATGAATTTCTTTTTTCACCCAGATCATTTTGATATATAGAAGTCTATATCTATCTCGATTAGTTTATGCCGCTACGGATTACCGTTATGCGAACAAAGTTAATATACTCTGTGAGCTCTGCTCAGCTGAGTATAAAAAGTTGAATAGAAAATTAAGCGTCAACAGGTAAAGATAAAAGGGGCATCATGTTATTAAAGTCAATGAAAACTTGTACATATTCGGAAAGTAAAGGGTTAATCTTACTCAATCACAACCAATTCAACTTTCAAAAGTTCAAATTTCTGCATTTACTTCAACTCTAACCTAATCTCAATGCTTCAGTAATATTCACAAGGGAAACATACACAAACACAAACATACGAGAAGCAAACAAACACAATAACAAAGTACAACCGTAAGGCAAACATTCATCCCATTAGCTTTGCCTAATTTCACACAATTGCTACTAACCAATTCTCCTGAATATCAGTTTATTGTAAGTTAGCTTGAATAGACAAAGGTAAATGCTCTTTGAGCTATTAGAGTTACAAGGTTTACAAATTATACATACATATGTATGTACGTACGTACTTTGTAAACTCGTATTCCGATTTCTCTTTAAAAGCATAAATCATAGTCAAAGTTGACAAATGTTAAGATGTTAATACGAAAAAAGTGTAAACAAAGCTGTAGGGTTGACAGAGTCTGCCACAGATTGAATTTAAAAGACTGAAAAAGGAGCGATTATAAGTTGATTAAAGTATTCAAATATTTATTTATTGTTAAGTAAAAGGAAGGAGAATAATCTAAGATAGGGTGAAAATGAAAACTAAAAACCGCGAGCATCAAGTACTCGTGAACTTCGGTATTTTTTTCATAATAAACAAATGAGTCGTCGATATAAGGCCGATTATAACTGGTAACTTTTTGATTAAATATCGAAAAAATTTTGATAAATTTTGACTGAAAAATCGATAACTTTTCGATTACACTCCGACAACTAATCGTTAACGTTATGACAACATATCGATAAATAATAGATAATTTTAGCTTATAAATCGATAACTCTTACATAACAAATTGATTACTTTTTGATAACATGTCGATAAATTTTTATTAAATATTTCATAATTTTTCGAAAACTACCCTATGATTTTTTGACGAAAAACCGATAACCTTAAAAAAATCACTCTTAATATGAAAATGCTAGAATTCGCTCTTTTGTTCGTTTCTTCTTCGATAACACACCGATTATAAACTGTTAATCTTCTGGAATAAATCGATAGCTTATTGATATCAAATCGATAACTTGCTGGTAATAAAACGAAAACTTTTTGAAAAATTTTGAATGAAAAATCGATAACTTTTTGATAACACTCCAATCAAACATCGATAGCTTGGTGACAATACATTAATAAATCATCGATAAATTTTGCTAATAAATCGGCAACTCTTAGATAGCAAATCGATCACTTTTTGATAACATATCGATCACTCCTACATATGAAAATGCTAGGCTTGGCTCTTTTGTTCGCTTCTACTTCGATAACACGCCGATTATAAACTGGCAAGTCTTCGAGAATAAATCGATACCTTATTGATATCTGACAATTTATTCATAATAAATAGAAAACGTTTTGATAAATTATGAATGAAAAATAGATAACTTTTCGATAAAATTCTGGTAACCATATGATAACAATTATCGAAAAATTTCCCTAGGTAATCGATAACTTTTAGATAGCAAATCGATCCCTTTCTTGATAAAATATCTATAACTTTTTAATAAACGATTCATAAATTTACGATAATAAGTCGATAACTTTTTGACCGATAACTTTAAAAAAATCGATCTAAATATGTGAGTTTCTTCTTCTTCGAAAACAAGCCGGTTATAAACTGGTAAATTTCTGAGAAGAAAGTGATAGCTTACTGAAATCAAATAGATAACTTGTTGATAATAAAACGAAAACTTTTTTATCAATTTTGAATGAGAAATCGATAACTTTTCAGTGTTAGCGAAACAAATCGATAAATATAAATATAAATATAAATATGTAAGAAAATATGAGTATGCTAGAATTCGCTATGTTGTTTCCTTCTATGGGCGTTTGTATTATCCCCATTTGTATTATTCCCGTATCAATATTCCTCTTCATCCTTTAACAATCCGATAACAAACCGATAACACTCCGATAATAAATCGATAGCTTTCGTTAACAAATCAATAATTTTTAAAGTCGACAATTTTTCGACGATTAATCGATACCTCTTCGATAATAAATCGATAACTTTACCAAATCCAAATTCCCTCTTACATCATACCACCTCCAAACACTACGCATACGTTTAAAGTTATCTTAACCCTCCGATAGATTGTGGCGTCTGGCCAGACGAGAAGGATTTATTTTCGTGAATAACTTTACTGCTACCCACCCGATCATGAAAAGTTTTAGTGGCTTTTTAAGCTTAGAGGCGGTCTTTATAATAATTCCGAAAACGATATTTTTTTCTTTTTATTTTATTTGTTATTTTGTACCAAGGTTGATTATGTCACATTTTAGCGTTGTCATCTGGCTAGACGAACATAGCCTATAAGATCTCATAGTTCGTATTCATTTCAAAATTTATCAATAAAAATTCAAACTTATTTCTGTGTAGTCACAGTTTGCGACGAGTTTCTTCAAAATTTTAGTAAAAATTCAAATATTTGTGGATTTTGTGTTATCTTTTTTTATACTCAGTTGAGCAGAGCTCACAGAGTATATTAAGTTTGATTGGATAACGGTTGGTTGTACATATATAAAGGAATCGAGATAGATATAGACTTCCATATATCAAAATAATCAGGATCGAAAAAAAATTTGATTGAGCCATGTCCGTCCGTCCGTCCGTCCGCCCGTTAACACGATAACTTGAGTAAATTTTGAGGTATCTTGATGAAATTTGGTATGTAGGTTCCTGAACACTCATCTCAGATCGCTATTTAAAATGAACGATATCGGACTATAACCACGCCCACTTTTTCGATATCGAAAATTTCGAAAAACCGAAAAAGTGCGATAATTCATTACAAAAGACAGCTAAAGCGACGAAACTTGGTAGATGAGTTGAACTTATGACGCGGAATAGAAAATTAGTAAAATTTTGGACAATAGGCGTGGCACCGCCCACTTTTAAAGGAAGGTAATTTAAAATTTTGCAAGCTGTAATTTGGCAGTCGTTGAAGATATGATGATAAAATTTGGCAGGAACGTTACTCCTATTACTATATGTCCGCTTATTAAAAATTAGCAAAATCGGAGAGGGACCACGCCCACTTTTAAAAAAAAATTTTTTTAAAGTAAAATTTTAACAAAAAATTTAATATCTTCACAGTATATAAGTAAATTATGTCAACATTCAACTCCAGCAATAATATGGTGCAACAAAATACAAAAATAAAAGAAAATTTCAAAATGGGCGTGGCTCCGCCCTTTTTCATTTAATTTGTCTCGGATACTTTTAAGCCATAAGTCGAACAAAAATTAACCAATCCTTTTGAAATTTGGTAGGGGCATAGATTTTATGACATTAACTGTTTTCTGTGAAAATGGGCGAAATCGGTTGATGCCACGCCCAGTTTTTATACACAGTCGTCCGTCTGTCCTTCCGCATGGCCGTTAACACGATAACTTGAGCAAAAATCGACATATCTTTAATGAACTTAGTTAACGTGCTTACTTGAACTCACTTTATCTTGGTATGAAAAATGAACGAAATCCGACTATGACCACGCCCACTTTTTCGATATCGAAAATTACGAAAAATGAAAAAATGCCATAATTTTATACCAAATACGAAAAAAGGGATGAAACATGGTAAGGTAATTGGATTGTTTTATTGACGCGAAATATAACTTTAGAAAAAACTTTATAAAACGGATGTGACACCTACCATATTAAGTAGAAGAAAATGAAAAGTTCTGCAGGGCGAAATAAAAAAACCTTAAAATCTTGGCAGGTATTACATATATAAATAAATTAGCGGTATCCAACAGATGATGTTCTGGGTCACCCTGGTCCACATTTTGGTCGATATCTGGAAAACGCCTTCACACCACTCCCTTTTAAAACTCTCATTAATACCTTTAATTTGATACCCATATCGTACAAACTCATTCTAGAGCCACCCCTGGTCCACCTTTATGGCGATATCTCGCAAGACCACCTATAGAACTAAGCCCCACTCCCTTTTAAAATGCTCATTAACCCCTTTCATTTGATACCCATATCGTGCAAACAAATTCTAGGGTCACCCCTGCTCCAACATTATGGCGATATCTCGAAACGGTGTCCACCTATGGAACTAAGGATTACTCCCTTTTAAAATACTCATTAACACCTTTCTTTTGATACCCACATTGTACAAACAAATTCTAGGGTCACCCCTGGTCCACTTTTATGGCGATATCTCGAAACGGCGTCCACCTATGGAACTAAGGATTACTCCCTTTTAAAATACTCATTAACACCTTTCTTTTGATACCCATATTGTACAAACAAATTCTAGGGTCACCCCTGGTCCACCTTTATGGCGATATCTCGAAAATGCGACCACCTATATAACAACCACCGCTCCCTATTAAAACCCTCATTAATACCTTTAATTTGATACCCATATCGTACAAACATATTCTAGAGTCACCCCTGGTCCACCTTTATGGCGATATCTCGAAAGTCCACCTATAGAACTAAGCCCCTCTCCCTTTTAAAATGCTCATTAACCCCTTTCATTTGATACCCATATCGTGCAACCAAATTCTAGGGTCACCCCTGCTCCACCTTTATGGCGATATCTCGAAAATGCGACCACCTATACAACAACCACCACGCCCTTTTAAAACCCTCATTATTACCTTTAATTTGATACCCATATCGTACAAACACATTCTAGAGTCACCCCTGGTCCACCTTTATGGCGATATTTCGAAACGGCATCCACCTATAGAACTAAGGCCAACTCCCTTTTAAAATACTCATTAACACCATTCGTTTGATGCCCATATTGTACAAACAAATTCTAGGGTCACCCCTGGTCCACCTTTGTGGCGATATCTTGAAACGGCGTCCACCTATGGAAATAGGGATTACTCCCTTTTAAAATACTCATTAACACCTTTCGTTTGATACCCATATAGTACAAACGCATTCTAGAGTCAACCCTGATCTACCTTCATGGCTATATCCCTAAATGGCGTCCACCTATAGAACTATGGCCCACTCCCTCATAAAATACTCTTTAATGCCTTTCATTTGATACACATTCCAGGGTTTCCCTCGGTTCATTTTCCTACATGGTTATTTTCCCTTAAGTTGTCACCATAGCTCTTAACTGAGTATGTAATGTTCGGTTACACCCGAACTTAACCTTCCTTACTTGTTTGTACCAAATTTGATTATGTCAGTTTTTAGCGTTGACGTCTGGCTAGACGAACATATTTTTAAGCCTATAAAACCTCATAGATCGAATTTATTTCAAACAAAAATTCAAACTTATCACAGTGCGCGACAAGTTTTCTTCAAAATTTAAATAAAAATGTAAATATTTGTGGATAAAGTGCAAAGTGTAAAATTTCGTCTGGCCAGATGGCAACGCTAAGATGTGTTCAATTTATTCACCGCTAATCGGAGGGTTAAGGTTATATTCGGAATTCCCGTGGCCGCGTTGTTTGCACACCAAAAATCTAATTTCGGCAGGATTTTTTGTTTATGGCTCAAAGAAGTTTTCACTTTGTCCTTAGAAAAATATATATGTATAAAGAGCTGCTATTATACTAACAATCCTTGTCCAAGAATACAATATATATATGGAAGTACTTGCAAATTTTTTAAGGCAATATTTGATCTGTTAATAAGTATTTGCAAATTTAGAAAAACAAATTTCATGTACTTAAAAACTTAAATTAAAACGAAGATCAAGATGCTCAATCAACATTTAACCAGCCTTATAAATTCATTATATCCAATATATTATACCACTTCAGAACATAGGCAGCAGATAATTTTAAACTTTTCACATACCTTTCCGCATGGCACAGAAGATAAATAAAACAAAAAGTGTATTTACTTTTCTCTTTGCGTTGTGCGCATGCTTGAGATTTCTCTCTCTACGAACGTAACATTGCTACCATTACGTTACGTTATACGACATCCTTTGGGGACAGTTTATCGGAAAATATGCATGAACAATATAGTTTTAGTTGAGTGCGTTCTTTAGTAGAAAGCAGTGACTGTTTTGCACTCGCTAAGATAATACGTAAAGCTACAAAAAAAAAGAATGGAATGAAAGAACGCAATCAGCAAAATATTAATAATATTTAGAAGTTCATGGCCTAAGGTATTCAAGAAGAGATGTTTTTTTTTTTTTTTTTTGTATTGGCGTTGGGATAGCGCACTACATCAGTTGCGTCATAACTATAAAGGCCACTTGCTCACAGCAGTCCAACAATCTATTTGTCCGCACATTCGTGGAACTAAATTCCTAATGGAAGGCTCCTCTCCAAAAACTCTTTGTACAGTGAGTCTTTCGCCGTAAAAACGAGGGCAGTGAAATATTACATGTTCTGCGCTTTCCAATTCGGAGGGACAGTGTGGACAAAAAGGATCCTCTTCTATCACTCGCTTATGTAGATATTCCTTGAAGCCGCCTTGCCCGCTCAATATTTGTGTGAGGTGGAGATTTAGTTCGCCGTGTTTTCGCTCGTACCATTCCGCTATATTCCGAATTTCACCGATGCTTTTCACCGTTCTTGCCATCTAGCCACCTTGTTCGTGACCTTGCGCTTTTCTTAGAATCATCAGATGGTCGGCTGATACCAATTCCATACAGATCGGCCATTTCACCTGAGAGTAAATCTACAAGAATTTTCCTGGATAAAACATGAATCGCGTCGTCGGGCACCGTCCGATAAGCACATGCTATTCGTATAGCAGTAATACGGTAGGCTGCTAGTATATCTTTTTGGTGTCCCTTTTGGACCCGTGCCGTACTGGTGCTGCATATAATATTATAGAGCTGGTTACGTTGGATAATAGCTGACGGCTAGCTTCGCCTGGGCCGCCGATATTGGGCATTATTCGCGTTAGAGCTCCACTAACTTTCTCCCCCACCGCCCTAAAGTGCTCCTTGAAAGTTAATTTTGAGTCAATGATTACTCCTAGATATTTCAGGGAAAGCTTTGATTTTATTTGATAATCTCCTATGGTTAGGACTAACTCATCCACAGTCCGCTTTAAGCTCACCAAAGCTACTTCTGCCTTATTGCTGGCCATATCCAGCCCCATGTTCGTCCGCCATTGCTTATTCTTCTCACGGCGTCATTAAATAATGCTTGAAGCAGATCAGGTTTCTTGGCCACTGCTACTACGACAATATCATCTGCATAGCCAACAATGTCCGTGCCTCCGGGAAGGTCGCCGTCACATATCGCATTGCATAGAGGAGATATATCGCACGGCCAGATCAATTACGGTCAAAACAATTAGATGGGAGAGTCTCCAGAGCGACGCATTCGCAGAGAATGCGAACTAGCGTTTCATCATCCAGCTCACAGAAACGAAAAATTTGAGTATCGGATAAATTTAATTTACTTAGGTGAAACCCCAAAAAATTCTTAGGATGTTTTGTCTTTTTTTTTTTTTTTGTAACACGCTCTTATTAGCTTGGCCTGTATCTATGTATGTAACGGAATTTTTGAGGTTAATTTTCACGGGTTTCTAGAAGTCTGATTAATTTGAAACTTTGCATACGTATCAAGGACGATTACAATGCATTAATGTGATGGTGTGGTGGCATAAGGTCAACGGTGGGGTGACATAAGATTAACGGACTTAAGGTCAATTGAGCTTATAACCACCCCAAATAGCCATAGATTTGAAACCTTGCACATAATGCGAAAAACACATTCCTTTATTAATGATAGAAGTGGATGCATGGCACATCTACGAAGGAGCATACTGGAGCCCTTTTTAACACGCTTTTATTAGCTTAGCCTGTATCTATATATGTATATATGTATCCATGTATGTATGTAACGTAATCTGGAGTGGAGCCCAGAGCCCCGGTAATGCAGAGCTCCGAACTCCGTTGCACCTTTTGAAGCATTTTAAGATAGTTACTTCTAGCTAGTGCAGGCCACCATACCAAGGCACCATCAAGAAGAATCGGGCGCACAATGGCTGTGTAAATTCAGTAGATCACCTTAGGGGAGAATCCTCAGGAGGTGCCAATTGCCCTCTTGAATGTGAACAGCTCTGCTGCTGCCTTCTTGGATCGCTCCACTATATGGTCACTACATAATAGCTTCCTATCCAGAATGACTCCCAAATACTTGACTTGATCGCTAAATGCTAAGAACGTACCCCCAATTCTTGGCGGTGTAAGATTTGGTACATTTTACCTCCTCGTGTAGAGGACAAGCTCGGTTTTATCCGGCTTGACTTCCAAACCTGTGGCGGGTTACACTCCTGGAGCAGCTCCAGGATGTCAACTGGGCCCGTTGGCGATACTGGAACACAGGCTCTAGCCCTTGGTCGTGAGGTTTGCCGACCTGGCGTCGTCACAGGCAATTAGCTTGACATTGCCCTGGAACCAGCCTGCATCGGTGTAAGATGGCGGAGGATCAGGGTTGTCTTTCTTAACCTTAACGGCCACCGTAGCGAGCGCGGCCTCGATCCACTTCCAATCTTGTTTCGGGATCCTGACATCTTCGCTGCTCTCGTCTATAATGCCAATGGTTTGCCGACCCTTGGCAATTTCGGCGAAAGACCGCGTCCAGCCTCCCTGCGTCTTGGCCCTTTTCGGTGCCGTGGGGTTGGATTCATCCATGGACCGCTGGTATTTCGAAGTTTCATCACTCTCGACTAAAACTTTTAAAATTACTTGAACTAAAAAATTATAAATATATAAATAATAGTTTAAAAAAACTAAAAATACACGCTTTTATAGCTAACCGAAGTAAAAAATGGAAAATAATTTTCAATTAAAAAGAGTTTATATAACAGTAGCAGAAGGTCAAACAATCGTTTATAGTTAATCACCTCAAAATAAAATTATAATAAAATTTAAGTTATTAACAGAATAATTTAATTCACAGTAAAAACCGTGGGGTGCTTGATATTGAATGTTACAATCATTCTATTGGCAACTATCTGAGAGGAAAGATATAAATTGTAGTCAAATGTACCCCACGCTTTTTACTCTGAATTAAATTATTCTGTTAATAGCTTAAATTTTATTATAATTTTATTTTGAGGTGATTAACTACAAATGATTGCTTAACCTTCTACTACTGTTATATAAACTGTTTTTAATCGAAAATTATTTTCTATTTTTTAGTTCGGTTAGCTATAAAAGCGTGTTTTTTTTTAGTTTTTTTAAACTATTATTTATTGTTCCTTTTGAATGTTTCTTCTACGATCTGCAATATAAAAATCAACACTTAATAGCTGTGAAAAGTTGCTTAGCACATTCTTTTCATCGTCCATGATGCAGTAATCAAAATTCTTAAAGAACTGAAGGTGAACTTGATTGGCTTGACCTTTTTTAGTGCTATTCTTCTTCGAATTTCTATTAGGAACTTTTCGCACTTTTTACGAAATTATTCCTTCCTCCTTCTTAACTTTACTTACAAAAGCCTCGACCATTGTGGTGTTTCAGCTACTTTTCTGCTCGATATATTACGATTTTTTCAAAAGTGCTGTTTTAATACTCTTGGCAACCTTGTCACTCCCTGGCTTCCTATCGACTGTTAAACGTTCACTTACGGTCATGAAAAAAAGCCGACGACAATGTGTTCACTGTTACTTCATTTCTGCGTTCATTATAGCTATGTAACGAAACTTTTTATTTATTGTGATTAACATCGACAATTCCTAAACTCATTAGGCTTTATCTTAAGGCGAGAAAGCTAGAAAGTTCCTAGCAAAAACATGTTTCATAAAAATAATAGTTTTATCCTTTGAAGAAGAAAATTAATATAATTGTTTACGAAGGACAAATCACGCAAAATATGGAAATAGTAGGCGGAGTGCATTTTTAAAAAGATTAGGGACCAAATTTATTAAATAGGTGAATTTATCCTCTCATTTTCGAAGTGAACGACCACGAAAGGCCAATGATAGAATATCGCTATCATGGATCTTCTGAATACATTTAAAACTGCTCCAGAAACTTCCGCGGAATTGAAGAGTATATAAACATGACAACTACAATACCAGCGGCACACAAAATGGCAACAAATCCCACTTTCCACCAGCAAGCTAACTTACTTACTATAAAAACATAAATTGGATAGGAAACGATTGGCCATTATTTATATTCATATGAGTGCATAATAAGTTTTAATCAGTTAAGGTTCACGATGCATAGTAATTCCCAAAAATCAGGAAGATTTAGTCAAAACTGCGTTAAGGCAACAATGAAGGATTCTCCGTATATAACGGTGTGGAACGCATTAAAAACCGTGAGTCGCTTAGATTTTGTTAATGAGGAGTTAAGCTAATCCCGCCGCCTACATTGGCAGCATTCAAGACGGCATCTCACCAAGAATTGGGGGCTAGTCGAGCACAGTAATCGGAACGCAACTGCGAATCCATATTTTGGTATTTTTGGGGCTAATCATGCATTACAAAACTGAATTGAATTTATTTATTTTGCGCTATTCTGAGAATATGACTCGTCGCCAGTCGCTCCGAGGCCAGTTTCTTTTTTCGCAGAACCATTTTAGTAG
The DNA here is from genome assembly GCF_040869045.1 of Eurosta solidaginis. Lineage (NCBI taxonomy): Eukaryota > Metazoa > Arthropoda > Insecta > Diptera > Tephritidae > Eurosta > Eurosta solidaginis. The sequence continues at coordinate 297,248,571 of NC_090319.1, forward strand.
GAGGGAGGATTTTTTTACTAAGAAACTGGTTTTGTTCTAGCCAGGGGCCATCTAATTATTGTACCTCAAGTGACGGCGGCCCAACAATATTATAGTTTTCATGTTTATACCATCCTTCAATTCCGCGAAAGTTTCTGGAACAATTTTAAATGTATTCAGAAGCTATCTTGACGATATTCATATTAACGCGTTCAGTGGCCTTTCGTGGTCGTCCACTTTGATAACATGTGAATAAATTCACCTGTTCAATATATTTCGTCCAGAATCTCCTTAGGGATAATTCATTACAATGTTCTCCGCTGACGCTGGCAATTATATTAGTTTTTTCTTCAAGGATAAAATGATTACTTATATGAAGTATAGTTGATTTTACGAAAACTGCTAGGGACCTTCCAATTATCTCGCCTTAAAATACCGCCTAATGAGTAAGGATTTATCGATATTAACCAAAATAACTCAAAAGTTTCGTTACGCAGCGTTATTGACTGTAGAAACGCCGTAACAGGGAAAACAGTTTCCTCGGCCTTTTTTGGCTTTTAATGTACACTTTAAAGACACGCGATACGGTATTCCAGGAAACTTTAGCTTTTCTAGCGAACGCTTTGAAACTCCAATTTAAATTTTCATTACAATCGAAGAATTTGTTCGAAACTTTTTTCTCTTCTCATATTAGACGCCAAATAGTTATGACAATAAATCACATATCTTAAAAATATATAACGTAAATGTAAGTACTTGATGAAATTTGAAGTTTCTATGTATCTGTTAAAAAGGGGGCAAAAATTACTGTTTATACATATGTGGTATATAATATATATACAAGCGATCTCTATGATTTTTTCAGACAAAAATATGTGCAATATACGAAAGGATATGGTGAAGTTTGAAGCTTCAATCTGATAAATTCAGAAAGATATGACAAAAATCCTCTTTTTTAAAAATCGGTTGTATGGGAGATATATGATATAGTGGTCCGATCCGGCTTGTTCCGACAAATGTCTAATCGGACACCTAGATAGATATACCCACTCACCAAATTTTATCAAGATATCTCAAAAATTGAGGTACTAGTTTGCATACAAACAGCTCTTCATCCTGATCATTTCAGTATACTTAATGGTGGGTCTATCTATTTTCCTTTAAGAACTTACAATTTTGAGATGCGTGACGAAGTTAATATATCATTTCGTTTTCACGAAAAGTATAAAAATGGTGCAAGATAATATGTGTGCTCTAATTTCATCGAGCGCAAGCCTTATACTTATGCAAGATCCAAACATAAAAAGTTAGAAATTTTATCAAAATTGAATAAATGGTCTCTGATGGTCTCTGATGAAAATAATTGCCCTTCTCTCGGCGCTTTTCAAAAGTTTTGAATATGTTTTACAACGCAAGGGAAATATTAGTTATAATAAAATTTAACCAGAAAAATGCTTTTATCTAACTGTTCACAGCATAACCTATAAGCATTCTATAGTACTTGCTCTGGTATAACTTATGCACGTGGGCTTAAGAAAAATTCCAATAGCCAAACGAATTTATTGCCTTCAATAAATACTCATAAGAAATCTGCATGGCCGTATCGATTATTCTAAATGCATGAACAACACTCAACACTAACACATATGTGAATACCTCAAGAACCGTAGAAGAAAGCGTAATTATGTGTGTCAGGCGATGTGGATGATGCAAAGTATTTTTCTGGTTTGTTGTGCACCAAGATTTTATGGCTTATCAACTACGCACTACAGGACATAGCATGGCGTGGGTGTTTGATGCTTAAGGCACCGCTGTGTATGTGCCAACAAATATTTACCTTTTTCTGTAATTGCAAAGTGGAATGTTGTGCATTTCATTTCATTAATTTTATATGTGATTTAAGCACAATATCGTGGCATATTTTTGATTGGATATTTGACAATGCCGAAATCCATTTGGGGAATTTTTTAATTTTTTTTTTTTTTTTGTTATATTTAACTTTTATGATCTGGGCAAAACTACGTTCCAATTTCGTTTTATTTTTTTGCTCGGTCTCTTGAAAGGAAGTTATCCTGATCGCACAAATAACAGAAGATGTTTCATGTGTATGGGAGCCCACAGAATCTTTATTTTCATATTGGAATAAACATTTTTTGAAAGCAACAGCACTCCCTGATGCCAGCTCAACTAGCTCGCGAATGATTTCATTTACTCCTCGAACCTTATTAGGGTCTGTCGATTTTAGAAGCCTCTTATCACAGGTATTGCTAGCGCGGTAATATTTAACCGTCCTCTCCATAGATGGGTACCCGGGTACCTTTTGCTTATTCAAAAGCCACTTTTAAATAATCTACAGATAGAAACGAGTTAAAATTTTGTGGCATCGTATGGGAATAAGTTTTCTACAAAAAGGAGAGACAATTTTTTCAAATATACTTTCAAAAAGATGGTTTTTAATAAATTAGTTTTTTATTACTAAAATTAGTTTTTATTTTTAGTTCTCATGGCTGTGATACCCAGATACCACTAGTAGTTCTCACGTATGAACTGCCTTGTGGTACCCATGTACCCAGCCACGCGACCTAAGAAGACAAATTATTCACGAACAGGACGGTTAAAGCCCCTTATCCCGCAAGATCACTTTGCTGCAGCTCATATTCCTCGGTTAGTCCGAGGTGATCCTTACTCATCCTTAACTCTCAGCACGCGTAGGCAATCACATGGTAGAGATATCGAATGCTTAGTTAAGAGTGAGAACTACTTGGTCTTCTCTCCGTTGTGTTGTTTAGGTTGACGGATGACCTCTTGCCATTTCGCATAAAAAAACTATGCAGTTCGTTTCGGAAATTCGTTCGCTGGTTAATATAGAGTTTCTAAACGCAATAATATTAAAAGTGAAGTGGAACTCTGAATATGGGAAACGGTTTTGCCAATAGTGTTGGTTTCTAAACAGATTTGCCCTCATCCTCGGTGATTTCTGCTTCCAAGTCCTTCAGTAGGCCTTCACTCGATTTTCTAGTACGCTTTGCTGACATGTACGTGTACAGCGCAGATCAGTGACGTTGGGTTATTCCAATTAAATACTATGCCTCTCCATTAGCCTTTCCTTTGTCATTACAAATATTCCATTGAATGAATATTTATCAACAGCAGGAAGCAGGTTATGGCCCAAAATTAGTGAATAATGTGGACCTAGAAGCTCCGATACAGCCATATTATATCTTACCCTATATGATCTAGCATACAACTTGCTTTTTCTTATATCGTACCGGATAATTACCGATACTATAGTACTTTCTTCAACCTTCGTAGAGTCTCTTTATCTCCACCAGAAGAAAGAGAAGGGACTTAAGTGATCTGCCTTATCGTTATGCCACAGATGAAGAAGTGGAAAACGAGCGTTATTGGATATTAGTCCTACGGTCAGAAGAGCTGACACAATTGATGCAAAAGTAGCTTTTCAATTGAAGCGGCCTTGGATATAATAGGCGTAGTAGCAATGGAATTTTAGGACGTTCGCTCTCTAGGTTTACACCAGCGCTCCAACATTCGCACGCAATGCTATTGGCTGTTGATAATCAGTCTTATTTTTGTCTGTTGTTCATCTGGCTTCGTTTCAGGAGCAGGTGGAGATCGAACTATTGTAGCGGTATGTTATATGTATACGTATCTATAAACACAGTGTACAGTGTGGTATTCTTTATTGCTTACAAACAGCTTACGCAATTTTTTCAGGGTATGGAATACCTTCATATGTACATTAGGATGGTTCTTATAAATGATATAACCCATTTTTCCCAGTCTCGCCCATTCAAACGGTTACAATAAAGTCAAAACAATTACATATGAATTTTTGTTCCGATTGGGGCGATTAGGTGGTATCGCTAGTGGCTTTGGTTCATATTTTAATATTTTCATTTATCATAGCTTACTCTGAAATATAACCCCTGAGTAATACCCTTAAGTCGTTTCCAGTCGATTATAAAATTTAAATGTGATATTCCCAAATAAATTATAATAGATTTAGGCTATTAGAAAATAAAAATCAAATATAAATCTTTTAGCCTCCATAGAGAAATCTTAATTTTAACAACTGCGCCATGCCCCTTAATGGTTTTCAATATGTGATATTTTTGACCTTGCTGTTATCGTTTGAAAGGGTGAAGCTGAAAAAAGTCGAACATTGGATTTATAAGGCCATCCAGTGGAAATGCTTGGAATGAAGCAAAGAACAAGACAAAGAGAGAGCCCAGACAGAAACAAAAATTCAGATGACCTAAATTAAAGCTTTTCAAGCATGATAAGAATCTGGCTTGCGATCCATCTAGGAAAGAACATTGGGATAATTTAAAGAACCTTGATTATTTGGAATACTTAGAGAACCAGATTCCTCTGAAGGAGACCAATATTACTCGCGTACATAACAATTGCTATAATATGGTATAAGAAGAATTAGAAAATATCTTAAAAAATGAGAGTAAATCTACTGCTGCAGAATGAGATAGCATAATATATGACATAAGTAAGCTGTTATCACCGTCAAATTAAGGAAATTTTATGAATGCTCTGAATAATTACTGTGTCACAATTTTATTCCTGAAACATGGAGAAAAAATTCAATAGTCCCCATACTAAAGATGAGTCTTGATATAAATGTGCTAGAAAATTAGTTCAAAGTTTACCAATACATCAATTATCAAAAAATAAACTTAAGGTAATTATTGAACTGCTCGCGTACTTCTGAAAAGACCATACGCGTATCGTAAAAGAAAATCAGGAACCAATTACATCAACGAAATGTCACAGACACGCAATGAAGCACATACCTCAAACTTTAGGGGAGTTATGTAGGCTACCATAGGTCCTGTTTTTTGATGAGGCTTTTTAATTTGGCCATTACACTAAACTCTGGTAACACTACGGACTCATTGGGTCTTTTTGAAGTTCTCGTATACCGGCCTGATTAACCTAAGGAAATATCTAGTCAAAATGCCATAGGCCGAAAAGTTGTAATGACGTGTAGTAAATATTTAATATTTTTTTTTTATATTAAGAATTCATGAGCTTAACACCGGCTTATTATAATTGAATATTCAATTACTATATTTTTTCTAAGAGAAACTGAAAAGAAGGAAAGAAATATTTACTGGCATATTGCGATGAATCCATTTCGAAAACCGCCAACGTAATCATCATCAGGCAATTTCTTAATGTTGTCAAAAGTTTGACCGAGATTCGAAACCGCGAATCACCCGGTGAAACTTGCCGTTGCCTTAACCACTAGACTATGCTGCTTGTATTTGTTTCCTTGCTTAATTCAGTTTATCCCATTTCTATACTAACAACACAATTGAGACATTCTGCCTCTATAAGTTTGCGTAGTCTGTAGATTTCTTAATGTAAAGTTTCTTTTTCGTTGCGAATGAGAAGCTTTGTAAACTCGTGCTCAGTTTTACATATTTATGTTTGTTTGTTTTATTGATGTTTTCAATTTATACTTATTATTAAGAATTCATGAGGTTAACACCGGCTTATAATAATTGAATGTTCAAATCTTTTCTGTTTCTCTTTCTTTTCAGTTTCTCTTAGAAAAACATAGTAATTGAATATTCAATTATTAAAAGCCGGTGTTCAGCTCATGAATTCTTAATAATAAGTATAAACTTGAACACACCATTAAAACATACAAACATTTAATATTTTGTTTTGCTTATTTCCATTTCACGACTTTGACGCAAAATTATGACTTTTGACACTTGAAAAACTAGACTTACGTGTCTGATCTGGTCAATATTGTCAATGTACCGAATCCATTCGCCTCAAATACCTCAAAAAAAACCAAGGGTCACCCTAATGTAAAAACATCCATACACACACATGTTCGTAGGCATTGTTGGCAATATACTAAACAAATAATTTATGCAAATCGAAATTATTGATTGTATAGTTTGCTGATATCTACCTACCACACTGTACCATATATGTAATACGCCTATATTGCGTATATGCACTGTACTATGTACATTGCTCATACGCACTGGTGAACCAAATCTGAGCAATTTTAAAATAATACAAATAAGGAAGGCTAAGTTCGGGTGTAACCGAACATTACATACTCAGTTGATAGCTATGTAGACAAAATAAGGGAAAATCAACATGTAGGAAAATGAACCTTGGGAAACCCTGGAATGTGTTTGTATGACATGTGTATCAAATGGAAGGTGTTAAAGAGTATTTTAAGAGGGAGTGGGCCATAGTTCTATAGGTGGACGCCATTTAGGGATATCGCCATAAAGGTGGGCCAGGGGTGACTCTAGAATATGTTTGTACGATATGTGTATCAAATGGAAGGTATTAAAGAGTATTTTAAGAGGGAGTGGGCCATAGTTCTATAGGTGGACGCCATTTAGGGATATCGCCATAAAGGTGGACCACACCTTTATCTGCCGGCTACCTCTAATTTATTTATATATGTGATACCGCGAACAGTATTCCTGCCAAGATTCCAAGGGCTTTTGATTTCGCCCTGTAGAACTTTTTCATTTTCCTCTACTTAATATGGTAGGTGTCACACCCATTTTACAAAGTGTTTTTCTAAAGTTATATTTTGCGTCAATAAACCAATCCAATTAACATGTTTCATCCCTTTTTTCGTATTTGGTATAGAATTATGGCATTTTTTTCATTTTTCGTAATTTTCGATATCGAAAAATTGGGCGTAGTCTTAGTCGCATTTCGGCCATTTTTTATACCAATACACAGTGAGTTCAGATAATTACGTGAACTGAGTTTAGTAAAGATATATTGATTTTTGCTCAAGTTATCGTGTTAACGGCCGAGTGGAAGGACAGACGGTCGACTGTGTATAAAAACTGGGCGTGGCTTCAACAGATTTCTCCATTTTTCACAGGAAACAATTGTCGTCCTAGAATCTAAGCCCCTACCAAATTTCACAAGGATTGGTAAATTTTTGTTCGACTTATGGCATTAAAAGTATCCTAGAAAAATTAAATGAAAAAGGGCGGAGCCATGCCCATTTTGAAATTTTCTTTTAGTTTTTTATTTTGTTGCACCATATCGTTACTGGGTTTGAATGTTGACACAATTTACTTATATACTGTAAAGATATAAACTTTTTTTTTTAAATTTGACTTAAAAAAAAATTTTTTTTAAAAGTGGGCGTGATCGTTCTCCAATTTTGCTAATTTTTTGAGGCATACAAAGGGCAAAGCATACAAAGGGCAAAGCAACATCAAAATTTTAGAAATAAGATTTTTCAATTAGAAGAAAATTTTTCTAAAAATTGGAAGAGAAGCTCGACCTTAGATCTCTTCGGAGGTTATCGCGCCTTACATTTTTTTTTTTTTTTTTTTTTTTATACAATGTATGCCATACATATAGTAATAGTAGTAACGTGCCTGCCAAATTTCATCATGATATCTTCAACGACTCCCAAATTACAGCTTGCAAAACTTCTAAATTACCTTCTTTTAAAGGTGAGCGGTGCCATGCGCATTGTCCAAAATTTTACTAATTTTCTATTGTGCGTTATAAGATCAACTCACCTACCAAGTTTCATCGCTTTATCAGTCTTTGGTAATAAATTATAGCACTTTTTCGATTTTTCGAAATTTTCGATATCGGAAAAGTGGGCGTGGTTACAGTCCGATGTCGTTCATTTTAAATAACGATCTGAGATCAGTGCCCAGGAACCTGCATACCAAATTTCATCAAGATACCTCAAAATTTACTCAAGTTATCGTGTTAACGGACGGACGGACGGACGGACGGACGAACATGGCTCAATCAAATTTTTTTTCGATACTGATGATTTTGATATATGGAAGTCTATATCTATCTCGATTCCTTTATACCTGTACAACCAACCGTTATCCAATCAAAGTTAATATACTCTGTGAGCTCTGCTCAACTGAGTATAAAAATCATTGTAATACATTCAAGAATAAATATTGTAAGTACATGAGTTTGGTTACACGACTAAGGTCCGGTTTTTCAGTAGTCGGTTAAGCTAAGCTTAAACTAGGTTTTCTTAAACTCTAGTAAAATTTAAACTCGAGCTAAACTACTGAGCAGTTTTTTAGTCACAGTTTAAGGCCGCATTTGGGGTATGCATTTTGTGCGGTAACATTGGTTTTTTATTATCTAGATAATTTGTAGATACGGCAACAGCTGGATTCTGTTTACCCAACAAACATGGAAAAAAATTCTCCGCCGAAATATACATCTAGGTCCGGAAGTGATATCCAACATCATTATTTAATTATTCTTAAACCAGATAGTTCTCGAGTTGATATCCAACTTCATTCTCCAATCACTAACCAACCTTTGAGAAATTTTGTAAAATTAAAAATTTTCCTGTTGGTTTCCAACGTCATTAATATTTTCCAATTTTTATTCTAATTTCAAGAGATTTTGAGAAATGTACAGTTCTCAAATGAATATTCAACCCATTTCTTCAGTTGATATCTTACATTATATATCGAGTTGAGGTGAAGTTGAAAAAAATCTTCAAGGTGGTACCACCAAAATTAACAGCTGTTTACTGTGAGAAACAAACACCTGGTTGATAGCAGTAATGAAGCGTAATTAACAAGAATAAATTATATAGGCGGCCGCCGTGGTGTGATGTCAGCGTGCTCCGCCTACCACACCGAAGATCCAACATCAACATCATGGAATCTTACATTTGAGTCCAGTTAGGGAACCACAAGTTGTTAATTACATTTTTTCAACTTAAGTAATAGCATTTTTTGCTTAATGAAAAATTCCCTCTTTTGCTGAGTACGCTATGATTCCCGAGTTGAGCCATTCTTTCTAAACAGCTATTGAGATTTTAAAAGTATGCCTAGTTATCAACATGACCTCTAATGGTACTCAAGCCCAAATGATTGTTGGGTATATTCGACGCCATTTCGTACGAACGCAAATAACTGATAGGTTAACTAGAGTTTAAGCCTGGCAGATCGGCGGCTTAAGGTTAACTTAAACTTCGGTTAAAGTAGACTGAAAAACTGCAGTATATGTTTAGGCGTAGTTTAACTGAAAAACTGAGTTGAACTTGTACTGAAAAACCGGGCCTAAACATCATGAACGAGCTGCTGTACTACTCTTACTTTAACAGCGTGTGTATGTATGCACATATGAATATATATACACTGGAACTTGTTGCACTTAAAACAATATTGGACAAATTGAATGTTCGCACACATGTATGTGTCATGTATGTAAATATAGATAAACATACACATGTACACAAAATACACACATGCCCACAGATGTGTCAGCAAATTTTCTTGGTCGACGTCTGTTCAATGTTTTCGCACTAACCACTCTATCAAATGTACGATGTATGCAATAACCAAAAATAATTGATTTAATTATAAAGTTTGTGGAGTGTGAAATTAATGTAATGTAAACAAGGACAAATTTATTTAATAGAGGCAATGTGCATTCCAGCCTTTACCTTTTAGGTTATTGTGTAAAGGACTCTTCACAACCAGCTTTGGTAAGTTTTCGTATAATAGTTTTGGTTGGCTTTCAGCAAATGGCTGTCTGGTATGTTATATTGCTACATCAACCAAAAATAAAAAATAGCAAGTAAGGGTGTCTAAGTTCGTGTGTAACCGAACATTATATACTCAGCATGAGTTTTAATTGTACAGTTCATTTCAGACAAATTACTTATATAATCCTATATAAAAGTGGGCATCTTTTTTACAAAGTTGGTCGCGGGCCTTAATTGAACCCGTCCAATTTTACTAGAAATATTTCCTGCTATAAGGAAAATATGTGCACACAATTTCATTACGATATGTTAATTTTTCTTCGAGTTATGGCCCCCAAAACATAGAAAATTGCTTAGTCATATAAGGGGCGGTACCACACAAATTTTTTGAAGTTTTTCCTATTTATTGTTATAAATCAACTTGAGAAATTCAATACCATTGATATAAAGCTCTTTTTTTGGGCATAGTCCTTAACCGATTTCGTCGATTTTTCTTCAAGGCATTCCATATATTAAAGGCAACCTCTCTGCCGAATTTTGTTACGACATGTCTAGCCATTTTTGATTTATGATTAATAATATTTTTAAAATTGATTTCATCACAAGTGGGCGGTGCCACGCCCATTTTAAAAAACTTTTTAAATTTTTTATCAAGAGTCTCAATGTCAGTCCACATGTCAAATTTCAATATTCTAGGTGTATTATTTACTAAATATTTAGGTTTTTTGTGTTTTCCAAAATGTTGTATAATTAAAAAGTGGGCGTGGTTATTATCCGATTTCGCACATTTTCAATACCAATCTATTCTATATGGGTCCAGGTCAGCTCGTGTACCAAATTTGGTGAAGATATCTCAATATTTACTCAAGTTATCGTGTAGGCGGACGGACGAACGTACGGACATGGCTCAATCAAATTTTTTTTCGATACTGATGATTTTGGAAATCTATATCTATCTCGATTCCTTTATACCTGTACAAGAAACCGTTATCCAATCAAAGTTAATATACTCTGTGTGCAAAGCACGCTGAGTATAAAAATTATGTGAAGAATTATAGGTCAATATATAAATTGTCGACCTGTTCCAAACTTTTTTGTGTCTCGGCGTTCAAGGATGGATGTCAAGTTGACACCATATATACAGATTCTGCCAAGGCTTTTGACACAGTTTCGCATAAATTACTTTTGTGGAAGCTTGAAAACATCGGCTTTCATTCAAGTTTTCTGTTGTGGCTGAAGTCTTACCTAGAAAATAGGATATCTTTTGTTCGAATCAAGAAAACTAAGTCCTACAAATTCCTAGCAACTTCGGGTGTACCATAAGGCAGCATCCTTGGTCCTATTTTATTCATAATTTTTATTAATGATGTTGACTGTTGCCTAAAATATTCTAATTATTTAGTTTATGCACACTGAAAAAAAATACTGGTAAAATCAACCGAAATATCTGGCAATTTTTATCCATCGCAACAAGATGTTGAATCAACTGCACACAAATCGTTGATTCGTAATTGATCGTTTTAGTAGTTGTTGCGACAGCTTTGTATGAAAGTACCTTTGTTGCCATATAAAGAAATAAATGTAAGGCGCGATAACCTCCGAAGAGATTTTAGGAAGAATTTCTCATCCAATTTGCGTCGTGCTCCTTTTTAATTTTTCTTACAAATTGGCGAACGGCATCTGCAAGGCATACGAGTTTTCACTGAGAGCATTTCATGGCAGAAATACACTCGGAGTGCTTGCCGAACACTGCCGAGGGGCGACTCCGCTTAGACAATTTTTCTTCTAATTGAAAAAGCTTGTTTCTAAAATTTTGATGTTGCTTTTCCCGAGGTGTGAACCCAAGGTCTTCGGTGTGGTAGGCGGAGCACGCTAAGTGAATACATAAATACGCATGCTTGCTACAAATACATACATATGAATATAGAAATGAAAATAGTAGTCACAAAACTGATTCTCAATTCTTTCAGTTGCAGCTCAGCTCAATTTCTTCTCTCGCATGTAGTTGCCACACTTGACTGTTTCGAACAAAACTTGTAGTATAAATGTTTGATGTAACATTTTAAAAAGAGAACTTGTAAGTTATAGAAAAGTAATGAATCATATCGCAGGAAGGTAATTCACCACTGGAGTAACGTTACATGTAATTCGGCAAGTTTAATTTTCGTAACACTTTAAGTTGAAACGATTGCAAAACAACTCAAACTTTTATTTTGTCGGAAACATGAACATTAAAAAAAGGATGTTTTTTATTATCTTATTAGATTCGTTCGCGTGAGTGAAAATTCTTAAAATCTTGAAGAAAATGCTACTAACTTTGGAAAAATCCTGTTCGTTCAAGCAAAACTTTTGCAAAAAGGGGTCGCAATTTTGCATTTCGCTTGGAGAAGTTGCAAGATTATACCCGATAAATGGGTGTCCCGGTATCTCATAATTTTTTTCACAGTAAATTCAAAAAGGGTTTTTTTGACTTTTTATTGATATTTGAAATACTAGTTTTTTTTGTATTCCCATTTCGTCTGTTTTTTCGATTTGATGGTTTTCTTATTTTGGTGGTTTTTTTAACAAGTGGCACCATCGTCATAAGTACAAAGTAGAGAGCGTAGTGAACGTAAAATTCTCTTTGAAATTTGCTCATGTATTGACAGTTGATCGGCGTTGAAATGACCTGTAAGATGAGTTGTGTTAACAGAAAAATCAGTTAGATTGATTAGGAATATGTCAATTCTACAAAATTTTCTTAACTTAAGAGCGACAATTTCTCTTCTGTTGAAATGACTAAACTAATTTGTTCGCTTGACAAAGTATTCGGTCGAATTAACCATAATTCGATCAATTTCACCGAATCTCCGTTAAATCAAGAACAGCGGACCCGATTTGTCGATTTTACTAGCACCATTTCTTTCAGTGCAGGCGATATAAAACTCTTCCGTTATATCACCAGTATTTCTGATGCTTTGCGTCTGCAGAAAGATCTGACTGAATGCTATTAACGATTGGGCTTTTTTACAAAATAATTTGCGACTCACATAACGTTTACTAAGTCAGTGAATATGCTTTCGTCCGTGTATTCGATCTCAAACGTAACTCTTGCCTCAGTTGATGAGTTTCGTAAACTTGGCGTAATTTTGATTCATCTTTTACCTTTGCAAATCATGTTAACTTTCTTATACCAAAAGCTTATACCAACTAGCTTTCTTACGACGATGTGCGAAGAACTTCAAAGACCCATATACCAGAAAAATTTTGTACATTTCAGCAAAAGTGGAAGACCACCACGTACTGAACAATATTAACAGCTACATTGCCGGGTTTTAACGAAAAAATGACAAGAGTCCATTGAGTAGATCTCTATCCAACACCCATAAACATATTGCGACTTGCACCGGTCATTGGGTTTTTAGGCAGGAAGGAGGAGAAAATGGGTATTCCGCATGATGACGACTGCAGAATTTGTAACGACATTACTGCCAAAGAGAATAATCAGCAATCCGCTGAACTCCCTTTTTGGTAAATTTTGGTAGATTATCAATTTTTTGTTGGTTTTTCGGCCTTTAGTTTGTAAAAATGTTTGTAAATTGTCGAGCTCGAGGCCATACAATATTAAATAACAAACAAAGAAACCTTTTTATTTGTATATGTTATATATTGTCGTTTTTTTATTTATCGATATTTCGTCTTCAATTAGAAGTCATATTCTGGAATCTTTGGATGTACCAGATCGACGGTACATCCAACGATTCCTGAAGATGACTTCTAATTGAAGTCGAAATATCGATAAATAAAAAAACGACAATATATAACATATACAAATAAAAAGTTTTCTTTGTTTGTTATTTAATATTGTATGGCCTCGAGCTCGACAATTTACAAACATTGGTAGATTATCGACAAAAGGGTTTCCAATTAGCCTTATATACTTGATTGTATGAAGAATTCGGGCTTCAGAAAAGTTGTATGGCATCAAAATGGTGACTCAGTAGCTATTTGGGCGTCCCGAATCGCAACTATTTTACCTACTTACCTGCCTTTCCATTTACCTACAGGCTTAGACCTTATAGGCAATACAGATGGCGATGACAATACATTAAATAAGTGGAAAAATTCCGAGAAGTGGCACCAAAGGCGAGATACAAAGAAATTTCGTACCAAACGGGGGAAACCTGTCCATGCCGACTCCGAACGGCATCTGCAAGGCTGCTAAATTTTCACTTAAATATTTTTCATGGCAGAAATACACTCCGAGTGTTTGCCAAATCATTACCGAGGGGTGACCCTGCTTAGATAAACTTTTATCTAATTGAAAAAACTTGTATCTAAATTTTCGATGTTGCCTTCACCGCTATAGTATAACCCACGATCTTCTGTGTGGTAGGCGGAGCACGCTACGATCATACCACCGTGGCCGCCTGGCCTCACTACGCCCTTGAACTTATCTAATTATTGTATTGTTGTCAGCAATTGACAAATGTGAAATACCTTAATCACATCTTACCATAAAAAACGGCAAAGCTCCTCCCTCTCCCCTCCCCACACTCCCAGCTACGGCCTTGTACTTATAACGTAATTTTATTAATGAAGCTCCATGACAGCTCAAAATTTTTAAATTAAATCAGATCATAAAAGTAGGTCAAACTCAATTTCAGTAATTGTTCAAATATCCGGTTATATTTTGATCCCTGAATTGAAGAGTTGACAATATTATTGATACAAAATTTTAGTTCCAACAAATAAAAGCGAATAAACGCCCATGCAACTTTTTACCACTCTGGGTCATACATAAAATACACTAAAATACATATTTTATTAAAAAATGTAAAAACTTTTCAAAAATTGTGTACGTGTCTACAATGTTGTAACAAAAAGTTTTTTCCTATAAAGATCGACCCACATGCTCTCACATACTTGTACCCATGAGAATTATAGAACTTTTTTATCAAAGCAAAAATATTGTTAAAATGTAAATTTTCCATCACTACGTCAACTCTTACTTTTGAATTTCAAAAACCATTCACACATTGTCATTCAAGGCTACCAACATAGGAAATACCAACAAATACCATGTTTATGTACACCAAATATGCAAACAATGTGACTATTTTGTTCACATCTGTGACATGACATGCCGATAACAGTAACTAAACAACACAAAAGCAATAAAGCTGTACTTTGCTAGCATTCATGTACAACAACGTTTTGAAAGACCTTAAGAGTTTTCTAGCAATAATATGAAATTTGTTGAATTGCTAATACGTGAGGGTGGCATACTTAAAAGCTATTGAAATGTTTAGCTAAACAAAAAGGAAATAAGTAAGGACGGGTCTGTCTTCGGCTGTGCCGAGGACTTCATACCTTTCATGATAGGGGCTGAACAATAATCTTATCCCGTTCGTAATCTCCAAATATTCGGATGTATAAGATAAGAAATATATAGAGAACAGATGTACATACCTAAACGACTTTTAAGAGAAATATAAAATAAAAAATGGCAACCCCATTATCTGAATGATCGGTTGTATGGGATATATATTATATAGCTCCGATCAAAGTGATTTTTTCAGAAAATCTTCTATGATACATCAAAATATATATCACCGAGTTTCACGTTTGTACTTTCTAAAAAGCGGCAGGAATGACCAAAATTGTCTTATCTGAACGATCGGTTGTATGGGAGATATATATAGTGGTCCGATCCTACCGGATCCGACAAATGTCTAATATAATACAAAAATACATCCTTGTGCCAAATTTCATTGAGATGTCTCAAAATTTGAGGGACTAATTTGCGTTCAAACAGACAGACGGACGAACGGACGGACAGATGGACATGGCTATATCAACTCAGTTCGTCGCCCTGATCAATTCGGTATACTTAGTGGTGGGATTATCTTCTATATTTCTCAACGTTACAAACATCGGACCAAAGTTAATATACCATTTCATGTTCATGAAAGGTATAAAAATTAAATCGAAGTGGGCATGAAGTAAACACTAATAAAAATTTGCTACGTAAAATTTGACAACATGCATATAGTACATCTATTAGACTGGGTCGATTTATTAACCGATATCGTGCCATCGATTTTTCGATAGGATTTTGGCTCAGGAAAAAAAGTTTTACTACGCATTTAAAAAATAATTTTCGAGCCTGCGAAATTTCATTTTTTTTTTACTTTTTTATACTCAGCTGAGCAGAGCTCACAGGGTATATTAACTTTGTTCGCATAACGGTAAACCGTAAAGGCGTAAAATAATCGAGATAGATATAGATTTCTATATATCAAAATGATCTGGGTGAAAAAAGAAATTCATTTAGCCATGTCCGTCCGTCCGTCTGTCCGTCCGTCTGTGAACACGATAACTTGAGTAAATTTTGAGGTATCTTGATGAAATTTGGTATATAGGTTTTGGGCGCTCATCTCAGATCGCTATTTAAAATGAACGAAATCGGACTGCAACCACGCCCACTTTTTCGATATAGAAAATTTCGAAAAACCGAAAAAGTGCGATAATTCATTACCAAAGATGGATGAAACTTGGTAGATACGTTGAACCTATGACGCAAAATAGAAAATTAGTAACATTTTGGACAATGGGCGTGGCACCGCCCACTTTTAAAAGAAGGTAATTTAAAAGTTTTGCAAGCTGTAATTTGGCAGTCATTGGAGATATCATGATGAAATTTGGTAGGCACGTTACTCCTATAACTATATGTGTGCTAGATGAAAATTAGCGAAATCGGACGTAACACCGCCCTTTTTCATTTAATTCGTCTAGAACACTTTTAATGCCATAATTCGAACAAAAATTTAACAATCCTTGTGAAATTTGGTAGGGACATAGATTCTATGACGATAATTGTTTTCTGGGTGAAATCGGTTGAAGCCACGCCCAGTTTTTATACACAGTTGACCGTCTGTCCTTCCGCTCGGCCGTTAACACGATAATTTTCGCAAAAAACGATGTATCTTAACTAAACTTAGTTCACGTACTTATCTGAAGTCACTTTATTTTGGTATAAAATATGACCGAAATCCGACTATGACCACGCCCACTTTTCCGATATCGAAAATTACGAAAAATGAAAAAAAATGTCATAAGTCTATCCCAAATACGAAAAAAGGGATGAAACATGACAATTGGATTGGTTTATTGACGCAAAATATAACTTTAGAAAAAAATTTGTAAAATGGGTGTGACACCTACCATATTAAGTAGAAGAAAATGAAAAAGTTCTGCAGGGCGAAATCAAAAGCCTTTGGAATCTTGGCAGGAATACTGCTCGTGGTATGACATATATAAATAAATTAGCGGTACCCGACAGAAGATGTTCTGGGTCACCCTGGTCTATATTTTGGTCGATATCTCGAAAACGCCTTCACATATACAACTAAGGGCTACTCCCTTTTAAAACCCTCATTAATACTTTTAATTTGATAGCCATATCGTACAAACACATTTTAGAGTCACCCCTAGTCCACCCATATTGCGATATCTCGAAAAGGCGTCCACCTATAGAACTAAGGCCCACTACGTTTTAAATAATCATTAACACCTTTGATTTGATAAACATGTCATATAAACACATTCCAGGGTTACCCTAGGTTCATTTTGCTAAATGTTGATTTTCCCTTATTTTGTCTCCAAAGCTCTCAGCTGAGTATGTAATTGTCGGTTACACCCGAACTTAGCCTTCCTTACTTGTTTCGACTTAGATTTTTACGGTTTTTTTCATGACCTACTAAAAAAATGTTCATTTGATTATAAAATTTTCATGTATACCCTATCCGACACAAAAATGTACGCTAAAAACGTTGGCGATAACAGTTTTTTGAAAAAAAAAAAAATATCGCCAATGTTTTTAGCGGACATTTTTGGGTCGGACATATGGACATTTTTTTAGTAGCTCATGAAAAAACCTTAAAAATCAAAGTCGAGAAAAAGTAAAAAAAAAAATGAAATTTCGTATGGTCGAAAATAATTTTTTTGGGGTATGCGTAGTGGAACTTTTTTACTTGATAACCCAGCCGTATGTAGATGAAAACACAAGTGCTCAGTGTTATCCACAAAAAGCGTCGAGCTCTATGCTAGGAATTACCCGCGAACTACGTCCTTAAAACCAAATACCCTAAACTCGTAGAAGACGAAAGCAATCTCCCAAGAGCAACGCGCGTCACTCTAGCTCAACTTCGATCTAAATACTGTAATAGGTTAATCTCTTACCGATCGAATCAACGCCGACATACATAATGTATGTCCTGCTTTCAACGTGTCTCCACATGACACTAAACACCTTTTCAATTGCAATGTGGAACCAACGCCTCTAACACCCCTCTCATTCTGGTTCATCCCTGTTGAAACTACATATTTCCTTCGACTTCCTTTAGAGGATATTGACGAAAATTTGTGGGTGGTCGCACCTATTGGATGTGCCAAAGCACTGCAATCAACGAACGAACCACGTTGTAGATCTAGAGCATCTCTACATGCGGAAGAGTGAAAAACTAACCGAGATATATAAAAAGAGAGAATCAAAAAAAATCAGCACAACGAAGACAAAAAAGGTGGTGGCGTGGGAGAGGAAATGCTCGAGAGATTTAAGAAGATGATGAACGCTGTACAAAGTTTAATAGCTTTGCAGTGTTCGCAACTCTATTGTCAATCACACCTATTTAAGAGGAGGAATCCTGTTACAAATAAGAATGTATCATATACATATATCGCAGGCAAAGTTTTTGCGACCCCAAGTCCCTCATGGAACTGGGTGGGGGCGCGATGGCCTAGATGGTTCAACGTGGTCCAATTAAATCGTTCCCAAGATGGTCAGGCCTGTACCTTAGTGGTGCTCATTACCAGAATTTACTAGATATATATTGGGCAAGGGACTATTAATATAACGATAACACTCCTCAAAAGCTTCGATGAGTGTCGTTATCGCTACAACATCAGCCGGAAGTAATCCGATTTCTATAGCTTTAAAAACTACAGTTCCCAACGAGAAAGTAAAAATATTAAAATCTTGAGCAACTTTGAATTTTGATTAGTTGATCAAACTCCAATATAAAAATACCATAAATTGATCCAACATACCCAACGAAGTGATCAAGGTCGAGCCAATGTTTTGTGTGCAGCTTTTTAACCTTCATTTTGCTCGAAGTAGCAGTTCATATAAAATAAAAAAGTGCTTCACCAATTTTTTTTTTTTTTTTTTGAAACTTGTGTGTTTTATACCCCTTTTGATTTTGTGCCATCAATAATATCACAGCGAAAACTCAGATGCTTTAGCATATTGTAGTTTGAACATACTTCAGGGCACGATGGCAAATAAAACATGAGGGAAAAAAGGCGTGTACAGACATCCAATGCCTTAAAAGTAACTTGAGCTCACATGTTCAATCACAACACAGGAAATTTTACCGAAAAGAAATAACTTCGTCCTTTTTGAGATGATCTTCGTCGGTTTCTTATCATTTAGTGTCTCATTATTACGTATACTTTTGCTGACAATTTGTTACAATCTAACTCCTCAATACATAATCCTTCCAAAGATGTTACTCGACTCAGCCGGCACCACCTAGCGGAGTTTTTCTTTCTTTTAAACGTGCAGTCACTTTTTTACCAGAATCTTTTTTATAACCACCTTCGTTGCTTACTTTACAACCACCAATGTTTTTTTGTTTGTTGTTTTTTTTTTTTTGTTCCTCCTGCTGCTATTGTTTTATAAAAACCAAAATTTTTGTAACGCCGGTTGGTTCATGTACGAAGCATTCTCTACTCTAAGTTTTTAAATATATACAACACACATGGAATCGATATGTATTCATGAAAGCACACATGGATTAGGGAGCAATAAACCAATCTTGTTGAGCTTTGCGTTTTTAAAATCAAAATCCGCTTTAACTCTTAAAATGCTAAAAAAAAGTGTACATGACTACCAATGACGCATTTTTGGTGGACAGCCACACAAAAAAGTAAGTCTACCAAAAAACTTCAGAGGGTATGCAGAGTATCAATGATTAGCAAAGCGGGAGCTGTAAAATCTACCCCGACAGCACCCTTGCATGCCATTCTACACATCCCACCTGCAGACATAGCGGCCAAAAACATCGCGTTAGCAATGGTCCCGTGACTGAGTTTCGAAAGTGGTTTTGAGGCCACAATTGAGCCAGAGGATTAGTGCCGTCGTGCAAAGGTAGCAGAACATACTATACACGTGTATACGGATGGTTCGAAGTTAATGGAAGAGGTCGGGTCTGCTGCTTACTGTGTCGATCCAGAATTAAATAGATCCTACAGGCTGCCAGATTACAGCAGCGTTTTTGATGCGGAAATTAAGGCAGTGAAGAAAGCAGCAAAAATTCTGGAGGAAGCTTGCTTAAGCTGCAGTCGCGTCAATTTATATATTGATAGTCAGGCTGCGATTAAGGATATAATCTCACACAGTGCTGCACTAAGAAGTGTTCTGGAATACAAAGAAGCATTGGAAAAACTTAGCTCAGGCCGCATCATACATTTTTACTGGGTTCCCGGTAATAAAGGGATAGACGATAACGAAGGCCGATTAGTTGGCAAAGGACGGTGCCAAACTCGCTGAGTTGACGATAGACGCCCCCATCTGTTTCGAACAAAACGAGACAAGAGTTGCGTAAGATCATATGCCATGGCTCGTATCTCTGAAGAGAGAAGATTTAAGGCTCACGATATGACTATGCCCTGTCTTCTGGCGTCACATGCTTATAAGTTAGACCTTGTCAGTAACAGAAAGTAAGAAACGGTTCAACACATTCTGTGCTCGTGTCCTGCGCTTGCCGGATCAAGGCTCCAGTTATTAGGTGCGGCAGGGTTGCCAGATCTCGATGCAGCAATTAAGCTAGGTCCTAGAAAACTGCTAGTATTTGCCAAGACGACGGAGTTATTCTATAACATATGTATGTCCTGGCACCTGATTGGTGTTCTTCCGTTTTTTCGTCAAACAAATTTTGACAACACTATGGACACATTCAGTCTATGTGAGGTCTTTACTGACCTAACTGAAGCAATAAAACCATAGGGGTGAAGTCATTATTACAAAATGAAGTCGCATTTCACAATAAACGTCCTCATAATTTTAATGTTGCTTCTCGACTTATCTGCAGCATTGATTTTTTCAGTATCATAAAAAAGTAATAAACTTATGCCTTTCTGAAATATGAAATAACGTGCACGTTTCACAATTAAGAAATATGGAAACAGACTTTTGACCTCAATGAGATGTTTAGCGACCTGGAACAATGTCAATAAATCGCGGAAGGACAACTGAGATGCTTGTAAGACGAAAGGTAGGGATCGGCGGTGCACGGTCCTGAGACCCAACATTTAACTATTCAAACAAAGCGTTAAGTAGTAGGTTCACCGTTGCTTCAAAACCCATAGCTTATAGAAATTCATTCTTGGAAGAAAATAAATATATGGCTATTGAAAACTCTATTTTAAACAGCTCGGGCTGACCCGAGAAACATTTGGGCAAACATGAAGAAGCCGTAAGAACAAACCTGACAGACATGATTCCGACTTTCTTTATTATCCACCTGCCTCTCCTCTGGCTAAAACTTTTCATCCTCTCTTTTTTCATCTACACTGTGCATTTTCTAGTTTACATTAATCGGTCCATTAAACTTCCCTCTCCTTTTCATTCTTCCATAAATCTTTCCGTTTTTATACTCAGTTGAGCAGAGCCCATAATAACTTTGATTGGATAACGGTTGGTTGTACAGGTATAAAGGTATCGAAATAGATATAGACTTCCATATATCAAAATCATCAGTATCGAAAAAAAAATTGATTGAGCCATGTCCGTCCGTCCGTCCGTCCGTCCGTCCGTCCGTTAACACGATAACTTCAGTAAATTTTGAGGTATCTTGATGAGGTAGCTTCCTGGGAACTCATCTCAGATCGCTATTTAAAATGAGCGAAATCGGACTATAATCACGCCCACTTTTTCGATATCGAAAATTTCGAAAAACACAAAAAGTACGATAATTCATTACCAAAGACGGACAAAGCGATGAAACTTGGTAGGTGAGTTGAACTTATGACGCAGAATAGAAAGCTAGTAAAATTTTGGTCAATGGGCGTGGCACCGCCGACTTTTAAAAGAAGGTAATTTTAAAGTTTTGCAAGCTGTAATTTGGCAGTCGTTGAAGATATCATGATGCAATTTGGCAGGAATGTTACTCCTGTTACTATATGTATGCTTAATAAAAATTAGCGAAATCGGAGAACGACCACGCCCACTTAAAAAAAATGTTTTAAGTCAAATTTTAACGAAAAATTTAATATCTTTTCAGTATATATGTAAATTATGTTAGCATTCAACTCCAGTAAAGATATGGTGCAAAAAATACAAAAATAAAAGAAAATTTCAAAATGGTCGTGGCTCCGCCCTTTTTCATTTAATTTTTCTAGGATACTTTTAATGCCATAAGTCGAACAAAAATTTTCCAATCCTTGTGAAACTTGGTAGGGGCCTTAGATTCTAGGGCGATAACTGTTTTCTGTCAAAAAGGGCGGAATCGGTGGAAGCTGCGCCCAGTTTTATACACAGTCGGCCGTCTGTCCTTCCGCTCGGCCGTTAACACGATAACTTGAGCAAAAATAGATATATCTTTACTAAACTCAGTTCACGTACTTATCTGAACTCACTTTGTATTGGTATAAAAAATGGCCGATATCCGACTATGACCACGCCCACTTTTCCGATTTCGAAAATTACGAAAAATTTAAAAAATGCAATAATTTTATACCAAAGATAAAAAGGGGTGAAACATGGTAATGGGATTGGTTTATTGACGCAAAATTTAACTTTAGAAAAAAACTTGTAAAATGGGCGTGACACCTACCATATTAAGTAGAAGAAAATGAAAAAGTTCTGCAGGGCGAAATCAAAAGCCCCTGGAATCTTTGCAGGAATACTGTTCGTGGTATGACATATATAAATAAATTAGCGGTACCCGACAGACGATGTTCTGGGTCACCGTGGTCCATATTTTGGTCGATATCTCGAAAACGCCTTCACATATACAACTACACCAGTCCCTTTTAAAACCCTCATTAATACCTTCAATTTGATACCCATATCATACAAACGCAATATAGAGTCACCCCTGGTCCACCTTTATGGCGATATCTGGAAAAGGCGTCCCCCTATAGAACTAAGGTCTATTCCCTTTTAAAATACTCATTATCACCTTTCGTTTGATACCCATATTGTACAAATGCATTCTAGAGTCAACCCTGGTCCATCTTTATGGCGATATCTTGAGAAGGCGTCCACCTATAGAACTAAGGCCCACTCCCTTTTAAAATACCCATTAACACCTCTCGTTTGATACCCATATTGTACAAACGCATTCTAGAGTCACCCCTGGTCCACCTTTATGGCGATATCTCGAAAAGGCGTCCACCTATAGAACTAAGGCCAATCCCTTTTAAAATACTCATTAACACCTTTCATTTGATAGCCATACCGTGCAAACAAATTCTAGAGTCACCCCTGGTCCACCTTTATGGCGATATCTCGAAAAGGCGTCCACCTATAGAACTAATGCCCACGAGCTTTTAAAAAACCCATTAACACCTTTCATTTGATACCCATATCGTACAAACAAATTCTAGGGTCAGCCCTGGTTCACCTTTATGGTGATATCCGTAAATGGCGTCTACCTATAGAACTATGGCCCACTCCCTCTTAAAATACTCTTTAATACCTTCCATTTGATATACATGTCATACAAACACATTCCAGGGTTACCCTAGGTTCATTTTCCTACCTGGTGATTTTCCCTTATTTTGTCTCCATAGCCCTCAGCTGAGTATGTAATGTTCGGTTACACCCGAACTTAGCCTTCCTTACTTGTTCCTCTTACTCTGCTTATATCCAAGTCTAACTATCAATATTACTCTTAATCTTACGTTGTTAGTAGTTAAAACGCCTATTGTGTCGTCCACGTGTCTAGCGTAAAATGGCACGCTTAATTTGGACTTCCGTTTCAGTATATACTTTTCTTTCAGATTTTGCATGAAAAATTCCATAAGAATGGATCATTTTAAACTTGTTTTATATCTAAATTGCCGTGGTCTTTAAGCGATTCCGTCCATTTTTACTTGAAATATTTTCTGATCCGTTAATTTTTCTTCGAGTTATGGCCCCCAAACATAGAAAATTGCTTAGGCGGCGCCACGTCCATTTTTTAAAATTTGAAGGTTTTTCTATTTATTGTTATAAATCCACTTGGTAAATGAGACACCATTGATATAAAGCCCTTTTTTTGCAAAGATATAGCTTATTTTATTCGTCCACGACCCTTTTAAAAATCTTTTATATAAAAGTGGGCGTAGCCCTTAACCGATTTCGTTAATTTTTCTTCAAACATATAAGGAAGCAAAGGCAACCTTTCTGAAGAATTTCGCTACGATAGCTTTAACGATTTTTGATTTATGATTAATAGTATTTGTAAAATTAATTTTATCACAAGTGGGCTGTGCCAAGCCCATTTACAATTTTTTTTTTTTAATTTTTATAAAGATTCTCAATATAAGGCCGCATGTCAAATTTCAGAATTCTAGGTGTATTATTTACTAAATATTTAGGTTTTTTGTGTTTTCTAAAATGTTATATATATAAAAGTGGACGTGGTTAACATCCGATGTTGCTCTTTTTCAATACCAATCTATTTTGGGTCCAGATAATCTCGTGTACCAAATTTGGTGAAGTTAACTCAATATTTACTCAATTTATGGTGTTAACGGACAGACGGATGGACGGACGGGCATGGCTCAATCAAAATTTTTTTCGATACTGATGATTTTGATATATGGAAGTCTATATCTATTTCGATTCCTTTATACCTGTACAACCAACCGTTACCCAATAAAAAGTTAATATACTCTGTGTGCAAAGCACTCTAAGTATAAAAACTTTGTAAAATTGGTGGGACACCTACCACCTTAAGGAGATGAAAATGAATAAGTTCTGTAGGGCGAAATCAAAAGCCCTTGGAATTATGGCAAAAATAATGTTCGTGGTATTACATATCTAAATAAATTAGCGGTACCCGACAGATGATGTTCTGGGTCACCTTGGTCCACATTTTGCCGATATTTCGAAAACGCCTTCACATATACAACTAAGTGCCACTCCCTTTTGAAACCCTCATTAATACCTTTAATTTGACACCCATATCGTACAAACACATTATGGTCCACCTTTATGGCGATATCTCGAAAAGGCGTCCCCCTATAGATCTGCTCCCTTTTAGAATACTCTTTAATACTTTTCGTTTGATACCCATGTCATACAAACACATTCCAGGGTTACCCTAGGTTCATTTTCCTACATGGTGATATACCCATATTTGACAAAGGATAAAGGAAAATCGTTCCAAAAACGTCACCCTTGGTCTACAATTTGGTCGATATCTCCCAAACTTATGTGATATGGAATTAAAACCCACTTATAAACCATCTACGAAACACCAAGAAACCAACGCAGCTAAGCTCCCAGCTGAGTATGTTGTGTTCGGTTACACCCGAACTTAGCCTTCGTTACCTGTTGTAAATATTTTTTATACTTTATGAAGTTCTTTTATCTTTATTTTAAAAATAAAATAAATGGGAGGCGCGATAACCTTCGAAGAGATTTGAGGCCGAGATTCTCTTCCAATTTGCGTCGTACTCCTTTTAATTTTTTCTACAAATTGGCCGGACGGAACCTACTTGTTTTACGCCGACTCCGAACGGCATCTGTAAGGCAGATGAATTTTCACTGAGAGCTTTCATGGCAGGAATACACTCGGAGTACTTGTCAAACACTGCCGAGGGGCACCCCGCTTAGAAAAATTGTCTTCTAATTGAAAAACCTTGTTTATAAAATTTTGAGATTGCTTTGCCAGGGGCTGGAACCCAGGATCTTCGGTGTGCTAGGCGGAGTACATTACCATCACACCACAAAAAACTGAAGTAATTGAAACAAAACAAAGAAGGCAAATCAAAATATTTACATTTACCTCTGCCATCTTATACTGCTGATTTAGAGCATAGCTACAAAAACTTTATGATTATCCATCCCACAGCTGCTGCCTTTACATGAACCTACACACGCATAAATAATATTTATCTACTGTTGTTATAAAATTAAAGTCACAAATCCTAATTTTGGTGGATGTCCTTAACTTTTCTTTGAAGCTAAAAGCTAAAAAAATTCCTCTTAAAAAAATGAATTTCTTTCAACGCCTAAGGATGGCTTTTTTATATGCAAATTTGCTAGCGCCAACAAATTGTGTCCACAGGTTTAATAAATGTTAAGGTAAAATATTTTTTCAAAACTAAATTCTTATATTTGTAGGTAAAAGCGAACAAAATACCCGACAAAAGGTATGACTTTGCTACTTCCCAACTTCCGTTGATCTGTATGTTAAGTTAAAAGATTAAATTATTTACAGCTATGCTATTGTGTATATTAGGGTAGGTCGAGCGATATCGCGCCATCGATTTTTCCATAGGATTTGGGCCTAGGAAAAAAAGTTCTACTACGCATACCCAA
Source organism: Eurosta solidaginis (assembly GCF_040869045.1). Classification (NCBI taxonomy): domain Eukaryota; kingdom Metazoa; phylum Arthropoda; class Insecta; order Diptera; family Tephritidae; genus Eurosta; species Eurosta solidaginis. The sequence continues at coordinate 297,274,655 of NC_090319.1, forward strand.
AAAAATAATTTTCGAACCTGCGAAATTTCATCTTTTTGACTTGTTTTCGCCTTTGATTTTTCACGTCTTCTTCATGAACTACTAAAAAAATTTTATTTGATTGTAAAATTTTCATGTATACCCTGTCCAACCCAAAAATGTCTGCTAAAAGCGTTGGCGATAATATTTTTTTTTGTTTTTTTAACGCCAACGTTTTTAGCGAATATTTGTGGATTGGACAGCGAAATCATGAAAATTTTACAACCAAATGAAAATTTTTTTAGTAGGTCATGAAAAAAAACTTAAAAATCAAAGTCGAAAAAAGTAAAAAAAAATTAAATTTCGCAGGCTCGAAAATTATTTTTTTGAGTATCCGTAGTGGTACTTTTCCTGAACCCAAATCCTATCGAAAAATCAATGTCGTGATATCGGTTAATAAATCGATCCACCCTAGTGTATATAAATATGTATAGGTTGACACAGTCATAGCTACAGTATTTTGTCGATAGAAAAAAAGGTGCACTAAACCTTTTTGGGGTAAAAATAATTAAGCACGAATTTGTTAAGTGGGCCAGTGGGCTGCGTCAAATTGGTAATACCCCGATAAGAAAGCGGTATTTTTTAATATCAAATCGATAACGTTTTGATAACAAATCGATAACTTTTTGATAAAATCCTATAACTTTCCACAAAGAAATGTATAGCTCCCCGATAGCAAATCTATAACTGTGTGATAATAACAAATGGATAGCTGTGCAATAGTTAACTTTTTGATAATTAATCGATATTTTTTCGATAGCATATCTATAACTTATTTAAAATTTATTGATAATAAATTGATAGCTAAGCAAGTTTTTAGTTCCGATAACTATACGATAAATAATCGGGGTATCTCGATATTAAATCAACAATAAAGTGAGAACTGATAGATAAAAAAAATGGCAATTCATTGATAACCACGGCCGCCGTTATGTGTTGGTACCTTGCCCCGCCTACACCGCCTGGGGTTCAAGGATCGGTAAAAGCAACATATAACCCTTCAGAAAAATTGTTTTCAAATAAAAAATAATTTTTTTAATCAGTGTCGCCGCTGAGCAGTGGTTTGGCAACCACTCAGAGGTTATTTGTGTCATGAAAACATCTCAGCACATCAGGCAGTTGCCGTTAGGAGTCGCCATAAAACATGTAGGTTCTATTCTGGCATGTTTTTCTATCGATGACCCTTGCTATCGATAGCAAATCTATAAAACATCGAAAGCAAAGCGATAACTCGACTATACTTCATCCATAACAAACATAGTATAACAAACCGATAACCCGTCGATTTGGTTAACATATTGATAGCACGCCTTGCCTTGCCTAACTTACCATAGTATTGTAGTGGCTAGTCCCGTTGATGTGTCCACTCCATTTGGGACCGACGTTATGCACAACGTCAAGGGAGGAAATGCGATCTAATCGCTGCTGCCTCGTATGACCCATTCCTTGGGCTCCCTTTCAGCAAGCATCAATCGCGCCATAACTAGGAAGGTCATTTTGTTCACAGTAGTCCAAAAATCTATGTATCTGCACATTAGGGGAACTTAATTCCTTATGGAGGGTTCTTATCCAAAAACTCGGTGTATAGAGAATCTTTCGCAAAGAAAAGGAAGGCAATGAAACATTAAGTTCTCTGCGATTTCAAATTCCGTTGACAGAAAATACACTCCTCTACCCTACGCGTATATAAATACTCCTTGAAACGACCATGTCTACTCAATATTTACATGAGCTGGTAGTTTAGTTTGCCGTGCTTCCACTCATAACATTTCTCTTTATTCCGCACTAACGTATGGGTCCAGCCCTCTTTCCGCGATTCTTCCCACTGCTTAATTTGCTGTCTGATTACGCTCATATCAACTCAACTTCGTACATTGTCGAGACGTTAAATTACAATGTAGTGAATACACTTCCGGCTTCATTCTTTATTCCCTCATTAAGCATACGACTTCCAAAGACTATACTCAAATTCTAGATTCCCATATATCGGCAGCAAAAATGTTTACTTAAGAAGGAATTTTGCTATTACTAGAAACCTACAAATAAAATATTCGATCAAAACGTGGTGGTTATACATTATATAAAAAAACCAATCCAGTACGTGCTGTGAAATTTTTCAAACCTTGAACAGAATTCGGAACACAACCTGAGGGAAAATACAATCATCTAGGTGACACAAGGACCGAAATATTTGAAAAACTCCTTCAACACCAATGGATCCTTGCAACCAAAAAAGTTTCTCACTGTAAGCTGAACACCTAAAAATTAAAACAAAAACCAAAGCTTTATGACTGATGAGTGTTACGAGTAAACAAATTCCGCTTACTGCCGTCTTCACCATCTCAAGTTATGTAAGGAAGAGGATAGCAGTCCTTCATTCGACATATCTTTTTCAACAACACAAGATGACCTACTACCAGTTCGATATTTGTGAATAAACAGCTGACTTTTGTTTACACTTTTGCAACTGGAAATCGAGGTCTGAGTTAACATGGGGGAAACGAGTGTGCCGCTAACTTATAGATAAGAGACTAAGTGAAGTGTTTCTTAGAAGGTACTGAAAGGGATATTTGAAAAATTTTAGCAAAATGGAGAATAGCTCTACTAATTTCTAACTTACTTGCCAGTAAGTACCGGACTTGAAATTCGCTACAGAATTCAGGGTTTCGTGAAAACGCATAAAAGGTAACAAGTTCGGCTATATGGCGCTTTTTGGTAAATTAGGTCAAAAAGAAAATAAGGTAAAAAAATTAGAAGAGAAAACAAGAGTCGTTAAGGACGCACTAGTATTTACTAGTTCTGAATGAGCAAGATTTGCACTGGTTCAGAAATAGAAGTTATTTTGACATCGTTATTACCGACTTCCCTATATGATAAGCTATCACTCACTAACACACTGAAATATATGTTATATCTGCAACCTCAAAAGACATAAAAAATAAATATAAAAAGTTATGTTGCCAATATATATATATTCTACAAGCTCAGTTTTTTATCCTTTTAGCCGTAAAAAATATGACAGTGAATCTAAAAGCGCAAAATAATGTCATTTGTAGCAACAACAAAAAGTTAACATAAAAATGCGCGCATATGCTGTTTGGCTAATTCTATTTGTGCATTTTTTTAATACGTATATTTTTTATTAGTACTTTATTCTTGGATTTATGAGAATAATGTACTTTTTAATATAATCCTAAGCTGCTAAAAATTTCGTACAAATTAAAAAATCTTTGCCTTTTTGTATATATAAATATTTATGAGATTTTAACTGAAGCGCAAGTTGGCGACTTAAATTATGCAAAACAAGAATAAGCCAAGAAAGTTTATAAAAGCTTAAAAAAATTGTAAGTACAAAAATTAAGTATTATATATATTAGGTATTTTTATGGGTAATTTTGGTGTGAACATTAAGGTGTTGCAAAAAAATAACAACTTTCCTCTTGGTTTGTTCGGAACTTCCAAAATGTTAGCCTGCAAAGTTCAACATCAAGTTATAAAGGTTCGAAATAGACCAAACGTACACAAAAGGTTCCAGAAATGATACCGCAATGGTCTTAAAATAGTCATGAAGTAATCTAGAAAAAGTTTCGAATTAATACTGAAATTCTTCTTCAAATAGTTCCAACATAACCTCGAAATTACCGCGATATGATTCGACAACAATCCGAAAATTACCCAGAAATATCCTCAAAATGACTCCGAAACAATCCAGGTATGGGCTCAAACAATTCCCAAATAGATTTGAAACAATACGGAAATGTTACCGGAATGATTATGAAAATATTCTGTAAGTAAGTCGAAAGCTGACTACTTTTTTAGACCAAAATCCATATAAACCTTAACCAACATCACGCTACTGCTCACTTTTCCATAATTGTATTGACCGCTCTCTGTATTACCCAAATACTGAATATGATTGGTTTAGAACAAAGGAGTCGCAAACTTTTCCAAAATTTGAATACCTCCTTAAAGGCCGTGGGTGTAATATCAGGTTTGAAAGACAATTTTTGTAAACGTGGTCGCCCCTCGGCAGTATTTGGCAAGCACTCCAAGTGTAATTCTGCCATTTCATGCGCTTTACATTTTAATTATTTAAAGTTATAGCGGCTGAAAATAATTTAAAGATTACTCTTCCGAAATCCTAAAGGGTGAATGGCTGCATCCATTCAAAAAAAAGTGTAGCCTTTTAATCATTCTAAGAAAGTCTTAAAAACTTCCGAAAATATCTCCAAATTATAGCGCACACAAACGCGGAATATTCGGAGATAAATATGCAATGATACATAGACGGAAAGATATACTGAATTTTTTTTAAATATATATAATACCCCGTAGAAATTCTTCCGATATAGTTCCTGAGAAGCCCCGGAATAGCTTCGAAAAAAATCCCGAAATGGTACCGAAATAGTCTCGAAAACAATCTCAAAATTTTACGCAGATAATCCCGAAATAGTCGCGAAATAGTCTCGAAGATAATATTTGAAAAACAATCTAGAAACCGATCCGAAACAGTCTCGAGCAAATCTGCTTCACAATCTAAAAATGGTCTCGAAATATTCCAAAAAATCTTAAAGCTAACACGAAAAAGCCCCTTTAAAAATCCCGAAATGTTCCCTAAGAGTGCGCCAGAAATATAGTAATAGTCACATAAAAATTAATTGCACAATCTGGAAACTGTCTCGAAGAAACGCTGTAGTAAACTAAGAAGAGTCCCGAAATAATTCCGAACATAGACCAGAATTGGCGCAAACTAAACCCGACTCTATCTCAAAAATCATCCCGAAATAGTCCGAGAAATTATCCTGAACCAGATAGTCGAGATAGCGGTTAACCCAAAAATGTATTTATAAAATGTGGATATTAAATGAAATCTGTTGATGAGAGTTTTTAAATAAAGTAATTTTTGTTGGGATATTCGGTGACAAAACGAATAATTATGAATGCGGAGGCGAAATAAAGACATAAATTGATAATACCTGCATAAATATGTGCTTACGTCCGAAATGAAATGTCCGAGTTCAAACGCATAAACTTGGTATTGTTATTATCAGAAATTCTTTTATGGTGTCGCTTAAAGTGTTGCTCATTTCTGAGGCTGGGACTGGGTCTGGAGCTGGAACTATAACTGGGAATAAAGGGTGGAGAAAAATAAAACGAACTATAGGGAAGGGAAAAGAGGGAAGAAGAAAGAGAAAGAGACAGAGAAATATATAGTGTTAGACGAAGATAGAGAAATAGGAATAGACGAGGAAAATACAGAGGGTTGAGTGAATTAAAGGATGAGTAAAAGCGGGAGAGAGGAGGAGAAATCGTAAGAGGTAAAATTTTTATTATGCATATAAACCAAAGTTAGTGCAAAAAAAGTCTGCCGGGTCTGCTAGTATACTATAAATGGAAAATTTTGATGTTTGAATGTATCGAAGACTGAAGGTCATGATAAATCAGGAAAACGGGATGCGTTTGTTCACTTCTCAATAATTGCTAGACCTTCAACTATGTAGCCGATATACTAAACATACCTTTTCTAAGTCAAATGTATCCAGAGTTATGAGAGTTAATAAAAGCTAGCTATAAATGGATAAACTATTATGACTCGGTTTATAGGGCGCATACGTCAAATGTCATTGGTAGAGGTTAAGTCAACCCAGAGATATGAAAGTATTTAAAAGCAGTTCAAAGGGTGCAGTGGGACTGATGGCACTGGTCGCATGTCCTAAATTGTTCGACTAGAACTTATATTACCCGTATTAGAAAACACTAATAACAAATAAGAATATAAATTTTTATTCCTTTATTTTCATTCTACTAATTTTTGATGCCGTGACCAGCACGCAAAGAAAAACCATAAAGATACAAATATAATAAACATAAATTCCAATTATTGTTAATGAGCTTAAACGATTTATACACAATCACCTGACAAATACTATTTCAGTTAATACTTAAATGCGACGCGACACGATTATTACTTTTTTATTATTTTTTCATATAACTTAGCAGCTGCCAGGACATTGGCATATGGTTGCAGCAGGTCCTGTCTTTCATCGATTGTATGGTCATGAATTTTTAATACCTACGCGGGGTTGCACACAAAACCAACTGCAAGAATACAAAGATCAAAATCGCATAAAAAGTTTAGTATTTCATATATGATTGTAAGCATAATATGCATACAGCGTGCCTTTGTGCGGATGTGTGGGTGTGGTGTATGGGTGTGAGAAGTTTAAGCGAGCCCAGCCGTTAAGTGCATACGTTACTACTTATTTAAATGTGTTATTATGCTGCATTGAGTGTGCATTAAATTGCTTTCATTGTTATTGTAATGCTTGTTGCACTTTCGAATTTCATTAGCTTTCTCTTAGTTATTATTCCATGATGTTACTTCCGGAGAGCACAATTTGCACTCATGCCACTAATGCAGTATTTGGGTAGTGCTATGGCACTTAAACATTTTATGATCATATCTGCTTCTGTTTTTTCTGCGGTTTTAAACTTATATCACATTTTTATGAATTTTTTTTTATATTCAATAAGCAAATAGTCTCGGCGGGTTACTATTTTTTTGTTTGTGTAAAAGGACATACATATTTTTATATGGGTATTTTTACACAACATATTTGTTCATATTGTAATGAATTTTGGGGAAATCCTGGATATTATGCACCTTCTGCTAACGTCTGAATCGCTAAACTGTTGAACAAATCACTCACAATATTCAGTATTTTAAAGTGGTCTTTATTTAAGTTACTTTGAGAGTAGTACTTCACAACCAATAGCATGTTTAAATCAAAACTGATTACTGTATATTTAGCTTGCGCTGCTTCTATACTCTCCATTGCTTTATTCGCATATTTCTACTAAAGTCTAGACGTTTCGCCTTCTAGAACTGCTGTATCTCCTGCTTGGTAATTGGGCTACATGTGTGAGTACACTTCTGTGTGTGCGAGATAGCTCTCCGTCGCCTTCTATGTATGTGTATAAATGATGATTTATGTGTTCATGTACACCAGTGCGGCTCGCTTTAATGTTTTTGTTGTTGTGTGATTATTTACTAACAGCCTAGTGACGTCAATATTCGCCACAATATACTCGTACTATCAATAGCGTCATCATATAATTGTGTTGTCATGTTAAGTAAGGTTCAACGGATCACACAATGACGACCTCACTTAGACTGTAAGTGTTCAAGATATTAAGATAGATTTGTTTGACGACCAAACCGAAAAAGCAGTACTTACTAAAAGAAAGTCGATTCAGCCTGCTTAATACCGTGTTGAAGATTATACCTGTCGTACTGTGCCAAAGGCTGAAGGCTATAGTCAACAAACTTATTGGTACTGGTAATTTTTGGGCTGATTCGATACTGTTTTGAGTCAGGTTTTGGAATAATTTTGGGACGCTTTCGGAATTGTTTTCGAAAACTATAAGGAGCTATTTGCTATGCTGCCGAAGATACCAGGCCCAAGTAGCGATATACTATATATTACATATTAATATACCCAATGTGTGCTTACTAAAATTGTTTGGCTAGATCAATTTATCTATATGTAGTAAGCAATGCCCTGGGAACCGCTTGCGATTTCGCCGTTTTAGATCTTTCGAATCATATACAGCGCTCGCTAGTACCTTTTCTGTACTACGAGCAAGATTGCACCCGCTTGCGTTCGGATGTTAAAAGTTGGTCAATGGGAACTGTGGTTGGTATTAAGCTGGACAGTTCTAGCTGTTGTTGATGCTACGTATGCTGTAGCGTACTGTGGTTGGTACTACGACAAATACTCAGAATCGTTTACTGGCTAGAAACATCTCCTCCTCGAACTCTGTTACAAATGGCAACTCTATCCTGTAGAAGGTTTTATTTTTCCTCGGCATCGGAGAGTACGGTTTACGATCAGCAATTAAATCAACCACCCGCAGATCATTCATACATCGGCATGTATATATCGAAATCTTGAATTAGGGTGAGGCTAGTGTAGCAATCCCTCCTTTGCCTGCTCTACAGGACAAAGTATACTAACCTGCTGATTTTGTTTACCCCGCGCATGGTTCTTAGTAACGTGGAGCCTTTCTATTAGTTCACGGTCGTTTTAGGTTGCCTTACAAGAAAGGATGCTGCAAGCAGTCGTTTAAGCCATATCGCCGCAACAAGGCATACCAATTAAAGGTTGTTTTGAGATCCTTTCGGATATTTTTGGAACCATCTCGGTCGCGTCTGCTTAAAACGAAAGAAATCGGACTATAACCACGTCCACTTTTCCGATATCGAAAAACCAAAAAAGTGAGATAATTCCTTACCAAAGCGATGGCAGTAGGTAGGTGGGTTGACCTTATGACGCAGAATAAAAAACTAGTAAAATTTTGGACAATGGGCGTGGCACCGCCCAATTTTAAAAGAAGGTAATTTAAAAGTTTTGCAAGCTGTAATTTCGCAGTCGTTGAAGATATCATGATGAAATTTGGTAGGAATGTTACTCCTATTACTATATGTGTGCTAAATAAAAATTGGCAAAGTCGGATGACGAACACGCCCACTTTAAAAAAAAAAAAATTTTTTTAAGTGAAATTTTAACAAAAAATTTAATATCTTTACAGTATATAAATAAATTATGTCAACATCCAACTTCAGTAATGATATGATGCAACAAAATACAAAATTTAAAAACGGGCCTGGCTCCGCCCATTTTCATTTCATTTGTCTAGAATACTTTTAATGCCATAAGTCGAACAAAAATTTACCAATCCTTGTGAAATTGATAATAGCTTCTATGACGATAACTGTTTTCTGTGGAAATGGCAGAATCGGTTGAAGCCACGCCCAGTTTTTATACACAGTCGACCGTCTGCCGTTCCACTCGGCCGTTAACACGATAAATTGAGCAAAAGTTTATATATCTTTATTAAATTGAGTTCACTACTCATCTGCACTCACTTTATCTTGGCATTTAAAATGTGCGAAATCCGACTAGAACCACGCCCACTTTTTCGATATCGAAAATTTCGAAAATTTAAAAAATGCCATAATTCTATACCAAATGCGAAAAAAGGGTTGGAACATGGTGATGGGATTAGTAAAATGGGTGTGACACCTACTATATTAAGTAGAAACAAAAAGAAAAAGGAATCATGGCAGGAATATTTTTCGTACATACATATATAAATAAGTTAGCACTACCCGACAGATGATGTTCACCCTGGTACACATTTTGTTCGATATCTCGAAAACGCCCTCACATATACAACTAAGGGCTATTCTCTTTTAAAATCCACATTAATACCTTTAATTGAATACCCATATCTTACAAGCACATTCTAGAAGCACCCCTGGTCCACCATTATGGCGATATCTCGAAAAGGCGCCCATCTATAGGATTAAGGCCCGCTCCTTTTCAAGTAGTAATTATCACCTTTCATTTCATGCCCATATCGTACAAGCATATTGCAGGGTTACCCTAGTTTCATTTTCCTACATTGTGATTTTCCCTTATTTTGTCGCCAAAGCTCTCAGCTGAGTATGTAATGTTCGGTTACACCCGAACACCCTTACTTGTTAATTTTCACATTTAATCAGAAGGACATATTCTTAGCTTCTCCAACTCTTTGGAATATGCATTATTTATAAAGGCCTACATAGCTGCTTGCCATGTCTAATAGACTGACTGAACACCCTAAATCAACTGGATGTTCAGGTATAAGCAATTCTTCTAGTTTTCCGGCAAAACCTTAAACTCCCTTTTATGCCCTCATTACGCAAACTTGCACTACTAATGCCCATATTGTAGCAATTATAATTTATGAAAGCTTGCACTGCAATATGTTTGATGAAGAAATAAATATGTACGTATGTTTGTATGTATGTATATTCGATACAACTGCTATGCACATTTCAACAAATTCCATTTCCCAACTAACCAATCTACAATATTGAGCCTTCTCTTTATTCTCGACGGGCACTTCCTGCCACTAGGGTGCAGCCTACGAGGCGCATAATTAAATGCAGACAGTAGAGATGAAGCAGTTGGTAGGAAATGGTTAAATTGTAGTTTAAAATTGAGTGCAACAAACACAACAAAACCGCCCATTGTTGTTAATGCCATTCTGGTTAACGTAATGTAAGTTAGTGCACGACTTTTGTAAATAAGTTTGTATGTATGCATGTGTGTGTATATTTATTAGGAATGCAGGCTATTTGGATGTCATCACTTAATTGGCCTTTAGTCTGCCATTCGTGTTTTACGGTTTGCGGCTTTCACTTGCCATCGGCCACATTTCAATTTACCTCCCAACCACTACTAATTTAGTTGTACAAGGTTTTCTGTAGTTCATTTTTTATTTAAGCCTGTTTTTTGGCTGTGAGAAGTGAGAACAAAATTCTGTAGCAATTTCATTTGTGCTTAGGCTAAGCAACTTTTTATCTAATTTATTTGAATTTTTCTGGCGCATTTTCTTATAAGTTTTCAGTAATCGCCACATTTCACATAATTTTAAAATTTAATATTTAATTACACAGGCTGGTACGTACATTAGCCGCAATCTAATCATTTACATCAACTAATAGGCAAGTAATCCATTTATCTTGTATTTTCTCTGAAATTGAACTTCCATCCATCAATTAGTTTATCTTTCCATATTCAATAAAGCGTCATTAGCGTGGCATTAATGCTCTTCGTATATGTTCAATTAATCTATCTTTATGCATGCGTATGTATGTATGTATGTATGTACACTGAAAGAAAAACTCTGGTAAAATCATCCGAAATACGGGTAAATTCAACCGAAATTTCTGTAAATTTTTATCCATCGCGTTGTTGCGACAGCTTTGTATGAAAGTACCTATGTTGCCATATAAATAAATAAATGTAAGGCGCGATAACCTCCGAAGAGATTTAAGGCCGAATTTCTCTTCCAATTTGCGTCGTGCTCCATTTCAATTTTTCTTACAAATTGGCGCGACGCGACCAACCTGTTTTATGCCGACTCCGAACGGCATCTGCAAGGCATATGAGTTTTCACTGAGAGCACTTCATGGCAGAAATACACTCGAAGTGCATGCCGAAAACTGCCGAGGGGCGGGTCCCCTAGAAAATATTTCTTCTAATTGAAAAAGCTTGTTTCTAAAATTTTGATGTTGCTTTTCCCGAGGTGTCAACCCAAGGTCTTCGGTGTGGTAGGCAGAGCATGCTAAGTGAATACATAAATACGCATGCTTGCTACATATACATACATATGAATATAGAAATGAAAATAGTAGTCACAAAACTGATTCTCAATTCTTTCAGTTGCAGCTCAGCTCAATTTCTTCTCTCGCATGTAGTTGCCACACTTGACTGTTTCGAACAAAACTTGTAGTATAAATGTACAAAAAGAGAACTTGTAAGTTATAGAAAAGTAATGAATCATATCGCAGGAAGGTAATTCACCACTGGAGTAACGTTACATGTAATTCGGCAAGTTTAATTTTCGTAACACTTTAAGTTGAAACGATTGCAAAACAACTCAAACTTTTATTTTGTCGGAAACATGAACATTAAAAAAAGGATGTTTTTTATTATCTTATTAGATTCGTTCGCGTGAGTGAAAATTCTTAAAATCTTGAAGAAAATGCTACTAACTTTGGGAAAATCCTGTTCGTTCAAGCAAAACTTTTGCAAAAAGGGGTCGCAATTTTGCATTTCGCTTGGAGGAGAAGTTGCAAGATTATACCCGATAAATGGGTGTCCCGGTATCTTATAATTTTTTTCACAGTAAATTCAAAAAGGGTTTTTTTGATTTTTTTATTGATAATTGAAATACTAGTTTTTTATTGTATTCCCATTTCGTCTGTTTTTTCGATGTGATGGTTTTCTTATTTTGGTGGTTTTTTAACAAGTGGCACCATCGTCATAAGTACAAAGTAGAGAGCGTAGTGAACGTAAAATTCTCTTCGAAATTTGCTAATATATTGACAGTTGATCGCCGTTGAAATGACCTCTAAGATCAGTTGTGTTAACAGAAAAATCAATTAGATTGATTAGGAATCTGTCAATTTTACAAAATTTTGTTAATTTAAGAGCGACAATTTCTCTACTGTTGAAATTACTAAACTAATTTGTTTGCTTAACAAATAACTCGGTCGAATTAACCATAATTTGATCAATTTCACCGAATCTCCATTAAGTCAAGAACAACAGAACCCATTTGGTGATTTTACTAGCACCATTTCTTTCAGTGTATGTGTGGTGGGCACAGACTTCCACTTAAAAGTATAGATTAATTGATACCAGAGAAGTATGTAATTCTAATAGTATATGACCATTATGGTGATCCACACAAAAAAATATCGTCACGTATTCTTCGTGTGGACCATAGGCCAACCGGATAGTAGGATATTTTATCTTGTGGGTGTTTTCTGTAGCCGTCGAAAGTGCACTTATATTTAACAAAATGGGCACGTGGTCACCCGAAATATACCAAGCAACATAAATAATTTTCATATTGTCAAAAATCCGGGTCTGTTTGCCTAAAAATATAGATAATCAAGTATATCTTCTCAGCACATGTATAAATCTGTATAGAGTTTTGAAAACGAGGACGGTGCCACGCCCGTATGTATGGTTTTGTATGTATATCTCTTATTTTACTTTACTTTTAGCCTCGCAAAGGAACACACGATATCGCGGCGGTACTCCCAGTTAGTTAGGGAGCTTAGAATAAAAGTGTTAACAACAACAACAGCTCTGAAATCCAGCGAAAGATCACTCTTGCCAATAAATGCTACTTTGGACTAGGTAAAAAATATAAGGCGCGATAACCTCCAAAGAGATCTAAGGCCGAGCTTCTCTTCCAATTTGCGTTGTGCTCCTTCGGTACAAATTGGCCGGATGGGACCTACATGTTTTATGCCTACTCCGAACGGCATCTGCAAAGGCAGATGAGTTTTCACAGAGAACTTTTCTTGGCAGGAATACAACCGGAGTGCTTGCCAAACACTGCCGAGGGGCAACCCCGCTTAGAAAAATTTTCTTCTAATTGAAAAACCTTATTTCTAAAATTTTGGTGTTGTTTTGCCCGGGGTGTGAACTCAGGGCATACGGTGCGGTAGGCGGAGCACGCTACCATCACACCACGGTGGCCGCCATTGACTAGGTAGGCCATTGAAAAGTAAAGTTCTCTCTCGGCAAAAGAAAATCATACTCTACAAGTCACTTATCGTACCCGTCCTGCTATATGGGGCAGAAGCATGGACCATGACAACAGCAGATGAAGCGGCTTTGGAAGTGTTCGAGAGAAAAGTTCTTCGAAAGATTTATGGACCTCTACGTGTTGGCGATGGCGAGTACCGAAGAAGATTTAATGATGAGCTGTTCGAGCTATACGCAGACATCAACATAGTCCAGCGAATTAAAACGCAGCGGCTGCGCTGGATAGGCCGTGTTATGCGAATGAAAGATGATGATCCGGCCAAGAAAGTGTTTCTATCGGAATCCGCCTATGGAAACAAAGGTAGAGGGCGGCCCCCACTCCGTTGGAAGGACCAGGTGGAAAACGATTTAAACTCCCTTGGTGTGACCAATTGGCGCCAGTTGGACGGCCATAACCGTTTAGACGATTAAGCTCCAATTAAGTAAGTAAGTAAGTTATACCTGTGGTAAAAACAAATAAAATACCCAATTGGTTCGATTTCCCACCCTTTCAAGGGAATGCCAGCGCAATTTATAGCTTCCCAACCCAATTTTCAACATCAACTATCGATGAGAAATCCTGTTTATTTAGCAGACGAGGCTTTGGCGACCACAAGATTGGCATGGAACAGGGGGGTGTGGAACGGTACGACCTAGAACATTCAATTTAGTTATATGAAATCATCCACAAGATAGTCTGGTCCATACCCTAAAGGTGTATTGTAGCACGCTTCCTACTAAGCAATATTTAGTTTTGCGATTCCATAAATTTGAGATTTAATGTATCCAAAAGATTAGGTAGTATATGAAGAAGGAGTGGAACAGAAACTGGGAGTAGGAGTTGAAGTGGAGGTACAGGTGAAGGTGGAAACAAGTGGGAAAGGAACAAAAATGTAAATTCATTGTACCTTCGTAATTATTTGACGTCATCTAGATGAGAGGCCAAAAAAAATTTGGAAGTTAAACTGGAGATATGGGAATGAATTGGAGGGTGTGTAAGGCAATGAGAGTTTAAGTGAGCGTAAGATTGGGAGTAAGAGTTGGAGTAGGAGTAAGAGTGGGAGTGGAATTGGGGGCGGGAGTGGGGTGGAAAAAGTACATAGAATAAACAAGCAAAAAATTCTAAGTTCGGATGTAGCCGAACATTATATACCCAACTGCAAAATTACAGCTTGCAAAACTTTAAAATTACCTTCTTTGAAAAGTGAACGGTTCCATTCCCATGGTCCAAAATTTTACAAGTTTTCTATTCTGCGTCATAAGGTCAACCCACCTACCAAATTTCATCGCTATATCCGTCTTTTGTAATGAATTATCGCACTTTTTCGGTTTTTCGAAATTTTCGAACCACACCCGGCAATGATCCAATTTCGTTCATTTTAAATAGAGGAGTGAAGAAGAACTTGCGTACCAAATTTCATTAAGATACCGCAAAATTTACTCAAGTTATCGTGTTTACGGACAGGCGGGCGGACGGACGGACGGATATGGCTAAATGAATTTCTTTTTTGCCCCAGATCCTTTTGATATATAGGCATCTATATCTATCTCGATTAGTTTATGCCGTTATGGGGTATGCGAACAAAATTAATATACTCTGTGAGCTCTGCTCAGCTGAGTATAAAAAGGGGTCAGAAAAAAGGGCAAAGGTAGGAGAAATCGGGAGGAAGGTTCACTTTTCATATATATGGCACGACAATTTCTGCCCGGTATGCTAATATATTTTTCCGAATATTAGTAAAACTAAGGGGTGCTGCTATCTCTAAGCCGATGCTAAACGGTGATATCATGCACATCCATAGATCAATCATTATGTATCTGCATAAACGAAACAATAATGCGTCTACACATAAGTAACATGTACGTATACGAGCAGCGCAATGCAGAAACACATGCATATATCTATTGGAGTTATTTATTCAACAGTTTAGTGATTTGAACGTAGCAGAAGGGCAAATAAGAGGATTTGCAAGTAAATTCGTTACAATATTATTTAATTGCGGTTCAAAAGGACAAAATGGTAGACAAAATATGATGCAAATTGATTAGTAAGTAAGTTTTAAGTTTAGGTTATATCGTCGGATTAGATAGTTCTCGTCAAAGATGAGGGTATCATTCATAAAATATAGAATATAGTAGGTGCTTCACTTTCTTTGTTAATGTTATTTAAGACAAACTCAAACACACCATCTGCAATAGTTGAGACTGGTTGAAATGATGCGCAGAAAACAAGAAGAAACAGAATTTCCTTCTGATTTGGCTCCCTTTGTACTCGAAATGTTTTAGTACGATATTTATTTCTTGTTGGTTAATATTAATATATCTGTGTTAAGCTACTAAAATATCACAGTTTATCTCAGAAAAGACTTAGAAAAAATCTCCGTGACTAACTGTGATATCTAATAATTTGGGAAAAATTTAAACAACGTGACATCAGGACGGACAAGGCGACAGCTGTTTCGATTGTACCTTGTAAATCTCTTCAAAGCCTTTTCTCCCGGGAGTGGGAGTCGAACTCGCACCCCTACGATAGTTGAAAATGGTTGTAAACGCATTCAGCTACGTCATGCCTGTTGTGAAGTCTTTCCCAATTGCCTTCTTTTTGCATATTTTAATCTTTTACACATTGCATACTTCGTATGCAATTATGTGTTAAAGCTATGCTTGGTACGGCGGTTTTCAAAGAAACTTTGGTTTTGTTGCTATTTTCGTTCTATTTATAGAACTACAACGAATTAACCAATTTTGTCTGTTTGTATGATTTTTAATAATCGGGGATTGCCCATATTGCTTTTTTTTAAATGTATGAAAACATTTATTTGAAGCAATTTTTTAATTTTATAATTTATTTAATAATTTGGGAAAAATTTAAACAACGTTGTTTAAATTTTTCCCAAATTATTAAATAAATTATAAAATTAAAAAATTGCTTCAAATAAATGTTTTCATACATTTAAAAAAAAGCAATATGGGCAACGTTGTTTAAATTTTTCCCAAATTATTAAATAAATTATAAAATTAAAAAATTGCTTCAAATAAATGTTTTCATACATTTAAAAAAAAGCAATATGGGCAATCCCCGATTATTAAAAATCATACAAACTGTGATATCATTTGCATATCGTGCGCAGTTAAGTGTTTACCACTAATAACAAGCACAGACAGAATCACTGCTCCTATCACAGGAACAATGCGCTGTGATATAATCCAATCAAACTGTGATTTTCTTAAATTAACAGTCGTGGTATACTTTATATACTGTTATAAAGTTGGCTACACAAAAGGCTTTACTCGCAGCTTACTATAGTACCTAGCAGCACTCACCAAGAACTCTTGGATTCATATTGTCGCAGCTGATTGTTCTACTGTAACGAGAGCTGTGAATTTGTTCATGATTTGCATAGCGTGGCTGTGAACTGCGATTAATGTCACATTTCTACTTTATGACTATTCAGTCACAGTCTCAGATAAATATCGCTTAGACCTAAGAATTGCTTCGTCCCACAGGCACAGTTAAAAATTACGTGGTCCTATAGGAACGTAACAAAACTGCCAAATTTATTTCCCGCTAAGCGATGTCTCCTTCGATTTGCCGACAACCCAGCCTTTAAGGATATTTGATTTCAAGTAAACTATTTTGAAAAAACTAGAAATCTTTTTAAACACCTCCTAAGCAATTACCAACCGTGGTCAAATTTTGAATAACATTTTTTTTTCATATATGATCACATTTGAGGCACTCTAATGTACATAGTACATATTGCGAGCACTTAGTCTTAATAAAGCAAAACAGGAATATAGAGGAATATGTAGTTAAAAACAATACGGACAGCTCAAGTAATGATAAAATAATATCAATCGCAATTCAATAACATACGAAAATATTTGAAATTCAAATTGGCTACAACAGTCTGCTTAACCAATGAAAATTTAAGTTTGTTAGGACATATTAATGTGAACTGCTTTTTCAATTATTTTCCAATTAAGTATTTTTATTGTTTTTTTACAAATTAATTGAGTTTTAATGAATTTTTGTTTCTACCTGCAATACTTCTTCTCCATATAAAATACAAAATATACCCACATTCATTAAATTTGCGGCCAATGGGATATAATTCTCCAAGCACCGTTGACGTCATCTAACTCTGTATTTTATTAATGCCCTTTTTTCAGTGCAATTTTAAGCTGCAGTTAAAATTGGTTAGAGTATAACCTTTCCAATTTATTCGATAACATCAAATTTTACTGCTCATCTCAGCTTAAGCGACCTGCCACTTCAGTGTTAAACTCTAGAAGACTTTAACTGCGTGTTTAAGCTTTGGTTATTCGGTGGGCAAATCGGTTTTTTTTATAATTATATTATTATGTTATTTTTGTGGACTGTATATTATTTTATTGTTTAGAGAGAGCTCGCTATGCGCCTCTTACACCTTGTATGTATTCATTGGGGGTGAGCACTGGGGCTCTAAAATACTGACTGCGGGTTGAGCCACCATATTTTGCTTTGAAAAATCCCGCTTTGGGATAAAAAATTTACACTATGTCTTTAGTATATTTCACTAACCAGTTGAGAATTACAAGCACACTCAATGGCAAATCAAACAAACGAACGAAAAACGTTCATAGTTTAAGTCACCTAAACACTGCGGTTTGAACCCGCAGTGAAAAACCGGGCATAAGATATAAATATTTTGTTAATGATTGCCGTATCCAATATGTTTTATCGGACCAGCTCACTATAGAGCACTGGTTCCCAACCGGTGGTCCGCCAAAATATGGTTTGAAGGACATGGCGCCCAAGATAAAATACGATATTAACTACCTAAAGTTTGGATTTACCTCGATAAAAATAAGGGAGAAATAAAACCACAGTGTGTTATATGCTCAACTGTCCTCGCAAATGAAGCCTTAAAACCGGCGAAGTTAAAACGCCACTTAGGCACGGTACATCCGAATTTGTCTGACCGTCCAGTAGAATTCTTTGAAGGAAAATTAGAAAACCTAAAAAAAATGAAACTCAGACCTAGTGGTACGAGATTTTCAGCATCACAAAAATCATTAGTAAGTTCGTTTGAGATTTCTAAATTGATAGCATCATCTAAAAAACCTCATACAATCGGGGAAACGCTTGTGAAACCCTGTATGATCAAAGCCGTCGAAGAAGTACTGGGATTAGAGGCAAAGAAAAAAATTCAGGATATACCTCTATCCAATAACACCGTCAAAGCTCGAATTGAGCTAATGTCGAATGATATATAAGAGCAACTTGTTTCAAAAATCAAAAAATCTCCATTTTTCGCTTTGCAGTGTGATGAATCGACCGATATTTCAAATTGTTGTCAACTACTGGTATTTGTTCGCTTTTTAGATGACAACGTAATTAAAGAAAAAGGTATCGACGTCATGCATTCAATAGCGGAATATTTTGATAAGCATAATCTGATGTGGGATCACCTCGTTTCTCTCTGCACTGATGGTACTCCAGCAATGTTGAGGTCACGCTCTGGTTTGTCGATTTTAGTTAAACAGAAAAATCCCAAAGTAATAACGTCACATTGCTTAATTCATCGCCAGGCATTAGCTTCTAAAACTTTACACGTATGCCTTAATGATACATTGCAAATAGCTATAAAAGTTGTGAATGTAATTAAAAGCAGCGCATTAAATACACGCCTTTTCAAAAAGTTGTGCACTGATATGGAATCTAACCATGAAGCACTTCTTTTTCACACAGAAGTTCGATGGCTTTCGAAAGGTAATATGTTGGCAAGATTGTACGAACTAAGGGCAGAGGTTGAGATATTTCTGGTTGATAAAAAAATGAATGATATTTCAAGACAGTTTACTAATCCGACGTGTTAATTTTGGCTTATCTTGTGGACATTTTCGAACATTTGAATAAACTGAATATGCAACTACAAGGTTCCGGAAATAAACAGTTACAAAACGTCGGAAATATATTAATTTTTGAAGACAAACTTCGAGCTTTTATTTGCAAACTTCAGTTGTGGATAAGTAAACTTGAAGAAAAAAATTATTCTGCGTTTGCCACATTTAAAACTCTTGTGGAAGACAAAAAGTATGGCTCGAGTGTAGCAAATATCCAAAAAAACATTAAAACTCATTTACAAATGTTGATTGATGAATTCAGTCGTTACTTCCCAGAATATGCCAAAGAAGCTATAGTTGATCAAAAACAGATTCGTAGCCCTTTTACCATGAACGTAAGTGAAGTTGCTGAAGGAATCCAGGAAGGACTGATAGAACTCCAAAATGACAGAAACTGAAAGGATGCTTTTGAATCGAAATCAATAGAGTCATTTTGGTATAAAAAAGCTATTTATTATAACAAACTTCGAGAAATTGCCTTGCGTTATTTGATGTGTTTTTCAACGACTTATTTATGTGAGCAGGGATTTTCTGCTTTGTTGGTAATTAAAAAGAAGGCAAGGAATCGTTTGGAAGTAAGTGATAATCTGCGTATAGCTTTAAGCAACAGCATTAGTCCGGGGATCCACGAGCTCGTACAGAATACACAATCTCAAAAATCACATTGATACCAAATTACCGAACATTTTTTTAATTTATTTTTGTGTACATAAATACTCATAGAGGTTTCAAATAAAGTTCAATTTGATTTTTAAAATTTTTTATTATACCTACTTAACTAGTGGTCCCTGGCACCAACAGAAAGGTAAAAGTGGTCCCTGGTCTAGAAAAGGTTGGGAACCACTGCTATTGAGGAATGTCATTTTCACTACCATATTGTTGTTGTTGTTGTGTTGACAACATAGATACTTCCCGAAAGTTTTGGTGAGTGTTATCGGTGTTAATGGTCCTTTGCCGGCTATATATCCGGTACGTTCGGGTAACAAGTCACAATTAAAATACTAGCCCAATCATCTCGGGAACGAATTACACGACCACATTACACCTTCCACGAGGAAGTTGAAATCGCCAGAGCTCGCCTGCTAAACATGTTTATGATACATTCATATTTGTAGCAGGATTCGCCTCGCGTAGTTGAGATTGACAATTGGGTTGCGGAAACTTTGAAGCTATAAAGCTCTGTATTGCGCTTATCAACCCCCTGAATCTTACTAACATCTTTTTATGCTATTGTACGATCCATAAGAGCCTTTAGCACTTGCCGACAGGACTTATAGCAACGAACAAGATAAACGGAATCTGCCTCTTCAATATTGAACTTTTAAGACAGCTTCCTATTTTATATAATTCCTATATATTTAAACCTGTAAGAAAAACTAGTCGAGTGAGACCTGAAAAGTGATCTTATGTCTCCACCCATAAGAGGTAGCTCTGTTTTGTCAGATTAAGCGAACAGAGACCAATAAATATATAGAAATTCTCGAAGAATCCACTTATCCTATGATCACATACTTATAATAATATATACATATAATGAATTTATATGCCATGAAATTACATAAATTCCAGAATTTGTATAGCCCACGAGCTTTTGCTAGTTGTCTTATCTGACAAAAGGGAAAAGCTAATTATAATTTATAAACTTTCTAAGAGGCCTTTTTTATCAATTTTTTGGCTCTATGTTCCAAATGGTCCTTGATCCTATCCCTAATCCTATCCTTTGAGCAGTTTTTTAGATGACCATTAACTTCATCGGATTAGCCAGCTATTTTGCGCTCAATGAGAAGTAGCCGATTCTTAAATATTTCTCTCTCTTCATGTAGCTCACGTATAGCTTTTTATTTTGCACATTGGAGTACTTTAATTCTCTTCTAATTACGGTTTGTATCTTACAAAAAATGTGAACAATTCTAGTGCTCCCTCCATAAGGGGCTTTTTTATTCCCTGTGACTTTGAAAACTGCGAATACGTCAACTTTGCTTTTGAACGACGCACAGTGTAACTTTTTTCACTTTTAGGATGCCAAAAGTCCAAAAAACAATGTTCTCCAATCTCAAAAGTGTTTTGACATGCAACAGATTAATAACCAACTGTTAAGAAAATGTATACAAAGCAAAGTAAAAAACCCATTATCACCATGATAAGCATTGTGAAACTTGGATATTTGAAACAAGTGTAAAAATCATTTCACAGTCCAAAATTTTTGACCAACTTTGTGGCCACGTGGTGGATTTTACGATAACTGTTTTGACTTCAAACTATTTTATTTAACATACTTGGGTAGTTTACAATAGCACTGGTAAGTTTCAGCCTCTCAGACATTTAAAAACAATTTTTTTTCTGTTTTAGACAGCCACTAAAAGTTTGGTAAGGTTAGAAAATTTTTCGTATTCAATAGAATAAAACTTGCCTAATTCCGCTCAATTCCATTGAATGAATACATACACATTAAAGGGAATTTCATATAGTTTCAGATAAAAGAAAAAACCATTGCAAAATTTGCGTTTTTCTTTGTAATCGCCAACTTAAGGTCTCTATGCCCTCGCTCACGTATGAAGGGCAGTGATCTAACAATGGAATGTCCTCAATTCAAGTCTACTATACTAGATCCTAAAAAAAAGACAGTTATACCTGAAATGGTAAAAATCCAGAAAAAGGAAATTTGTGCACTGAATAGCCTTCATTGTTTATCATATGAGTTTTCCCATAGTTAACGAGTTGTGCACTTATCCCATCAACTTATGTTATGAGGGTCGTCTATTATGGGTGATACTTCTAAGTAATTGAGTGCTTCGGGAATATACAGATGTATGTATACATCACATAAACGCCTACCTATAGCTCGCTTGGAGTTTGAGATCTTAGGTAGATCCTTAAAACAAAGAAATGGGTAAGTATATTTTTGTTAAGCATTAGCAGGTATTATTTTCCCGTAAAACCCAGTTTCTTTTCTATGACCAGTGATATAATAAAACGCTTGGACTAAGACTATATAAATAGAGAATAAAGCTAAAAATCAATCATACCAAAGACGGACTGCAGTGAAGTAAAACCAACGGCACTGTACCAAATTTCCCTATATCATCAACTCGTTATGGCTATTTCACGAAATGCACTCTTTGCAGTTTGGCTAAAAAGCAAAGATGGAGAAACGGACAAAGCCATACTAAACCATATTTTGAGTATAATTGGAAGAGATGTGGATCAATCAAAATTAAAACAAAAAAATACATCATCAAGCTAACTTATAATATTCGTAAGAGATGGGCATGTTGTTTTCGATCTGCAAGTAGATTTATTGAGAAAAATACTGAATGGTTATCGGAAACTCTGGATTCTTTTGAAAAGGTTTCATACAATACTTTCATGAATAGGATGTGGGTTTCAAATAAATTCTGAAGCTTTTGACCACTATGTGACAGAGAAAAGGGTACTATATTTATCGGCATATGCTTGTTACAATATGCCAGTGAACGTACCTAAAATTCTGTTTCATGGAAAGAGTATAATCGTGTCTGATATTCTTCCTATTGCTCAACTTTCGGAAGAAGCTCAAGAGTCCAGAAACAAATATGCACGAAACTATCGTGAACTTTTCACCACAAAAAAGTTAAGAATTTGTAGTAATTTTGAATTGCTGTACAGATTGCTGATATCGTCAGACCCGTTCATAAACAGTTTGCGGAAAACCCCTGGGTCAAAGCGGTGACCATTAACGAGTGAAGTTATTGGCTTATTATCTGAACCAGAGCATGTCGACGGTATTGACTCCGACTAACTTTATACCAGTTAAAATATCACTTTTTATTTGTAATTACATATGTATTTCGATTCAGTTTTTACAAATATATGTACCTATGTTGTGTTTGACTTTGAAAATAAAATTTTTGAAATATTAATCAAAAGCCTCTCTAAGCTAAAGTAAAGAAATCTTAACAATTTTTATTTATATTAGCACTGGAAAATTCTTTTAAAGTAGAAAGTATGATTATGTGAAATTTCTCCTTATATGAGGGCAAGGAGAAAGAGTGGGCGGATCACGCCCATTTTTATTCCCAAACCAGATTTAGGTATCCGCAACCACAATGTAAAATTTTAAACGAATCCCTCCATTGCTTTGGCTGTTATTAATTTTGGCATCCTAAATGTGAAAAAAGTTACACTGTGCAACGTCAAGTATCTTTTAATTGGCCAGTGCTTTATATAGTGTGGCGAATATGCTTCTTGAAGCGTTAAAGGCGTATTTTCCTATGAGTAACAATTTTTTTGAAAAAGCAGGGACATTTGCCCAGCCCGAATAAAGGAGCAAAGTTTATTATATTTAAAAATGGGTCATATCGTTCTCAAGCATTATTATGCTATCTTCCAAAGCATATAAATCCAGTGGTTTCAAAATATCTTCTTCTTGCATTATATTTGCTAGTTGCCTGCCTCAAGAGAGATTTTGGTAGAAATGCTGACCATATTTTTTTTAATAAACTTACCGGCTATATTTTCGAGAGATTTTTGAAAGCAAACTTTTGACCTGGACGCTATGAAAAGACAGACAAGCCATAGGATTTTCCATCCAATATAGATCTTTCGAAATGATAAAAAAGTCCTAAGTTTTTTTGAACCTTGCTTGGTATCTGCGTGGTTCGCAAAAATGGTTTCTGGTATTTGCGGCACCTTGACTGTCTTGATAACAACCTCTTCGCTTGGTCTGCTGGAAAATGCTACCATCTACGCTTCGTTTCTTCTCTAACTGCTGGGTTGCTTCTAAAACACGGTAATGATTTCTTTTCTCTAATTTCTCAAATTCAAACTTCCAAGTAACGACTTGTTCATTGTTGTATATTCCGGTTTCCCAACAGTTTTTTTATAACATTAAGTTACGGTGTTCATGAAAACTTATCAAATACCGAAGTTTTACAAGCAACAGGTTAGTAAGTTGCTGAAATTGGTATGAGTCAAAGTGCTTCAGTGTAGACGGGTGATGATCTCTACCAACGGCTTCACATCCTATTACTACTAGCTAAGTTATAAATCATATATCACAATAGTGGTATACATAAGTCTATACCCAAATAATGATTGGACAACTGCAATGCCACATAACGTTTAATTGATTTTCTCCAAGCAGCAGCGCTACAATAAATCAAATCCTTTCTGAGTCAACTTCGTTCAACTAGTCTTCGAAATCCAAATACAGTACTTTAATATATCAATATATCGACATAACGTTTACATGAACTTAGTATTTTGTAGATATCATATTAAATTTACAGTTGTTGACACTTACTCATGATAAAGCCAGCCACAGGCAATGACACTGAAACTCTTAACCCAACTTAAGCTTTATCAATATAAATAATATCTTCGCTATGATAGCAGTTATATGTATACGATACACAACTTCAACATTATGTCAGCAAAGGCATCATATCATGCCCAACGCAGTCAATAGGGTACACCATGGCGTATGAGTGTCGAATGTTACTAATTAAATTATACAAGTCATATTTATGATATCGTCGCCCGCTTGCCAGAAGCATGGATGTGCCAAAATGAAAATGTTGGGAAATCGAGTTTCAAAGTTTATTGCTCCCTTAAAATTAAAAGTATAAGTTTTTAATGTAAAAATGTATCAATAAATTATACACACAATATGCTCTTTCAACTAAGAGAACTGTTTTGCTCGCATCCCTTTTCTTCTCCGAGATTCAGCACATTCATTTTTCTGGCATAACAAAAGTTTTAAAAACTGATCTAATTTTTTGTTAACAGAGCTTTACAAAAAAAAGTAAAGTAGTGGGATCACGTAATGCGGCTCATGTTTTCTGCGCCTTTTTATGCGCTGAGTCCGAATACGCTATAAAAATTGCCCCAACTGGTCATGGAACGGTCTTAACTTCAAAAGACGTAAAAAAAAATTCCTGCAGGCGAATTTCGTTGGCGGATTCGAGTTCAGAGCATCACAATACTTGGGAAAACATCCGTGGCTGTGACTCATAGACATATATATAAATGAAAAAAGTCACACATTAAATTAAATGTCAAATACACTAATGTGTTTTTATCTAAGATGTTATTGCAAACTTAGAACTAGTTTCCATGTTCGGAATCAGAATCTTCTGAAATATTTGGTTCGGGTAAAGCGTCACGAACCTCACTGTTGCCCTTTAAATGTTTATCAAAAGAATGATATTGTTTTAGCATAACCAGTTTTTCGCACATTTTTCTCAAGTCTTTTAGTTTTGCCTCGGCGATAGGCAACGGCTTCGAATAAACCGGTTTGCCTTAAATTTAACAACGACGACCTTTTTAAACGGTTTTATTTAGCTTGAGTTGACAGGCAGGCCGCATGCACGGCCGCACGGCCGTTGTGAACGAAACTTGTAATTGAAATTTAAGTAACTTCCCGATAAGCTACAAGCTTGAAACTTGGAATATAGTTCAGAACCCGATGACAATGCAATAATAAGAAAAAAATCGCCGCTAGGTGGCGCATGGATCGAGATATTCGCGAAAATCGTATTTGTGGTCCGATTTGGCTCATATTTGGAACACATAATACATGCAAGAATAAAAAGCTACTTATGAAAAAAATCGCCGCTAGGTGGCGCAAGGATCGAGATATTCGCAAAATTCGCATTTGTGGTCCGATTTGACTCATATTTGGAACACATAATACATGCAAGAATAGAAATCGACCTGTGAAAAAAAATCGCCTCTAGGTGGCGCAAGGATCGAGATATTCGCAAAATTCGCATTTGTGGTCCGATTTGGCTCATATTTGGAACACATAATACATGCAAGAATAGAAATCGACCTGTGAAAAAAATCGCCGCTAGGTGGCGCAAGGATCGAGATATTCACAAAAATCGTATTTGTGGTCCGATTTGATTTGGTCCATATTTGGAACACATAATACATACATGAATAGAAAGCGACCTATGATGTCCGATTTGGCTCATATTTGGAACAAATATTGCATACAGTCCGGTAGAAGTGACATCAAAATATTTTCGAGTTGGAGGAGGGACAAGCATTCGTGACGCAGAGTCGAGTAAAGTCTTTGGAAGGATTATGTATTAAGGACTTAGATTGTCACAAATTGTCAGGAAAGAGTCCTTGTAATAATGAGTCACTAAATGAACTAAATAGAATGAGAAATAATAGGCAATTAAATAAAGACTAAAAACTTCAAAAGAAATAATTAAAAAAAAATGTTTAAGTTAAACGGTTTAATTGAAAACAATACTTACATGAAGTAATAATAATACTCAAAGCCAGAAAATAATTAGGTAGGTCCTAGGTACTAGTCATCACACTCCTCATCAATCTAGGGCGTTGATCAGACAATTAAATAAAAGTGTTGGACGCGTCATATTTCTATTGATAGTCATATAAAAGACCAACTGAACCTTAATCAGGTTATGCTACGCCTCACATTTTTAGAAATTTCACGCGCCCAACGCTTTTATTTAATTGTCTGATCAACGCCCTATATTGATAAGGAGTGTGATGACTAGTACCTAGGACCTACCTAATTATTTTCTGGCTTTGAGTATTATTATTACTTCATGTAAGTATTGTTTTCAATTAAACC
This sequence comes from Eurosta solidaginis, assembly GCF_040869045.1. Lineage (NCBI taxonomy): Eukaryota > Metazoa > Arthropoda > Insecta > Diptera > Tephritidae > Eurosta > Eurosta solidaginis. The sequence continues at coordinate 297,301,310 of NC_090319.1, forward strand.
GTTTAACTTAAACATTTTTTTTTAATTATTTTATTTTTTTCGGATAACGTTGTTATAGCACAGTAATTATAAGCAAAATAGTGCCGAGCACCATTTTTTTAATTATTATAGAAAAAATCTAATATTTTAAATAATTAAAATTATTAGTAAATATGAGTACGAATATGTGCTATTCTTACTTTTTTTCAAAAATTGTTGAGCCATATCAACGAATAACTATGTCATACAAACAGGAACAGCATTACTTTGTTGCCAGCCAGAAACATGGCCCATCTTTATGTGATTGAATTATACATTCATGAAAACGGCAAATTATTGGGGTTTCCATGTAAGGTTGGAAGCTGTAGATTTAAGTAAAACCCAAAGGGTAATCCAACGAAGCTTCTAATAACAAAACGAAAAATTTGCACATTCATGCTTCTGGCTAGCGAGCGACGATATTACATTGTGTGATGAGTGGATGTAGCTTAAGCAAACATAACGCAAATTCACTGTTATTACACCATTTGGCTTTTATGTAGGCACTTACATACAAGTCAAAACACATACATAAGTGCACACATACACACATACAAGCCTCCATGCACGATGTATACCAGCATTATGCTCTCGGTCAAAGTTAATTTGCTGCTGCTTTTGATTTATTATGACTTTTGGTTTACAACAATTATGTTCAACCCCTACGGTCATTTCGATTTTTCGTAGCAAATTCTTATATGATTATAATAACAACAAGTAAGGAAGTCTAAGTTCGGCTGAAACCGAACCTTACATACACAGGTGTACACTTGAAATGCTGTTGTTGTTTGTTTTGTGTGCTTAACAGTGTTACAAGGCTGCGTAATAATACATATACATATGGTTCTATTTTGAACAAAATTTTTCTTCGATTTATGGCTCCCGAAACATAGAAAATTGCTTAGTCATAAAAGGGGCGGCGCACACGCCCAATTTTTTAGAATGAAATACCATTGATATAAAGCTCATTTTTGCAAAGATATAGCTTATTAAATTCGTCCACAACCCTTTTAAAAATTTTTATATAAAAGTGGGCGTGGTCAGTAACCCATTTCTTTAATTTTTCTTCAAGGCATTCCTTCGATAGGTTTAACGATTTTTGATTTATGATTAATAATATTTGTAAAATTGATTTTATCACAAGTGGGCGGTGCCACGCCCATTTAAACAAATTTTTTCAAGAGTCTCAATATCAATCCACACGTCAAATTTCAACGTTTTAGGTGTATTATTTACTAAGGTTTTTTGTGTTTTCCAAAATATTATATATATAAAAAGTGGGTGTGGTTATCATGCGATTTCGCTCATTTTCAATACCAATTTATTTTGGGTCCAGATAAGCTCGTGTACCAAATATGGTGAAGATATCACAATATTTACTTAAATTAGCGTGTTAACGGACGGACGGACGGACGGACATGGCTCAATCAAATTTTTTCCATACTGATGACTTCGATATATGGAATTCTATACCTATCTCGATTCCGTTATACCTGTACAACCAACCGTTATCCAATCAATAATACCATGTGTACAAGTACAGCAAGGTATAAAAAGTGTTTCACTTGGATGTCCCTTCCGTTAGCTTAGTTTTGTAATAAACGTCCTTTTTTTTATCCGTATTCTTCATTTAGACGTATTTGTTTTGTTATGTTTCTTCCATAACCTTTTCTCCCTTTTGTCGTAGCTGTTTTTGCGGTATTTTCCCATCGTATTCATACCTTCAGGTAATTATTTATTATAGCAAGCTTAATATCACACAGATTTTTCGACTGTCCATTTATTTTAATATTTGCGTAGTCCGCTCAAGGATAAGATTTAATTAATCTTTCATTTTTCGTCCTTTGGCGTTTTTATTAATTGCTTGAATAAAAAGGAGCAACTTTCAAAGAGAATTATATTGTATGGGAATGCAAGGTAATTCAACTCGTCTACGATGGTTTGCTGAAGTTTATAGTAAGGGTAGCAAGAACAGCAGAACAGAAGGTACTTAAATTGTAACAGCTAGACAACAATTCCACACTGGTAGAATGCGTTGTTAAGGTATAACATTAGCTAACGAGCAAGCTATTTGAGCCCATCTTCAACGGTATAGTAACGGAAAGCGTACCAGCGGTGGAACCGGAGAGATACTAGCTAAGACAATTATAGAGGGATCATGAAAAATGGAGGATCACTTCTTCGAAAGACGTTTCTCTCAAGAGGTAGTCATACGTAATAAAACGAGGTACACTAATTAAAATACGAAAATACCTCTTGCGATGAATACCAGCGCCTTCACACTCGTACACTACTTATTAGATGCCCTCAATGTGCGCACCTTAAACGGTCAAGGCCAGTAGCAAATCCGAAGGATGTATGCCAAAGCATCGATCATACATCACTTGGCTGTCGGTGGAGCAGTTACACCAATAGGAGTAATCTCTTTTTGGCTAACTTATGGAGCAATGTCCATAAAGGATTTGACCTTTCTGCGGACGAGAGCACACCTTGATTCTATTTGCTCTTTGCAAAGCTTTTTGTGGATACTCTTAACTGCGCCAAATGTTGCGAGATCAGCCGTCTTGGTACACGCTGTCAAATGCATTGTGTGAAAGATTGAAGGTCACATACATAACCTCAGTTAGAATAGGAAAGGGCTTCTTCGAGCCATCTGAAACTAAACGAGGTTTCAGACAGGGTAACCCCCATGGTATGGTTTCATTCATTTGATGCTGGAGAAAATTATACGTGGCTTGGGTTATGGGGGTTGAAAATAGCTAGCTCCGCAAGACAGATAAATAGATCATGGCTAATAAGGACGGGACATAATTTAATGCCTCCTGGTACCGTGAGAGTTCTATCTTACTCCCTCTATTTCGGAACCTTCTTCTCTCTTCGACAGTTCTCCCACAATGAGCTTATTGTCCCTTCGTTATTAGCACCTCCCTGTCTGACTTATGCATGTTGTGATAAAGACACTCTCCGAAGATTTTTTGGGCGTGTTACCGATTCTGAAAGTCCTCTGCCGGATATATATCCGGTACATGCCATTAACAAGCACTATGACAGTGTAAACTCGACCATCACGGCAATGATTTAATATGATCACTTTGAAGCTTTTAGGTTATCCCCCTCCTAGTTCCACGGATAATATGGGATCGTAAGAACATCGGCTGGAAAAGAGACAGGGACTTCTAATAGGTGCAAGCAACATAATCGGGCTAAATGGTCTGTCAAAAGGCACGACAAATTTTAAAAAGGAAATACATTTTTTTAATGTTGAGGAAGAAGAGTTCGGGAAGGGCTCGAACCACCGATCTCTCGTTGACGCTTTAGCCGCTTGACCATGAAAAAGGTTCGAATTCGTTTCGCAAAATTCGGGACTGAGAGCCTCATCAGGAAGTCGATTTAAACTAGCCCGGTCTCTCCTTTCTGTTAAAATCTTCCAGAGTTCAGGACAGCGTTTGAAGAGTTAAATAAACATATATTAGGTGTAGTTACTTACCAGATTCTTGGCAGAGTCCAAAAGTTATGAAAATTATCGGTTTAACATATCTGTCGTCGTCGGCCTAACCTTACAATGCGCGATAGCACAAGGGTCTAAGAATGTTGGACGACCACTCAAGAATCTCTTTCCTTGGTACCAATTGATATTTTTTGTAAACAAATCAACCACCTTGTGAGGGGCTCTCTTCCTCTTACAATCTATGGGTTATCGCACTCGGTTGCAATACAACTCCACATTCGCGCTAAAGAAGGCTTGCGCATTTGGATATAAAATACAGGCCACACAATTCTCCCGAAGGGCCTTTCCCAAATGCGCAGAAACAGAGCAATCTCCAAGGGCCAAGTGTTAGTGATATATGTCAATAAAAATATAGGATTTTTCTTGGAAACTTAAAGCATCCCATTGAATTTGAAATACATTTTTTTAAGCATTGCATTCTATGTCTTTTTAATTGTTTTAAAAAGTTTCTTTCTCTTTTTCAGGTATTCCAGTACACTGCCAAAATAAATTATGCTAGTATGTTACTGTTGTTGTATTAACGATAAAGACACTCTCCGAAGGTTTTGGGGAGTGTATAGATGTTGATGGTCCTTTGCCGGCTATAGAACCGTTAAATTCGGGTAACAAGCACTATTAGAGTACTATCCCAATTAATATGACCACATAAAATCTTCTAGGCTATCCGCCCCCCTCCCCCCCCCCCCCTCAGTTCACAACTTCCATGAGAAAATTGGGGTCGCCAGAGCCTCGTTTGCTAAATATGTGTATGATATATTTGTAACAGGACTCCTCTCACATTGTTGAGGTCGACAATTGGGTTATGGAAGCTATAAAGCTTTTTATTGCGCTTATAAATTCCTTGAACCCCATTATTCTAACATCATTAACACAACTGTACCGCCGAATATTGATAAAAGCAGGAAAACTTTAATGGTCCGTATTTATTCGCACCGAAGGGAGAGCCTTCAGGCCAAAACGCAGAAAAAGGTAATTACTGCTAAAGTTTGCAGAAAACATAAAAATGAGAATAAAAATTCTTAGAACGCCAAAATAATTGGTAGTTAAACTTTTTTTAGTGGCAAACAGACACGTATGCAATAATTACCAACAGATGGAATTTGAAGATACGTATGTACAAAAATCTACATACATATTTACACAACCAAGCTTACATATCAATTGAATATATTTATATGTATTTCAAAGCACACAATAGAACAACCACTTACCACCCGGACATTGCACCGCTAGAAGACAATCAAAATAAGCATACCATTAAAAAAACAAAAAACAAAAAAAACACCATCAATATAGGAAGAATCAAAACAAAATCATTGGAAAAATTTCATTAACGATCCCCAAAGCGCTGGTCGAGCAAGCACAGTAATTTTATTAAGAGCCACAATGCGAAAATAAATGAACGAACGAAAGGACGAAGGAGGAATTTTTCGATTAGTGCAAGTGTGATTGGTCTTTATTGATTGTTAGTTGGAATAGATGTAAAGTGATCTGAAAAATTAGGGTAATAAAGACATTTAGTAGGGTATGTTATGGGGATTAGTATAATGAAATCTGTGTAAGAGGAAACTAATGCGAGTCAGTGTGGGGCGAGAAAATGAAGCTGTGAATATTTAATAAAAAAGTTTAAGGGAAGTTTGTATATACAGCAGCGAGCAGGAAAATAGCAGCGGCTATTACCATCAAGTTTTGTCAATTAAATGCTTTTCTTATGATAATTCTTAAATATTAAACTAATCTCAAAAATTATTTCGAAAAAAATGTTGGATTCGAGAAGATTTTAACAAATTTATAAACATTTTATTTAAAGTTTTTTGAATATTTTTGAGTATGCAATTTTAGCCCAACAAATGTTTATCTCACAAAGAAAAGTACTACATCTCTCAAGCTACAACTTGCTTTTTTCCATTTTAATGCTCAGCTGAGCAGAGCTCACAGAGTATATTAACTTTGTTCGCATAACGGTAATCCGTAACGGCATAAACTAATCGAGATAGATATAGACTTCTATATATCAAAATGATCTGGGTGAAAAAAGAAATTCATTTAGCCATGTCCTACTGTCCGTCCGTCTGTCCGTCCGTCTGTAAACACGATAACGAACTAAGGCCCACTACGTTTTAAATAACCATTAACACCTTTCATTTGATACACATGTCATACAAACACATTTTTTTTGCTAAATGGCGATTGCCCCTTATTTTGTCTCCAAAGCTCTCAGCGGAGTATGTAATGTTCGGTTACACCCGAACTTAGCCTTCCTTACTTGTTTTTTTTTTAGAGTTTTATGCAATAAATTTGATACACCCTTTGGAAAAAAATGTCATAAAATAATGCGAATTTTGAACGACGTGTAATTTTCATTTTGTGAGACTAAAACTGATTGGCTACAAAACTGCATGCTCGAAAAAAATTTCAAGAAATCCGAATTAAAAATTTAGATTTTTTCTAATTTTTTCGATAACGTGTCTTTTGGGATAGTACTAACAGATGGGTGCTTTCCTGGAATCTTTATGTAGAGGGAAGAACTAAGAAATTTGCGGTTGCCTTGTTGGGCTAGCGAGGGTTAAGAGAGTTATCTAGAGCTCCCTGGAAAATCAAAGGAAGGGATTTGAATTTGAATTTGAAACCTGAAGTGAATCCGAAAACAAAACTGAATCAGAACTGAAACCGAAATGGAAGCCAAAACCTGAATCAAATTCAGAAAAGTAACTTGGAACTCAACAGAAATTAGAGGTGGTATTGAGATCCATGGTGTGATGCTAGCGTGCTCCACCTACTACCCCGAAGACACTGGTTTCACGCCCGGGCAAAGGAACATACAATTTTTGGAAACAAGTTTTTTCAATTAGAAGAAAATTTTTCTAATCGGGTTCGCCCCTCGGCAGTGGTTTGGCAAACACTCCGAGTTTATTTCTGACATGAAAAGATTCTTAGTTAAAACTTATCTGCCTTGCAGATGCCGAGAAAGTGGAAGTAGAGGACTACTTCTTAAATCTAGGCGAACCTAGTTATGGGCTGGATATTGTCTGCCGAGTACTCTAGATAAATAATAAAAAATTACTCAAATAAAATTTTCATACCAACCTTTAAAGTTCAAATAGCTTAATTTATTTATTGAATGAATTTTTTATAACTCTTGTCGTTTATTTTTGGAGAAAATTAATTAACTTTTGTATATTTTTCATGAACAGCATGTTGGGGATTATAAACATTGTACGCATACACCTAAAAATCTACATGAAAATAGTATTGTATGTGTAAATGCTACCCACCAAACCAAAGCATCCGTCTTTTTTCCTTCCATCTCAATTTAAAGAGTGAGTAACCGTTAGGGCATCACTATTTTTGGGATCGTAACGAAACTCTTTCAGGACCAATTTGGAACAACTTCGGGACCACTTCTGAACCCATCATCACCATTTGGGCAATTTCAGCATAATTATACTCAGCGTGCTTTGCACACAGATTATATTAAATTTGATTGGATAACGGTTGGTTGTACAGGTATAAAGGAATCGAGATAGATATAGACTTCCATATAACAAAATCATCAATATCGAAAAAAAAATTTGATTGAGCCATGTCCGTCCGTCCGTCCGTCCGTCTGTCCGTTAACACGATAACTTGAGTAAATATTGAGACAACTTCACCAAACTTGATACACGCACTTATTTGTATCCAGAATAGATTGGTATTGAAAATGAGCGAAATGGAAAACACAAAAAACGTGATTATTTAGTAAATAATACACCTAGAATGCTCAAATTTGACATTTGGACTGATATTGATACTCTTGTTAAAAATTTAAATGGGCGTGGCACCGCCCACTTGTGATAAAATCAATTTTACAAATATTATTAATTATAAATCAAAAATCTTTAAACCTATCGTAGCAAAATTCGGCAGAGAGGTTGCCTTTACTATAAGGAATGCTTCGAAGAAAATTTTACGAAATCGGTTAAGGGCCACGCCCACTTTTATATGAAAGATTTATAAAAGGGTCGTGGACGAATCAAATAAGCTATATATTTGCAAAAAAAAGCTTTATAACAATGCTATTTCTTTTCCCTAGTGGACTTATAACAATAAATAGGAAAAAATTCAAATTTTAAAAAATGGGCGTGGCACCGCCACTTTTACGACTAAGCAATTTTCTATATTTCGGGAACCATAACTCGAAGAAAAATTAACGGAACTTAATAAAATTGGGAAAAAAATTTTCCCTATAGCAAGAAATATTTCCAGAAAAAATGGACGAGATCGGTTAGAGACCACGCCCACTTTTATATAAAAGATTTTTAAAAGGGTCGTAGATGAAAATATTAAGCTATATCTTAGTGAAAAAGAGCTATGTATCATCAGAATTTTACTTTCTAAATTGAATTATAACATTAAATTGGAAAACACTTAAATTTGAAAAAATTGGTGTGGCACCACCCCTTTTATGTCTAAGCAATTTTCAATGTTTCTGGAGCCATAACTCGAAGAAAAATTTACATATCGTAACAAAATTGGGTACACATATTTTCCTTATAGCAGAAAATATTTCTAGTAAAAATGGACGGGATCGGTTAAAGAACACGGCAACTTAAATATAAAAAAAGTTAAAAGTTTTTAAAGGGTCGTAGACTAGAATAATAACCTACAACTTAGCAAAAAATAGTTTTGAATCAATGATATTTCACTTATAAAGTTTTACTGTAAGAGGAAATGGGGAAACATTTTTTTTAATTTATCTGAAATGAAATGTGCAATTGAAGCTCACGCTGAGTATATAATGTTCGGTTACACCCGAACTTAGACACCTTTACTTATTTATTTTATATTTATCTTAAAAATCGCTTAGGTATGTACATCTGTTCACTATATATCGCATATCTTATACAGCTAATTATTTGGATATTACGAATAGGATAAGATTATTGTTCAGCCCCTTTCATGAAAGGCTCAGCCGAAGACAGTCCCGTCCTTACTTGTTTTTTTTTAATAAACCGTTTGGTTCCATTTTCATTTTATTTTAGTTTATTCGTGATGTAGTCTCTCCAACTCTCTAGATTAATTTCTTAAGAAATTTTATAAGAAATCCCTCCTATTTCGAAAGTCCCCTAGGGCTTAACCTAACGATGTTGAAAAAAAAATGGTTTAATGGGTACTCATTATATATGTATATACATTTGTACTTTCACCCACGCGTTAATGCGTATTTGTGATTTACCGCAAATTAGTGGATATATTTAATGTGCATAAAATTATACCACATACACGTGTATGGAAAAGTTTTTGTCGCACTAAGCCTTGGCAACAAGTTAATGATTGCCAGTTGAGACTCATATACATACATACACATGGATATGTATGCGCAAAAGTTTTGGCACAAACCACACGCGTAAAAATGAAAACATGAAAATATAGAAATAGAATATAAACACACATATTTCGTTCTCAAAAAAATAATTGAAGTGAAAATAATAGAAAAAGCCACAAAGAAGCATGAAATTTGTAAAAACAGAGAGAGGAGAATAAAGTACTTAAAAATTTCGTAACGAATTTAGGGAAATTCCGCTTATTTCAAACCTTCTGCTAACGTTCGAATCGCTAAACTGTTGAATAAATCACTCCAATATTCAGTAAGCAGTCAGCAAACCGGTCTTTATTTAGATTACTTTGGGAATAGTACTTCACAATTATACTGCACTTCGCAACTAATAGCGTGTTTAAATCAAACTGATTTATCATTCCTCAGCTTGCACTGCTTTTATACTCTATGTTGCCTCGTCCGCATATTTCTACTAAGTTCTAGACGTTTCGCCTTCTAGATCTATTGTATATCCTGCTTGGTAACTGAGCTATATGCGTGTGTATGTGTGAGTAACAACTTCGGCTGATGACTACCTCTGCATGAGTGAGTTATCTCTTCGTCGCCTTCTATGCATGTGCATAAATGATGTGATGTGTGCATGTACACAAGTGTAGCTTGCTTTAATGTTTCTGTTGTTGTGCCTTTATTTAGTAGCAGCTTAGTGATGCTAATATTCGTTAAAATATATATAAAAGAGTTAGGTAGAGGTGAGAAATTCTAAAAACAATTTTATGTATTCAAATTTTCTCAATAGATGGGGCAATCAGTAGCGCAGCAACACGCTATTTAGTAGAAGGACTAGCCACGACAGATTACTCGTTTGAAGATAGGTCAAATGGATTGCCTAGAACGTTGGACGTCATCAGTAGTAGTATCTTAATTGTGCCAGTTTCCAGAATAAAATAGATATATATCTAACTAAACTCCCAAAAGCTTTCGGAAAGTATTTTAACTGCTAATAAAAAAAACAAGAACAACAACAGAGTATACTACTCTCTCCATTTTTATGGTTTTCCCCTGAAATTCGACTATAGCACGATGACCATTTAGAAAACCTAGTCGCATACCTAGATCGCCTCTTAAAGAATTAGCTTGTATTACATTAAAAACGAGTTAAAATTAAAAGAACAGCCAGCAAGGATCATTACTTCGAACTTTACCTCGTGATTTGGCTTCACACGGCCAGCGTTACACCGAAGCTTAGTTAAGGCGTAATAATATGGTGACTAGATCTATACACACAATTTAAAGCCAAAAGACTAAAAAAATTACTACAAGTTTCCTGAAAAAGGGTAAAGTCGTGTACAACAGTCCTTCAACAAGCACTCTTTTTTCTTTCACATCCTTAAAAACACAAATTAGTGAGCCTGAAAGTATGAAATCAGCTGATTGGACAAGGTGATATCTTAAGCAAGCTTCCTGGTGAAATTCTAGTAACTTTTTTAGGGTAAGGTAGGGACAGGAAAGGTTTTCGGGAAGGACGCCATCATACTCCACACTGAAAGATTAAAAATGTACGGAATTGGAGCTACAGTTAATGATCTAAGTGACCGAATATCGCTACCTGAAATAAGTTTTATCTTCTAAACGGAAGCAACTTATGGAGTGAGATTGAGCTAATAGCCATTAACTTTACGTCATTACACCATTTGGCGACAAGAAGTGCTCTCACGCTGAGCAAAAGCATAATTCAGATACGAAACTAGGGACACGTAACGGTATTAGATGACATGAAAAGGATACGATTAAACTGTATAAAAACAACCCCAACATCTCGTTGTTGTAGCACCCTTCAAGGAAAGAAGGGGAGGAGTGATTAGACAGTGCGAGGGAAAATAAAATATACACTGACGGCACAAAATTGGAAAAAGGAACTGGCATTGGGCTTTTCGCGAAATATCTGCGGGTCAAGTAATCTCACTGATTTCCTCAATCCTGTAGGGTCTTCAAATATAATGCCTTTGCGATAGAAAGGCTAACTAGATTGCTTCGAAAAGGTACAACTCCAGCGACTGAATAACTTCAGCGATTTGGTTATGAATCAACCGCTTCAATTGCAAGATCTCAGGATATAGCCTTATTTCAATAGAAATAGGTGGAAATTTCTTCTCAAACCTAATAAATATGCGAAGAGGGGACATATGGGAGGCATAAAAGGACATTTTTTATCGCAATGGTTCAGTGAGTTAAAAAGCAACTAAAATTTACAGACCCGAAGGCACCAGGTGTCAGGACAAGCTATTTCCAGAGGGTGTTAGTGCCGGAGCGTATCGAATTGAATCCGACAAGGGACTGTTCATATACAAAATGCACTCCTAAACTTCGAAGAGTGCATTAACGGTTAAAATAATAATAACAAATAACTCTGCGAAGCTATCAGTATGGCGAGTGAAATAAGCTTACAGTATTCCCCCCAAAAGGCATGCCTGTTGTAAGAGTTGACTGAAATCCACAGACCCGAAAGTGAGAGGGGTTAACCAAATTGTTCCCGCGGCACACAGTTTAGTATGGTATAGTTCATATCCGGCAAAGGACTTCCTTTTCGGGGAGGGTTTTTGCATCCATAACAACCACTAATCTGCTGGTCAGGCAGTTGTACCATTTTCATGAATACTACAGTATCCAGGTAGAGATATACTTATAGAAAGAGCAGTGAGATTTCTCGAGAATAGTTTGACTCTAGCGACCAGCATAATGATCTTTCCAGATAGCCAAGCTGCCTTAAAGGCATTAGAATATAGTTCGAAGAAATCATAAATAGTACATACTAGAAGGTTCACGGGGTCGGGCAAGTACCAGAAAGCGCTAAAAACTGAATATATATTATACACTAACTTTACCTCAGGAAATTTTTTTATGGTAAGGCAACAACAACAAAACCAATAAGTTGCCTCTCCAGAAGCTATCACTTTGAGGAGAAAAAGGAATTGACGCATAACTTTCTTGGCCCATATCCAGAACTATATACAAAACGATGCACAACTGTGGACGCATGATTTTTCGATAGTATTTTGGAATTCGCGGAAGTGGAACTTTAGCCCTTGCTTAGGTTCAAAAATGTGGTTTGATTAAATGTGCCTTCACGGAGAGCACTCTTATTGGATCTCGCTTACCCCCCTAAACATGACCTCATCTTCTTTTGAACCGATGGACTTAGGTTACCCTTAACGAATCGAACCGAATTTATTGCCAGGTATATACTATAATTGAATTTTCTTCATAAAGGCTTTCCCAAAAATTAATTATACTCTTTAACCGATTTTAGTTTGAGACTGTCAAGAATAAAGTTAATATCAAATTATAATTAGATATTATTATATTATGGAAACTGCAAAATTATTAATTTTTTTACGCCAAAATGTCGTACCACGGAGATTAATTTAATTTTCTTGCCAAGCATTAATGTACATATGCCAATGTATCCATTTGCCACAACCGCACTAGAATGCTTTTGCAAATTCTTTTTTAATATCGTCTCTAGGTGCAAGAAAAATAATATGAATTTCATGCATGCCAACAACACAAAATAAAAAAAAACAAGAATAGAACGTTTGAAAGGAAAGTGAAATGAACACCCCCGAAGCCAGACGTCAGATAATGTACACCAGCTCACTCACATATGAGATTGATAAATTGTCGATGGCATAAGCAACTGATGCAAACTTTTCTGCACTTCAAACACTCATCATCATCATCGTATGTTCGTGCCAATCAATGAATGTAGCAACAGGAAATATTCCATATGTTGCAATTCGTCAAAAATATGCATTTCCCTTTTAGCTTGATTTTGACGTTCTCACTTTCTTTCATTTCCTTAATTTTGTATGTGAGAAACATCAAAGTTTTTTGTGGTTTCCGCTTTCAAGTACGTATATGTTTCCTTTGCATTTGTCTTTTCTTCTTTGTCGTTGAGGTTAGATCACAGTGCATTACATTTGATGATATGGATTGTAAAAACGAAATTACAGTTTAGTTTAGCTTACACATAAGGTTTTTGCCACCATCTTCAGTCCTCGCACTATCTGTCATACTATACTTCAGTTAAAGTTAAGCTTAATAGGAGATGGTGAAAACGGCCCTTAATGTGAGACTTATTTTACTTTAGGTAGATGAGACATATAAGTGTGAACTAGCGCACCTTTCGCTCCTAGAAATTTGATTTGCATCCATCTGTGAAATTATAACTACATCCCCTGTTCTCTCCCTTTATCTTCCATTCATCATGTTATTCTTCAATCATTTACTCACACTCCCACACCAACTCCCACTACCACTCCCACTCCCACTACTACTCCCAATCCCACCCTCACGCCCATTCCCACTTCCACGCCTACTTCCATTCCTATTGCAATTCCCACCCGCACTACCACTTCCATTCCTAGTACAACTCGCACTAACCTTCCACTTTAAATGGACTATGAATAGATTGGTATTGAAAATAGGGGAAGTTGAACCCAACCACGCCCATTTTTAGATGTTTCTAAAAATGGAAAAAGTATGATAGTCCATTACCAAAGACCGGTATATAACTAAATAATGTTTTAAATTTAACCTCAGTAATGACAAGACGTAATAAAGCACGACAGTAAGAATATTTTGAAAATGGGTTTGGCCCTGCCCCTTTCTCAGGTAATCTTTATAATACTACTAGAAGACCCAGCAGACGTTGTCCTGCCCTAAATTTGGCCTATCTGCATACATTTTAATAAGCTTTTTCCGTCTGACTCTGCCCCCCCCCCCTTCCCTTTTTCCTAATCCTTTTATTCACTCCTCCCTCCTTCTTTTTCGCTTCATCTATCTCCATCTTCGTCTCATTCTATCTCTTTCTCAATCTCCTTCTCTCTTTTCTCTTCTCTCTATTCCTTCTCATTCTTCTGCATCCCTTATTGCCTGTCCCAGAGGGTGGTATGTATATTATTCCAGTCCCAGTCCCAGTCCCACTCCAAGTCTCAGTCCCAGTCCTAGTCCTAATCCCAGTCTCAGTCCGTCTCTGGATAATATATTACTCTGTACCAAAGCACTCATCAACAGCTTTCATTTGATATCCATATTGTATAAACACTGTCTAGGCATTCACTGGCCCGCGTTTTGGCCTATATCTCGAGACCCTTTACCTGTAGTAACCACCGCGTGAGGTGTGCGCAACTTGTGTGAAAGTTTGAACAAAATCGACCGACGCATCTCTTCAAACACCGGCAACCAATTAACGCACATTTTAGCCTTTCTTTTTATGTATATAGATTTTTATTTTTCACACTTCACTATAATATTAAAACGAAATGCAGATTTTCGTTGCTTTTGAAATTTGGATTAAAAATTGCACATGGAACAACTAAAGACTCTCCTGTATTAAAAAAAATGTCATAGTACCTCTAAATCGCGGGCCCCCTCAGAAACCCCTCCCCCCTCTCGGCGGACCCGGTGATGTGCTATACTTGATATCATTCGCTATAATATTTTTTATTGATAAGCAGGTTGTTTAACTAAACATCAAGCAATTACACGGAAGTATATCCGCACCACCTGAAAATATGAGTGTCACTACGTATACGTAACATTTTAATATTACGTACAAACAAATAAAAAAAATGCTTTTTGGTAATTTTTATAGCCTTATGCGTTTATGTTATGTTAATAATAATGAGCTTAAAGGCCGTGGTTAATTAAAACACAATGTTTAAAATTTCATTGGTTTTTTTAATTTGTCAATATTTCGGCTTCAGTCTGAAGCCATCTTCAGGAACTTGTGGTTATTCTTTATCGACTCCACGGCCTTTAAGCTCATTATTATTAACATAACATAAAAAAAATGCATTAAATTAATAATAAACTGAGATATAACCTATCCTATATTTCAAGTTAGATCAAGCTACACGGGGTGCAAAACAAATTCAAAATCGGTTCAGTAGTTTAGGAGTCCATTGGCCCCAAGCATAGTGACACGTGTTTTTTATATATTAAGATTTATGCAATAGTTCCAAAAAAATCGACTAGTCCTAGCAAATTTTTGTATAAGGATTATTTATAAAATAAAACCTGTTTCATGTAAAACTGGACGAAATCAGTTGGCAACGAATCCCAATTATTATACCCAGTCGTACGTATTTGCTTCCGTTCATCCGTTAGCACGATCTCCTGTACAAACATTGAGAGATCCTTATCAAATTTAGTACACAGACTTATTCGAATTCAAAATATATTTTTATTGAAAATGATCGAAAGCAGATGTTCACCACGCCTATTTTTTCGATATCGAAAATTTGAAAAATGGTATAATGCATTAGAAAATACTGAAAAAGTGAAGAAGCTTTGCAACTGGACTAGAAATTTTGTAAAATTTTAGAAAATGGGCATGACAACGCCCACATTTATAAGAAGAAAATTTTAAATTTGTGCGTGCTGTAAGCATTACATATAAATTTTGCAGGTTAATAAGCAAAATATTCGGCTTTGCTACCATTAATTAATCTTTCTAGGCAGTAAGTTATCGTGCCTCAAAGGCACTTTATGTATGTAAAAGAATGCACGTACGTGGGGTGTACGTGGAGTGTACGTGCCCTCTCTCTCTCTCATTGGATATTTACAGCGATTGTAGAGCCTATCCTATGCTTTGGAGTCCTTTTTGGTGGACAGCCACATAAAAAAGAACCTACCTCAAAATATTAGAGGATAATGCAAACTATCAATGCTTAGCATTAGAGGAGCCCTGTAAATAACACCGACGCCAGTACTAAACATGCCACCTTAGACCTGGTTGCAAAGAACATAGTGTTAAGAACTGCAACGAGACTAAGTACAACATCATCAATTGCAAGGCAAACAATCTACTTGATTACGTATCTGCGCCTGGAAGGGAGCTTACAGCCACAATAGAGATGGATGGTTGGCGCAAGGGTGTCCAAATAGCAGACTGGGCGATACACGTGTACACCGATGATTCCAAAGTAGTTGAAGTGTTAAGGTCTGCGGTATACTAAGCTGATCCGGAAATAAGCAGATCCTACAACGAGCCAGATCACAGTTGGTAGGCGGAAGATGTAGCCGTAGCAGTAGAAACACTGGAAGACAGGCAGCAATTAAGGCTATAAGCTCGCATAGCACAGCATCTGAAATTATGTTAGAGTGTAAGCAATCCCTGCAAAGAATCGAGACAAGGAGGAGCAAACATCTATATTTGGTCCCAGCGTATTTGGAAATAAATGAGAATGAAAAAACACATTGGTCGGCCATGTCGGCTGGAATGACGTGGACCCAAGCGCGGATCTGCAAATGTTCGGAGATAATGCGTAGGTCCCAAAATCTAAGACTTACAAAGTTACCCCTATCATTAAATAGAGACGACTGTAGGCTCATCACGGGTATTCTGACTGGAAGCTCCCTACTGGCGTCACACGTAGTTTTATTAGGCTTAGTCAGTGATAGCAGATGTAAGAAGTGCAAGATGTAAGAGGAAACGAGCATATTTTGTTATCATGCTCTGCGCTTTCCAGACTAAGATTCCAGCTATTAGCAGCAAATGGCTTATGTCCTAGAAAGCTTGTATGTCCTAAGCTCTTGTATTTGCAAAAAGATGTAGTTATTGTATAACATATGTCCTGGTATTTGACAGGACTTTTCACATATGGACTCTTTTAGCTTCTCTGAGGTTCTCATGGACCTTCTAGTTCAGGCTAGTCAAACCTAGCATTTAATATTTGTGATATTTCTCTTTCTCTTTATATATATATATATGAGAGCACACTGCTGGATACGTAATGTTCCATTTCCCCCGAACTTCGGTTTCCCTCCTTGTTTTTCATTACCCTAATCTGCACATTGTTGGCCTTAACAAAGGCGCTGTGAGTACTGGCTTCGCTGGATTAGATTAAAAGCAAAAAAGTTGCTCTTGTTGTAAATGAGGGCAAGAGGAAATACTTGCTCACTTCCAAGAAAGAATCGGTGAATTCGAGCATTAACAACCACGTTGAGGAACCAGCATTTACAACAATAACAATGTCAGCTAAGAAATCAAACGGAGAATTGCCCTTGACAACAAGTGCTACCTCGGCCTTTGTAGGGAATTGAGAAGTAAAGTGTCCTCTCGACGAACAAAAATCACACTTATGGCTTGGAATCATTGATGGTGTCGAGAGAAGATGAGATGAGTTTTCGAAAGGATAGTACTCAGAGGATTCATGGTACTATCCGTGATGCCGGCGACGAGTATATGAGGCGGTATAATGATGAGCTGTAGGAGCTTTACGCAGAAATAACGAAATCGCAGCGGATAAAAACCCGAAGGTTTGGCTGGCTGGGTCGTTTTATACGAATGAACGAAGAGGCTCCGGCCAAAAAAATATTTCAGCTGACATCGTAGTTTGGAAACAGAGGAGTGGAGTGACTTCCATTGAGCTGGGTGTCAGGTATCATGAAACAGTGGGAGCTGACGTGACAGCCAAATCGCTTATTCGGTTAACTAATATGATAATGATGATTAACGCATTAAGCATTAAAGGCAAAAAAATCATTCACTTTAGTCGAAGCAACATTAAAACCATTTTTCATTAATAGAAAATAGGACGCAATTCTTTTCTATAATAATTTTCAGAGCTTTGTTCTTTGTTAATTCTTCTTAATCGCCTCTAAAGTACGTAAGCAATGGCAAAGTATTTGATTTTCCACTATTTCTGTTCAACTGTAATATACGTGTATGTGCTGGTCATTATTTTGCAACTGACGTACATAGATATGTGCGTATGTGCACAAATAAGCTACCCTTCAGTCAAACCAATTAATTGTATACTAGAAGAATACTAGTTTGCCGAAAATCCCAACTAGTTAGAGTTCTGTCTTTTTTCCATATTAGCAACCTGTATTTTTAACACGGCGATGTTCTACGAAATATCAATTGCTAGTATCTGCATCAGCATCATACCTGTTGACAAACTAGTCATTATATGCACCAGAATCGTACCAGATGATGCATCAGGGCCATACCAAATAATAAACAAGTCGGCGTCTCGCCAGAGTTATACCAGATGGCATTGTAACGAATTTTGGGGGATTCGGATTTGCACCTTCTGCTAATGTTCGAATCGCTGAACTGCCCAATAAATAACTTTAATATTCAGTGTTGCAAAATGGTCTTTATTTAGACTACTTTGGAATAGTACTTTGCAATAACAATTATACTTCAATAATAGCGTGTTTAAATCAAACTGATTAATATTCCTCAGCTTGCGCTGCTTTTATAATCTCTGTTGCCTCGTTCGCATATTTCTCCTAAGGCCTAGACATTTCGCAACCATGCCTTCTAGAACAGTTGTGTCTCATGCTTGTTTATTTAGCTACACACATGCACATATATCTGCAGTTTATGTTTTTGTTCTAGCCATATGCGTGTGTATGTATGAGTAATAACTTCTACTCTTAGCTGCCATATACATAATCTCTATGCTTCAAGCTGCTGGTTATGTGTATGGACTATTCCCCGTTGCCTTGTACATAAGTGTGGCTGCTTGCTGTTTTTGTAACTGTGATTATTTACTAACAGCATTGGATGCTAACATTCGACACAATATACATCAATATTATACCAATTGACATACTTGTTAGTTTAAGCTAGATTATATTGATAACAGCGTTCTCCGTGCGCGAACGCGCGATGCTACTTCCCGACTTAGCGTGGATTAGGATTAGGACTCCTTATGTTAACCTGGATCAACTGGCTGAGTTGGAAGGTGGTGTATCTCATCGTAATGCATACGGATATGTTTCCTTATTCCTCTTGGAGTAGCGCGCGGTGGATAACTGCGTCAAAATCTTTTGAAAGGTCAAGTGCCACGAGCATCGTGAACACCGTCCCATGATGAAGTCTTGGTTGTTTCAGTCCGCAATATATCTGGGTTTTATTGACGTTTGACGCGGTGGTAGTGATACGAATTTTACGGCAGCCATGCTGATGGCTGGCTAACAGAATATTTGTATCTAAAAGAATAACATCGGTAGATACGACTCACCATCGTTAACTGAATTTCCGGGCTTTGGTATTGGGATTATTCTGAAATAACAAGGGGTTAAATGACAAGTAGAAAACATGCATTAGGTAGCTGATGCGCTTATGCCCAATGTGTTTTAGCATCGGCTTTGCTACTCCGTTTGGGCCTATCGCTTTTAAAGGCTTGGACCTTTTAATGGCTTCTTTAATATGCAAAAGTAATGATAAGATGGTATGTGCGCGTGTTTGTGTTTATGTGCCCCTTGATTTATCAAAGATTATCGAAAAGTAAAGATGTTGCAGGCGCAAACTTCGGTGGAAAGCAGCGGAGCGTAACAAAATTCTAGTAGGTCACTTTAAGCACAGAAATACACTGATTGCAGCTTTAGATAGTAAAAGTTAAAATTCTGAACACATTACCTGAATAAAAAGTGTAAAAATAATTATTAAATAACAAATAAAGACAGTGGTAGTTAACAAATTCTGCTGTGGTAAGTGGTGAATGTGACCTACTAAAAGTTTTGTGAAGCTTGCTTCACACGATTTTTCGTCCCTGCAACATCTTTACTTTTCGATAATCTTTGGATTTATACAAAATCTAGCTAAATGAAATACTAGTTAGTGTGAATAACGCCACAAAATTGCAGTCGATATACTATTCAAAAACTGACTAGTATGAATAAGCTCGAAAAATTGTAGTGAATGAATTACAATCCCTCTCTCTCTCTCTACTGGCTCATTTGGCTTTTGACTGCAGGGTAGTAATGAGTTTCAGGAAAGTGCGTATCAGTATTTCTAGCATCAATATTTAATACTGGCTTAAATAGAGTCATACGTATTGTTGCTTAAATTATATGCACGTGCCATAACTTTTATAAATATATGTATGCAAAAGTACATACAAATACATAAGTAAGGGAGCATACAAAGATAAAATGCGATATAATATTCATAACTGCTCATAAGCGCTCCAAAGTATGCTTAAGTATTAAAAATTTTCTGTGCTTTTAACACTCCTTATTATTTTACGTAGAGCGATTATATGAAATGGGGAAAGTCGATGTACCTGGGGCGTTTTATGATTTTAAATCCCTTGGACCACGAAGGAGTTCTGGGGATTGACCGTTCACAAAATTATTTTTATACCTTTCATGAAAATTAAATGGTATATTAAGTTTGTCACGAAACTCAAAATTGTAAGGCCTTAAAAGAGAATAGATAGACCCACCAATAGGTATACCGAAATAATCAGGATGAAGATCTGAGTTGATTTAGTCATGTTCGTCTGACCGTCTTTCTGTTTGTATGCAAAGTAGTCCCTCAACTTTTGAGATATCTTGATAAAATGCGGTGAGCGGGTATATTTATGTGTCTGATTAGACAATTTGAAGCTTCAACCTTCACCATATGCTTTCGTATATTGCACATATTGTTGTCTGAAAAAATGAGTGATATTGGTCGTATATATAGCATATATCCCCCACAACCGATTGTTCAGATAAGAAGCTTTTCGTAATTACTGCCCCATTTTAACAACTAGAAACTTCAAATTTCACTTATTGCTTTCGTATATAGCAAATATAGTTTTCTGAAAATTTCGGAGAGATCGGTCGTATATATAGCATGTGTCCCCCACAACCGATTGTTCAGATAAGAAACCTTTCGCTATTTCTACACCATTTGAACAGCTGGAAGCTTCAAATTTCAGCAAATGTTTACGTTTATAGCATATAATATTGTCTGATAAAATCATAGAGATCGGTCGTACATATGGTATGTATCCCATACAACCGATTGTTCAGATAACTAGCTTTTCGCAATTTCTACACCATTTGAACAGCTAGAAGCTTCAAATTTCAGCAAATGTTTAGGTTTACGTTACACATATGTTGTTCAGAAAGCTTCTTAATTATCGCTGCTATTTCATGCAGACCACAAAAACGTGAAACTTTGCGTCCTCACGCAAACTACCTACTTATTTTTATTAAACGGTTTTATTTAGCTTGTCTTGACAGGCTATCTGGCCGTCACGAATTTTGAAATTGAAATTTAAGTAACTTTCCGATAAGCTACACGCTTGAAACTTGGAATATAGTTCAGAAACCGATGACAATGCAATAATAAGAAAAAACTCCACGCAAGTATCGAGATATTCAAAAAAATCGTATTTGTGGTCCGATTTGGCTCCTATTTGGAACACATAATACATACATGAATAGAAAGCGCCCTGTGAAAATAATCGCCGCAAGGTGGCGCAAGGATCGATATATTAAAAAAAATCGTATTTGTGGTCCAATTTGGTCCGGTTTTGAATAGAAAGCGACCTATGATGTCCGATTTGGCTCATATTTGGAACACATATTAAATACAATCCGCTAGAAGTGACATCAAAATATTTTGGAGTTCGAGGAGGGACAAGCATACGTGGCGCAGAGTCGAGTAAAGTCTTTGGAAGGATTATGTATTGAGGACTTGGATAGTAACAAATTGTCAGGAAAGAGTCCTTGTAATCATGAGTCACTAAATGATCTTTATAGAATGAGAAATAATAGGCATTTAAATGAAGACTATGTTACGGTCTGCTGCTACGGTCTACGGCTACGATCCACTTGGGAGCGTGTTCACGCGAACACACCTAGCGATGTGGCGAAAGTTGCGATAAAAAAATATCGAAAAACAAGGAAAAGACAGACCGGCCATCACTAGCAAAAAAGATGAAATTGAGTTTCCGGCAAGATAAATGTGTGGAGGTACGTAAAAATTTTAGGAATCGGAAAACATCCTCGCCGGCTGTGCACTTACCCAAGGAACGAGGAAAGAGTCAATAGCGCAAAGCACCGAAACAGTTCTTTGCGATAAATCTCGCTTTACGCGGCTATTTTGGGTGATAATAAACGCTGTACAGGTTATGTTGTGTGGACACAAGGTCCAGTTGAAGTAGGTCGGCGTTCGCAGTCATACTTAGCGAGATAAACCTCTTCCTCTACGTTTACTAAGAACACTACCACCTGCGGAAAAGCGTTCGACACCAACGGCGCCTACTATTATCACGGGCGTCACCATCAGTAGTATCTCCCCCAACCCATCCATTAGCGCCAACCACGAGCGCACAACCACCAGACGCACCGCCACCGCCAGCTGCAACGCACACAGCGGAGCCGCGAGCATAGGCCTGCGGCCACTAATGTAACACCTACAACAGGCGGTACCACCGAGAGCAATACTAGCCGCACCTTCATCGTCTACGACTATAACGGCTATAATAATACTATCGCAATCCTATCAGCTACGACTGTAACGGCTACAACAATATAGCCGAATCTTTATCAGCTACGACCATACGAGCTACAATATATCGGCTACCGTGACAACCACCGGGCAGCGAACCTAGGCCTGCGGCCAGGCCAACTGCGACAGTGAATATCAGCGCGTAAAGCGGTGAGTCCGTTCCTTTATATTTTACCTACGTTTGAGTGATTTTATGAATAGCTCTACAAGTTTTTTTTTTCACGAAACCAAGAAGGTTTGCCACCGGCACCAGGTCGATGAGGAATAACCAAAGCATACACACCACCCTATATGAAATGGTCATATAGCTAAAGCAAGCAAAACTATGTACAAAATTTAGATAATTCGCTTGTAAATGTTTGGATTTTGTATTCGACATATTTTACCGAGTTAAAAGGTTAGATAAATTGTTTTGAACCGTGGGTTAGATTGTAATATGTAAAGGCTCGTAGAATGTAGGATGTCGTATATACACCTGCGAGCAATAAAATTGCAGCAAAAATGATACGCAATTTTTATCATTTTCAAAGCAAAATTCTCATTGTTGTATGGAACGAAATTATATATATGATAGTTAATCATTAACCTTGGAAATCTCGTAAATTAGATGAGTTTCCAACGTATGTTTACGAGCTTTGTACGGTTAACCAGATTTGGGACTTTTCATTAGCTATTTTACGATTATTATCTCTATATATTTAGGTCTAAAATAAATTTTAAGAATAACGCAAAAAGAGCACTAGCCGCTATGGCTATCAGCTCGGCATTATTATATTAAAGTAATATACCAGTTGGAAAAAAAAAAAGTTTTGACTGTTGTTTAGAATAAAAATGTGTAGGTTCGGTGATCACTACTATAAATTTGAATATACAGAACAAGAGTGCTAGTTTAGTGAGCATCACTGTAAATTTTAACATCTAATTTTGTATTAATAATAAGTCTTGCACATATCCTTAAATGAAACAAAAGTTAACAATGACCTTACTAGTTTAGTTGTCGAATGAAATTTTTTTTTCTGCCTCCATTACGAAATTTTATTAAGGAGGGAATTTAAAAATAAAAACAATGATATTCTACATATGCCCACAACGAGGTGAGCAAGTATAAGGAAGCTTCCATTTATATACATGCATACATTTAAGTTGTGATGGTCTAATCATTCTTGAATTTAGTACACAAATAAATATTACCTTGATTTAAAACAAGTTTTACGCCAACAGAAAGAAATATAAATATATGTGTTTAATTTACTAATCACCCCTGGTGAATCTCTTTTTTTGTACGGCATCATTTCATTCACTTTTAACGTACCTACCTTTAAACTTATGTAAACTTAATCGTAATCATAAGGAATAAGCAGTAATTGCCATGAATTATAAATAAATTGTATTTAAAATGGGAATGCTGACTTCCTTATTTGTTTAGAAGGCACTTAGGGCATACAGGTAAGGGGCCACCGAAAATTAGTTGCGTCGGTGGCCATGGTTTTTGAGGGTGGGCTAAGCACCGGGCGTCGCAACAACACCCGCGGCGCCCCTCTGTATATTCGGCCCATTTCTTTTTCATTTTAATTTTCAGCTTTTTTTTTTGCAATTTTATTTTTCAGCAGATTTTTTTTTGAATTTGATTTTCAGCGTTAGTAACCGGCCATGTCCGGTTCGGTAGTTTTTTTTGCGTCAGTTTTTTTTTTGAATTTGAATTTAAATTTTTGAATGTTAACGGTCTGTTCGTGACATCCGGTTCGGCCGGATGTTGTTTTATTTTGTATTGATAAGCGTTTTGAGTCGGTCTCTGCGCTTCTGTCAGGGTTTTTGATTTTGACAGCTTTCAGTTTTGATAGGCATGATAGGAACTTTTTTCTGCTTATGGCGCAGTAACAGTAAGGTTGGCAAGGACCCGCCCCAGCCGACAATGACTAGCCACTGTGCACCACAACATCATGCCGACCGCCTTCCTTACTGCTCCCATCGTAAATGCGTAATCCATAACAACTAAAAACTTGAAAATAAAATAATTAAAAAAAAATTTTTAGTTAAACGGTTTTATTGAAATCAATACTTACATTAAGTAATAATAATAACAAAAACTAGAAAATAATTAGTTAGACCCTAGGTATTAGTCATCACACTCCTCATCAATCTAAGGCATTGATCATACAATGAAATAAAAACGTTAGACACGTCAAATTACTATTGATAGTTATATAATAGACCAACTGAACCTTAATAAGGTTTTTTTTAAAGTGGGCGTTTTCGTAATCCGATTTTGCTAATCTTTAAGTAACATATATATAGTTATAGTAGTAACGTGCCTGCCAAATTTTATCATGACATCTTCAACGACTACCAAATTACAGCTTGCAATAGTTTTAAATTACCTTCTTTTAAAAGTGGGCGGTGCCACGCCCATTGCCTAAAATTTTACTAATTTTCTATTTTGCGTCGTAAGGTCAAAGCACCTACCCAGTTTCATCGCTTTATCCGTCTTTGGTAATGAATTATCGCACTTTTTCGGATTTTCGAAATTTTCGATATTGAAAAAGTGGGCGTGGTTGTAGTCCGATTTCGTTCATTTTAAATAACGATCTGAGATGAGCGCCCAGAAACTTTCTTAACAAATTTCATCAAGATGCCTCAAAATTTACTCAAGTTATCGTGTTATCGGACGGACGGACGGACGGACATGGCTAAATTAATTTCTTTTTTCGCCCAGATCATTTTGATATGTAGAAGTCTATATCTATCTCGATTAGTTTATACCGTTACGGATTACCGTTATGCTAACAAAGTTAATATACTCTGTGAGCTCTGCCCAGCTGAGTATAAAAAATTCCAGGTATTGATGAACAGCAAAGTTAACGTTTAGGTATCAGAGATGAAGCTATTTTGCAGTTACTTATAATATGCTGTGATGTTGTTGGTGCAGGATATACACAATTCCAACGATAACCTACAAAAAATAGTGCGACTAGTCCCCAAAGACAGCGGTCTCCGA
The DNA here is from genome assembly GCF_040869045.1 of Eurosta solidaginis. Classification (NCBI taxonomy): domain Eukaryota; kingdom Metazoa; phylum Arthropoda; class Insecta; order Diptera; family Tephritidae; genus Eurosta; species Eurosta solidaginis. The sequence goes on from NC_090319.1 coordinate 297,326,457, forward strand.
TTGATCCCTCTTGTCTACACTGGGGCATAATTGATTTACTCAAGTCCCTTTTAGGTACAGTTGAATTGCATGTAGCCCATTTTAAGAAACATAAAAAAGCGCCAACGAATTGAGTTAAATAAAAAAGAATATAGGCGATTGATTCGAATTATTTAAGAAAAATGTGGAGCCACATACCGAGCCTAAAGGACTTGGACCATATGTTCCATTATCGTCGACCCATATCTCTTTGCATAAGTTGGCGGCTTAATAACTTTTTTACTTAGATGTACTTAACAATCTTTCGCAAGTTTTAGTGTGATGTTTAAAATGTATATAACCTCGTAGCATACGAAAACTAACACTTTTTGACGATAAAAGGAATTAGTTTTCATTCGTTCCCATATGGCTACAAAGTGGATTGGTCCTATCGTTCCCGTTCGGGTATAAATGGGTACAATTAGTCTCTTCATAGGATATGCTCAAACAAGAGGGAACAGCTCAACGTATACAAAGAGATTAAAACTGGCATTAGTCGCATACTTCTTTGTGACTCATCCCGGACTCATCCTAACTTAATAGCATTTTTTGCATGGTATGTATATAAATAATTGTATTTGCATGTATTGCACCGCATACTAACATATGATAAAAGGCTTTTCAATGCACATTCCAATTATGTCATTATAGTTTTCTCACATTCAACGTCAATTTACAATAATTAAAATGGCAATTATGAGAACAATTATTGCTGTCATTTTGCGAGCTAATTACATGTATGTATGTGCAGGATTGTATATCGGTACATACATATTAATGTTAATTACGCTGAATAATCAGGCATAATTGGTTAGCCTTTTTGTAAATAAATGGTTGAGGTTTAATTTTGTTTATCATATTGAATTAATTATGTGCATAAGCACATCAGGCTTAACATACATATATATACTGAAAGAAAAAGACTGCTAAAATCAACCGAAACACGGGTCAATTCAACCGAAATTTCTGTCAATATTTATCCGTCGCAACAAGATGTTGAATCAACTGCGCACAAATCGTTGATTCGTAATTGACCGTTTTAGTAGTCAAATAAACAAAAAAAGTTGTTTCATTATACTTTACACATAGTTTTGTTAAATTAACAATTATTACTGTCGCTCTAGGAATACCAATCAAAATTGTTATTATGAAAGGTATTTCTGTTCTTTTGAAATTACCAGTGCAAATTGTTAAATTAACAGAGTTTATTGTCGAAATGACACTCTCAGTGAAATCTATTGAAATAACACTTTGACATCAACAGGGTTTTCTGTTCATATGACACCTATGAATACATGTGCAAAATAAAAGCCAGATAAATATATATTTAAACCTACGTAGTTAACTTAAATCTGAATTCAAATTAACAAAACTTGTTCCGAATTACCATCGACAGCTTTGTACGAAAGTATGTCGCCATATATATACGTAAATATGTGAACCACGAACCACATTGGCGTCGGTTTCAAGAATTTTATCTCAATTTTTTCTTCAAAAATTTTCACCATACTTTTATATTATAGTTATAGTTATATTTGTGTACGCACATTTGATATAAAATGTTTCCATTTTCTTTGAATTTAAAACAAAAATTGGACAAATAACTACATATGTATGTACCTACTAACCGGACTTAAATTGGGCGCAGGTACATCAAAGCAGTAAGCAGTCTCTAGAGAGAATCTGGACAGGGAGAAGCATACATCTACATTGGGTCCCAGAGCATATGGGAATAGATGGGAATGAAAAAGCAGACGAACTATCTAAAAAGGGCGCATCCCTTGAAGCTTGCTCCGTAGACGTCCCAATTAGACTGGGCGAGATTAAGCGAAGACGACAGGTGCACATTATCGACCAAGCGGGAAATGCGTGGGTTCAAGCGCGGGGCTGTAAAGTGTCGAAATTATGTGTACGTCTTACAACCTTAGACTAACAAAGTTGCTTCTATCATTAAAAAGATAGGACTGTAGGCTCATGATGCGTATTCTCACTGAACAATGCCTGCTGGCGTCCCATGCCTTTAAATTAGGCTTGGTCAGTGATAGCAGATGTAGGAAGTGCGGGTTGGAGGAGGAAACGATCGAGCACGTTCTGTGCTCGTGCCCTGCACTTTCCAGGCTAAAACTCCAGTTATTAGGAGTGATACAGCTGTCAGATCTAGAAGCAGCAAGTGACTTAAGTCCCAGGAAGCTTCTAATATTTGCCAAGAGGACGGAGTTATTTTATAACATAGGTCCTGGTTTTTGATAGGGTTTTTCAGTATGGTCGTTAAAACAAACTTCTGGTAACACTACAGACTCAATCAGTCTATGTGAGGTCCCCATGGACCGGCCAGTTCAACCTAACCTAACCTAACATCAAATATGCTAGCACATATTAAACATTATACACTTTTATAAAACGCACTTTCACCAAATTTAATTTTTATATAATTTATTTAATTTATAGTTTTGAACTTCGCCGTGCGTTACTTCACTTTTCAAACAGAAATGAAAATAGTCATGAATCAATAAACAAATCCCGGATTAAAAAATGAGAGAGCAAAAAAATCATAGTTAGCTGTGAAATAAATTTTCTCGGCGTGACGTCACGCTTTTGACAACATGTTTCATTGCTGATGCAGTGTTCAGACTTTATTCCAATCGGAGTATTTTGCTCCGCTCTTACCTCCTACTACATTTTTTATCTCAAAGGTTTATTTGGGTCGAGCTGAAATTGTATCCAATAAATAGGTGTCCCGGTATCGCATAATTTTTTGCAGTGTTGTGCACAGTAAATTGAAAAAAGGCTTTTTTCGTTTTGTATTGATAACTGAAAAACTATTTTTTGTTGTTTTCGCAATTTGTGGTATTTTTTTTTTTTTTTTTTTTTTTGATTTTGTGGTTTTCTTATTTTGGTGTCTTTTTTTAACAAGTGGCACCATCGTCATAAGTACAAAGTAGAGAGCGTAAAATTCCCTTTGAAATTTGCTCATGCATTGACTGTTGTTCGCAATTTAAATGACCAGTGAGATCAGTTGTGTTAAGAGAAAAATCAGTTAAATTGATTAGGAGTCTGTCAATTTTACAGAATTTTGGTAACTTAAGAACAACAATTTCTCTTCTGTTTAAATGACTAAACTAATTTGTTCGCTTGACGAATAACTCGGTCGAATTAACCATAGTTCGATCAATTTCACCGAATATCCTATAAGTCAAGAAGAACAGAACCGATTTGTTGATATTACTACCACCATTTCTTTCATTGTATAGACAATACCAATGGTTTACCCATAAAATTAAAGCATACGTATTAGGCCGGGTCGATTTGTGGGGAGGCAAAAAAATCGCCCATTGCTCTGTGAAAATCATATTCTAGGGATCAAAATAAGAAACTTTGCCGAAGGAGCCATACATCTAAAACGAATTCTGATGTCCCCCCCCCCCCCCTTTGGGTCGTAGGGGAAAATTTTGAAAATCCCACTTTGAAATGCTATGTTTTTTCTTTTTGGAGTTTATTTTTCTCTTTAGAAATTTATTTAGTCAGAACATATGTAAATGAAAAAATTAATTTAACTTAGTAATAGAAAAGGGATTAAAAAAAAATTATTAGAAATTAGCGTTTTTACAACCCCCTTTTAAAACCAAGGTATCACTGTGATGCATTTGCATGTCGTAAACATAGTTGTGTGGGTTTTTTATTCAACCGTTTTAAAAAATGAAGGTATCACTGTGACACAATTGCAGATCGTAAAATTGCTTGTGTTGTTTTTTTAAGCCACCACAAGACACAGCAGGTAGAATTGAAATTGCCCCTACCCAAAAGTTCGACCCAAAGGGGGGACATCAGAATTCGTTTTAGAGGTATGGTTCCTTCCGCAAAGTTTCTTATTTTGATCCCTAGAATACGATTTTTGCAGAGCAATGAGCGATTTTTAAATCGACCCGCCCTAATACGTATGTATATATATTTTCCATTCATCGTAGACTGTCCATGCTCGGCCCGCATTCACCATTTTCTCAATTCACCCATAATGGCATTCCTTTTTACATTTGTCCATACAAATTGTGACACCGAACTGCAGGTTAATGCGACCCTCATTTTTGCATTAGTATTATAAATGCGTAAATCAAGGATGGCTGTTTTGAAAAGTTTAACAAAGCGAGTGTCATTTCTGTTTATACTGGTTATAAGTTTTTCATTTTCTCCATTATATATATATTTCCTTGTTTGTTTAAAAACTCATTGTATTCGCAAATTCGCGCGCATGTTTTACTTGTTATGGCCAGGTCCTCGAATTCTGTCCTATTTCTTGGTGAGTTTAATCTGCCTTTGGTAAATTAGAGTGGCATAGATGGCTTGCTGATTCCTGCTCCTTCCCATGCTATATCTTACGAGTTTTTCTATAAGCATGTTGTTCTCATTTTCTTCGCTGCCCAAAAGCGTAGTCAGGTAATATTACTGTTCATTACAGGAGCTATGCAGATGGAGGAAACACATCGGCGATGTTTGACAGAGAGCTAGGTTGTTTACTGATTCATATGTTCCGTTAAGTGATTTAGTGAGTCTGTAGGAATATATCTTTTGTTTCAGTCAGCACCAATTATCACATTAGGTAATTTTGCCCCTTCCTTAGCAAGTTATACCGGTCATTCCCTCTTTGTGATATTTGAAGCTAATGGGGAACATCAAGTGTTCCTCCAGCTATTTCTCCCACCTAGGGTGTCTGCCGCTTCCTCTGCTATCAAACAGTGGTGTCGACATTAATATTTTTCAGATCGGAGCGTCTTTAATCATATGCACTACATCACTTAGCAATGCTACATTTATAACTGACTAGCTGACCCGTCAGATGTTGTTCTGCCCTAAATTTGGTCTACCTGCATACATTTTCATAAGCTTTTTCTCTCTAACTCTGCCCTCCCCTCTTCTTCTTAATCATTTTATTCTCTCCTCCCTCCGTCTTTTTCGCTTTATCTATCTCTATTTTCGTCTCACTATATCTCACGGCGGCCACCGTGGTGTGATGGTAGCGTGCTCCGCCTATCACACCGTATGCCCTGGGTTCAACTCCCGGGCAAACAACATCAAAATTTTAGAAATAAGGTTTTTCAATTAGAAGAAAATTTTTCTAAGCGGGGTCGCCCACCGGCAGTGTTTGGCAAGCGCTCCGGGTGTATTTCTGCCATGAAAAGCTCTCAGTGAAAACTCATCTGCCTTGCAGATGCCGTTCGGAGTCGCCATAAAACATGTAGGTCCCGTCCGGCCAATTTTTAGGGAAAATCAAGAGGAGCACGACGCAAATTGGAAGAGAAGCTCGTCCTTAGATCTCTTCGGAGGTTATCGCGCCTTACATTAATTTTTTTTTTTTTATTTATATCTCTTTCTCAGTCTCCTTATCCTTCCCTCTTTTCTCTTCTTTCAAGTTTTTCCCATTCTTTTTCATCCCTTATTGCCAGTCCCAGAGGGTGGTATATATTTTGTTCCAGTCCCATTCCGAGTTCCATTCCCACTCCGAGTTTCAGTCCCAATCCTAGTCCTAATCGCATTCCCAGCCCGTCTCTGGTCTACTTCCCCGAAAAAAGGATCGTAAATACTAATATAGGCAAATGTGTGTACCAAATTTCAGACAAATCGAATAGGATGTATGTAAATAGGTATGTGGGTATTATCAATTAATGCTTTTTTTCGGCTTCGCATGCATATTTATCAGTTTTGCCAGGTTGATGCGACTAAATCGAATATCACAATGAAAATTACTTTAAAGCTCTGAGCAACAGCTTTCATTTGATATCCATATTACACACACATTCTAGGGTTGTCCGGGTCCACGTTTTGGGCTATATCTCGAGACCCAAGTCACCCAGCGGTGTAAATTACTCTGTACTAAAGCATACATCAAAAGCTTCAACTTGATACCCATAATGTAAAAACACATCCTAGTGTTACCCTGGTCCACGTTTTGGCCTATATCTCAAGACCCTAGTCACAAACAGATATGAAAATTACCCTGTACTAAAGCACTCATCAACAGCTTTCATTTGTTATCCATATTATATAAACACATTCTAGGGGTACCCGGGTCCACATGTTGGCCTATATCTCGAGACCCCAGTCACCCACGGGTACTAAAAATATCCCACATCAAAGTACCCATAAACAGTTTCCATTTGATGCCCACATTTTACAAACATATCCCAGGATTACCCAGGTCCACGTTGTGATCTCAAGACCCTATCCAGAACGGGATAAAAAGTATTCTATGTCTGTATCCTGGTTCTAAGCTACCCCTCCACCAATTTTCAGCCAAATCTGCTCATCCGTTCTTGAGTTATAAATAGTGTAACTAACACCACTTTCTCTTATATATGTACATATATACATTACATTAGAAACTTCAAAAATAACAGTATTTCTCCACTATTTAGTGGATGTTTTTATACAATCTACAAACTGCAATCACTATATCTATTAAAAAAAGCGCATGAAAATCCGTTGCGTAGTTTTAAAGGTTTAAGCATTCACAGGGACATGGGACAGAAAAAGCGACTTTGTTTTATACTATGTAGTGATGTACATCCATACATACCTATAAACCTACGCCCGAAGTTAAATAACGCAGCGAATGCTATATTTGTACGTATGTATGTGTCGCATTAAGCCTCACTCAAAAGCAATTAGCGACGACAGTTCATAGCGAACAAACACACATACGCATTTTTTGATAAAAATGTTACTTTTGTTTGTAATCAAGTATTTTTTTTGATGCAGATCGAAGGTAAATATTTCAAAGTTTTACTGAAAAGTAGAATTTTTGAAATCCATTCATCCGTTTATGAGTTATAGCTGTGTAAACAAAAATTTTATGATTTTTTGCTACATTTTGGCAATTTGCCACGCCCCTATAATATATATCTTCAAATTGTATCAACTGTACCATCCCACGTAGCTAAGCTTTCAAATGCAAAAAACCGTTTTAAAATTGGAGCATTCTCTGTGAAGTTATGTGCATACATGGCATTTAGTACTTTATTTTATAAGGTTTATAGATTTTTTTTTTATAGATCCAATGCGTTCATGTCTCAATGTTGTTGTTATGACCAAAAGGGCAATCATATGTGGATCTTGATTTTTATAAAATGGGCCTTTATTTATTTACTAGCCTTTACACGCGGCCCCGTCCGCAAGGAGAAAATAAAATATATGGGCTATTCACGTTAGCCTGCTTATCAAGTAATCTTTTAAAAAATTTGTTTACGTCTAATGCATTTTATATTTGTAATTAAGTAAAAAAAGAACTAAATGAGCTGATAACCTGATAGGATCACCAAATTATTCCGAAATTATCTATAAAAAGCCACGAAATGACCCCGACGCTATCTCGGACGGATCCCTAAACCCATCCAGAAATGCCCAAGAAGGGTTTCCAAAAGTTACCGGAATAAACCAAAAAAAACCCCGAAATGACAACTTCACGATTCTAGACTTATCCAGAGAACTATACAGAAATGATCCCTGAAGGGTACCAAAATGATCCCGAAATACTTACGAAAAAGCTCCAAAATGACCCTGACAGGCTCCCGGACGGATCTCAGAAACCATCCAGAAAATATCCAGGAAGAGTTCCTAAATTATCCCGACATAGTCCAGAAAAAGTTCCGAAATGACCCCGAGGGGATCCACGACGTATCGCGAAAACCACAAATAGAAATTATTCCGGAAGGGTCCCAAAATGATCCCGAAATAGTCCGGAAATAATCCCGATGGGATCTAGAAATGATCCCGGAAGGGTCCAAAACTATCCCGAAAAAGTAACAAAAAAATCTCGAAATTACTCCTATGTCATCCCGAACGAATCCAGAAATGACCTCGGAAGGTTCCCCAAATGATCCCAACATTGTAGCGAAATTACCCTGATGGATCCGGCAAGCCAACAAGAATTGATGCCGGAAGGTCCCCAAATGATACCGAAATAATACAGAAAAAGTCATGAAATGACCCCTAAAGGGTCTCCAAATGATCCCGAAATAGTCCCGAAAAAGTCCCGAAATTACCCTGATGGGTTCCCGTACATGATCCCGAAATGATCCCCGACGAATCCCGGAAGCTATGCAGAAATGATGCCGGAAAAGTCTTCAAATGATCCCCTAATAGTCCCGAAATTATCCCTAACGGATCCCGAAAACCATCCAGAAATGATGCCGGAAGGGACCCAAAATGACCCCGAAAAAGTCCCGTAGTGATCCCGGAAACAGTAAAGAATTTATCTCTGAAAGGTACGCAAATTATCCCGAAAATACCCCGACGGGATGCCGGACGGATCCCGAAAGCCATCCAGAAATGATGCCGGAAAGGTCCCCAAACGATCGCGAAATAGTTCCGAAATTATCCCGGAATAGTCCCGAAAATGTTTCAAAATAACCCCGACGGGATCCCGGACGGATCCCGAAAACTATACAGAAATTATCCCGGAAGGGTCCCAAAATGATCCCGAAATAGTCCCGAAAAAGTCCCGAAATGACCCCGGCGGGATCCCGGACGAATCCCGAAAACCATCCAGAAATTACACCGGAAGGGTCTCGATATGACCCTAGCGGGATTACAAATAAGTTGAAGCTAATTATAAAACCGTGTTAATAAGGCAGCATGCGCGTTGGAGCGAATGAAGAGTTACATAGAAACATACAGGTAAAGCTAATAAAAGCAATTGGTGGAGGGCGGATATCAGGAGGAGAAGGGGAGGATCACTGATCGTTTTCCAAAATTGTCTAGATCTCGATCTGTATGTGCCAGATACCAAAAACTACTGATTTAGGAGAAAACTTATATTAAGTTATAACAATTTATAGATTTTACACCGAAGGGAGAGATAAAGGGAGGGGGATGGGACGGAGGGTGTCACTGCTCACTTTGTAAGCCCTCGACTTATTTGACCCCTTGAGTCTGTGATATTGGTGAAGGCTAGTATACGTAAAGTTATAATGTGTAAAAATTATTAAAAAGTAATTGCTCGAAGGGGTCGTGGGTCCCCCACCCCTCTTTCCATGTTCGAAAAATATTTCGCTAGTAGACTTATGTTTGTGTCCCAAATTTCATCAAAATCCGTGTAGCCATTCTGGCGTGTTTCAGTCGCAAAGACGAAAAAACATAATAATTAAATTATAACTGTTCCTAGGGGGCGGGCACCACGCCCCTTTTGTAAAACATATAGCTAGTAGATCCTTCTAGACTATTGGCTATATGTGTGCAAAATTTCATCAAAATCGGTCCAGCCGTTCTTGCGTGATTGAGTCACAAAGACAAACGTCTGGACAAACATCCAAACATTCCAACATCCAAACATTCAAACATCCAAACTTTCCCATTTATAATATATACTAGCCTTTACCCGCGGCCCCGTCCGCGAGGAGAAATTTAAATATATGGGCTATTCGCGTTAGCCTGCTTATTATCTGTTTAAAATTTTGTTTTCTGTCTAATGCATTTTATTTTTGTAATTGAGTAAAAAAAAGAACTAAATGAGCTGATAACCTGATAGGATCCCAAATGATCCCGAAATTATCCAGAAAAAGCTACGAAATGACCCCCACACTATCGCGGACGGATCCCGAAAACCATCCAGAAATGCCCCGAAAAGGTCTCCAAAAGTTCACCGAATAGTCCCAAAAAAACCCGAAATGACAGCGACACGATTCTAGACGTATACAGAGAACCACACAGAAATGATCCCAGAAGGTGTTCTAAAATGATCCCGAAAAGGTTCCGAAATGACCCTGACGGGCTCCCGGGCGAATCTCAAAAACCATCCAGAAAATATCCAGGAAGGGTCCCTAAATTATCCCGACATACTCCAGAAAAAGTTCCGAAATGGCTCCGAGGGGATCCACGACGGATCGCGAAAACCATACAGAAATGATTCCGGAAGGATCCCAAAATGATCCCGAAATAGTCCGGAAATGACCCAGATGGGATCCCGCACAGATCAAGAAATGATCCCTTAAGGGTGCAAAAACTATCCCGGAAAAGTAACAAAAGATCCCGAAATGGCTCCTACGGCATCCCGTACGAATCCAGAAATTATCTCGGAAGGGTCCCCAAATGATCCCAAAATGGTCCCGAAATGACCCTAATGGATCCGGCAAACCATCAAGAAATTATGCCGAAAGGGTCCCAAAATGATCCCGAAATAATACAGAAAAAGTCACGAAACGACCCCTAGAGGATCCCCAAATGATCCCGTATTAGCCCCGAAAAGGTCTTGAAATAACCCCGACGGGATCCCGGACAAATCCCGAAAACCATCCAGAAATGATGGGGGAAGGGATCCCAAATGATTCCGAAAAAGTTTCGCATTGATTCCGACGGGATCCCGAACGCATACCGAAAATCATCCAGAAGTGATGCCGGAAAGGTCCTCAAATGATCACCTAATAGTCCCGAAATGACGCTTAAGGAGTTATGGACGGATCCCATAAACCATCCAGAAATTATCCCGAAGAAGTTCCGAAATGACCCTGACGGGATCCCGGACAGATCTCGAAATCCATCCAGAAATGATCTTGGGAGGGACCCCAAATGATCCCGAAAAAGTTCCGCAATGATTCCGACGGGATCCTAATCGGATACCGAAAACCATCCAGAAGTGATGCCGGAAAGGTCCTCAAATGATCACCTAATAGTCCCAAAATGACCCTGACGGCATCCCGGACCGATCCCAAAATCCATCCAGAAATGATCTTGGGAAGGTCCCAAAATGATCCCGAAATAATCCCGAAATGACCTCGTCGGCATCCCGGACGGATACCGAAAATTATCCAGAAATGATGCCGGAAAGGTCCACAAATCATCCCCTAATAGTCCCGAAATTACCCTGATGGGATCCCGGACGGATCCCAAAAACCATCCAGAAATGATGCCGAAGGGTTCCCAAATGATCCCGAATTAGTCGCGAAAAAGTCCCGAAATGACCCCGACGGCATCCCGGACGGATCCCGAAAACCATCCAGAAATGATGCCGGAAGAGCCCCCAAATGACCCCGAAAAAGTCCCCAAATGACCCCGACATACTCCAGAAAAGTTCCGAAATGGCTCCGAGGGAATCAACGACGGATCGCGAAACCATAAGGAAATGATTCCGGAAGGATCCCAAAATGATCCCGAAATAGTCCGGAAATGACCCAGATGGGATCCCGCACAGATCCAGAAATGATCCCGGAAGGGTCAAAAAACTATCCCGGAAAAGTAACAAAAAATCCCGAAATGGCTCCTACGGCATCCCGGACGGATCCAGAAATGATCTCGGAAGGGTCCCCAAATGATCCCAAAATGGTCACGAAATGACCCTGATGGATCCGGCAAACCATCAAGAAATTATGCCGGAAGGGTCCCCAAATGATCCCGAAATAAAACAGAAAGAGTAACGAAACGACCCCTAGAGGATCCCCAAATGATCCCGTATTAGCCCCGAAAAGGTCACGAAATAACCCCGACGGGATCCCGGACAAATCCCGAAAACCATCCAGAAATAATGCCGGAAGGAATCCCAAATGATTCCGAAAAAGTCCCGCAATGATTCCGACGGGATCCCGGATACCGAAAATCATCCATAAGTGACGCCGGAAAGGTCCTCAAATGATCACCTAATAGCCCCGAAATGACCCTTAAGGGATCCGGGACGGACCTCGTAAACCATCCAGAAATGATCGCGATATAGTCCCGAAGAAGTCCCGAAATGACCCTGACGGGATCTCGAACGAATCCCTAAATGACCCTGAAGGGATCCCGGACAGATCCCGAAATCCATCCAGAAATGATCTTGGGAGGGACCCCAAATGATCCCGAAAAAGTCCCGCAATGATTCCGACGGCATCCTGAACGGATACCGAAAACCATCCAGAAATGATGCCGGAAGAGCTCCAAAATGATCCCGAAAAAGTCCCCAAATGACCCCGACGAGATCCCGGACGGATTCCGAAAACCATCCAGAGATGATGCCGGAAGAGCCCCCAAATGATCCCGAAAAAGTCCCCAAATGACCCCGACGAGATCCCGGACGGATCCCGAAAACCATCCAGAAATGATGCCGGAAGAGCCCCCAAATGATACCGCAAAAGTCCCAAAATGACCCCGACAGGATCCCGGACGGATCCCGTAAACCATCCAGAAATGATGCCGGAGGAGACCCCAAATGATCCCGCTAAAGTCCCAAAATGACCCCATCAGGGTCCCGGACGGATCCCGTAAACCATCCAGAAATGATGCGGGAAGAGACCCCAAATTATCCCGCAAAAGTCCCAAAATGACCCCGACAGGATTCCGGACGGATCCCATAAACCATCCAGAAATGATGCCGGAAGAGACCCCAAATGATCCCGCAAAAGTCCAAAAATGACCCCGACAGGATCCCGGACGGATCCCGTAAACCATCCAGAAATGATGCCGGAAGAGACCCCAAATGATCCCGCAAAAGTCCCAAAATGACGCCGACGGGATCCCGGACGGATCCCGTAAACCATCCAGAAATGATGCCGAAAGGTTCCCCAAATGATCCTGTATTAGTCGAGAAAAAGTTCCGAAATGACCCCGACGGGATCCCGGATGGATCCCGAAAACCATATAGAAATGATGCCGGAAGGTACCCCAAATGATGCCGTAATAGTCCCGAAATGACATCGACGGGATCCCGGACGGATCCCGAAAACCATCCAGAAATGATGCCGGAAGAGACCCCAAATGATCCTGCAAAAGTCCCAAAATGACCCCGACAGGATCCCGGACGGATCCCGAAAACCATCCAGAAATGATGCCGGAATGGACCCCAAATGGTCCCGAAATGACCCCGACGGGATCCCGGACGGATACCGAAAACCATGCAGAAATGATGCCCGAAGATACCCCTAATGATCCCGAAATAGCCCCGAAATGGTCCCGACGGGATCCCGGACAGATACCTAAAACCATCCAGGAATGATTACGGAAATGACCCAAACTGACCCCGAAAAAGTCCCGTAATTATCCCGGAAACCATCAAGAATTTATCTCTCGAAGGTACGCAAATGATCCCGAAAGTACCCCGACGGGATCCCGGACGGATCCCGAAAACCATCCAGAAATGATGCCGGAAGGGTCCCCAAATGATTGCGAAATAGTCCCGAAATGATTCCGGAATAGTCCCGAAAATGTCCCAAAATAACCCCGACGGGATCCCGGACGGATCCCGAAAACTATACAGAAATGATCCCGGAAGGGTCCCAAAATGATCCCAAAATAGTCCCGAAAAAGTCCCGAAATTACCCCGGCGTAATCCCGGACCGATCCCGAAAACCATCCAGAAATGATCCCGGAGGGTCTCGATATGACCCTTACGGGATTACAAATAAGGTGAAGCTAATTATAAAACCATGTTAATAAGGCAGCAGGCGCATTGGAGCGAATAAAAAGTTACATAGAAACATACAGGTAAAGCTAATAAAAGCGTGCTAATAAAAACAATTGATGGAGGGCGGATGGCGGGAGTAGAGGAGAGGACCACTGATCGTTCCTCCAAAATTGTCTAGATCTCGTTCTGTATGTACCAGATACCAAAAACTATTGATTTAGGAGAAAATTTATATTGAGTTATAACAATTTATAGATTTTACACCAGAGGGGGAGATAAAGGGGGGGGGGGGGGAGGTGGGCGGAAGGTATCACTGCTTACTTTGTAAGCCCTTTATTTGACCCCTTGAGTCTGTGATATTGGTGAAGGCCAGTATACGTAAAGTTATAATGTGTAAAAATTATTGAAAAATAATTTCTCGAAGGGGTCGTGGGACCCCCACCCCTCTTTCCATGTTCGAAAAAAATTTCGCTAGTAGACTACTGTCTGTGTCCCAAATTTCATCAAAATCCGTGTAGCCATTCTGGCGTGATTCAGTCGCAAAGACGAAAAAATATAATAATTAAATTATAACTGTTCCTAGGGGGCGGGGACCACGCCCCTTTTCAAAAATATATAGTTAGTAGATCCTTCTAGACTATTGGCTATACGTGTGCAAAATTTCATCCAAATCGGTCCAGCCGTTCTTGCGTGATTGAATCACAAAGACAAACGTCTGGACAAACATCCAAACATCCAAACATCCAAACATCTTAACATCCAAACTTTGCCATTTATAATATAAATAATTAGATTAGATTAGATTAGATATTAGATTAGATTTATTTACGCCATGCTCTTCCTAAATATATTAATTGAGTAGAATTTATTTCCTAGAATATTTGTTATTTGCGCACAATTTTAACCCTATAGCTTGTGTAGTTACGGAGATATCAAATTATCCAGAATTGGATCAATTTTTTATTTTGCACATTTTTCTGAATTTGCTTTTAACTTTTGTATTTTATTTTTAAGTCTAATAAGTCGTAGTAAAAAGTCACGAAATTTATGTAGTGAGCTGATTCAAGTAGCGCTAACTCATTTTTATATGGCCTTTTCTTGGGAATTGCGCATATGTACGTGCAGTCAAATAAGTTCAGTGAAAGACAGCACCAAATTTTGCAGGAAATATTTGAAGCAAATCACATCTTTTAAAATGACGTTTTCGCAGACATGAAATACATGCACACATATGTACATGCATATGGCTCTTTCAAACTTTCATTTTTTATTTCATTGTCAGGCACAAAAGAAATTGCTTTCAAGTATGCTGAAGTGTAAATGTCAAAAAGTTTTATCACACTAACACTTTTTCAAGTGTGACGACTAGCGCAGCAGGACAAATGAAAGGAAATGTAGCATATTTTCTGGCGACGATAAGAGAAAGTACGGTGACAAAAAAAAAAGAAAAGAATAGAAAAAGTATAGAAAACTGTAAAAGACAAAAGTTGAAAACGAAGTGGAAGGAAAGAAAACTTAACGAACAAAGCGAATGCAATGTGAATGAATAAGAATTTGCTAAGAGCAAGACGAGTTCGTATTTTCGTTTGGCAATACCCAGCAAATAACATTGTAAGGCGACGATAGCCGAGCCTTAAAGCACGCAATTAGTAATTCTTCTTATTAACTTAGGGTTTATGCAAACCTGAGCGTAAAACATCATCTATTAACCCATAATGTCTCCCGTTAGAAAGAGAAAGGGTAGTTGTGAGAAAGGGCGAGAGGAGGGGGAAAGAGAGAGATTATCTTATATTACAGATTTACTTCACACATGTCTTCACCCTGATACGTTAAGTTACGTTCGAACAAAATAAGATGTAGTAGGTGTAGTGGGATGGCCGGTCTGGTCTGGTATGTCCATTAAAGACTTCTCAGCAGAAATCACCTGTATTAGCCGGCAAAATAATTTCCGCCCACCGATTTCATGAAAAATTACAACCAGTATAAGGGTAGGCCAAAAACATTTCTTTTCATTTACAAATGGCGATGGTTATACTAGGATATGTTTTCTGAATTTCACTTCTTCATCAGCTAGTTTTTCGGGAGCTGAGCGTTGAACTCGAATCTCCAACATTCATATGAGTGCAAAGGCAGATGCCTTTAGCTGCTTAGCCATATGAATGTCCCGTTGTTCGCTGTACAATTGGTCTCTAAGAGTTGCCTTTTTTGTTTTTATTCCTTTTGATCACCATGTAGGCACATACACCCTGTATGTAGTTTATTCCTAATGGTGTGGATATAATTTTTAGGCGCGCTTTTGAAAGCTTAGTAACATTAGTTATCATAGTTTTTAATACTTCCGATGTTACTATTGTAACGAATTTGCTTGCAAATCCTCTTATTTGCAATCCTCTGCTAAGTTCTAATCACTAAACTGTTGAATAAATAACTCCAATTTGTAATAATGCAAAATGGCCTTTATTAAAGTACTTCACAATAACAAACTGTGCAACGAATAGCTTGCTTAATAACCACACTGATTGATAGCTCAATGAAACTCTACTATTCAAAATAACACTGCTATTGCTCGCTAGATATCGTCTTAATCAGACTGCTTGACAACTCAAATCAAACTGAATTACTTCTTACTCGCTTGCCCCGCTTTTATAGTTTACGACTCATACTTCTAGGCTCTTCCATTTCCAGAACTTACCAACTATATTCGTGTGTGTATAGTTCTCATATAGTTTCTACTTGTTTACAATTGTCTACTTTTTAGCGCTTCTCAGATGTACATATGTGAGTTTGTAGTTTACAGTCTCCCGCACACACATAAGCGTATAAGTAAATTCATCTGTGTGTGACATCTCATCTCTCGCTGCCTTGTATGTAAATGTTGCTCGTCGGAATGTGTACATATGTGTAGACGCAATTATTGATTCGTTTATGTAGATACATAATGATTGAATTATTGATGTGATTTCACGTCACTGCTTAGCATCGGCCTGGAGATGGCAGCACTCCTTAGATTTGCTAATATTCGTAACAATATAATAGTGTTACGAATATTAGCAAAACTGAGGAGTGCTGCCATCTCCAGGCCGATGCTAAGCAGTGACGTGATTTCACATCAATAATTCAATCATTATGTATCTACATAAACGAATCAATAGCCGTGTTTTTTAACGCGTATATCCGTTTACGCTTAAACTTTATATTGACTGCTAAGAGACAAACTATAAATACACCTCTGAAATTGCTGCGCATAAAATTTGTCCTACTAAATTTCAATACGCATTATACTCAGATGTAACTGAAATATGTGTCTTTGTTTCACCCTGTACACTAATTCTATGTATTATATGTGTGTCCACAATTCATCGCAACTGATTCAGCTATATGTTATACCCTATGGCCATCAGAGCGTTGCGTCTCCGCTTTTCGGTACACCCTGTTGCTGTAGCTAGTTGTTTTACCACAGCCGCTAGATGGGTCTCCTAAGCATTATCTAAGCGAAGATAGGCGTTTTTTAACACGCGCAAACGAAACGTATACGAGCGTGTTAAAAAACACGGCTAATAATTGCGTCTACACATATGTACACATTCCGACGAGCAACATTTACATACAAGGCAGCGAGAGATGAGATGTCACACACAGATGAATTTACTTAAACGCTTATGTGTGTGCGGGAGACTGTAAACTACAAACTCACATATGTACATCTGAGAAGCGCTAAAAAGTAGACAATTGTAAACAAGTAGAAACTATATGAGAACTATATACACACGAATATAGTTGGTAAGTTCTGGAAATGGAAGAGCCTAGAAGTATGCAGCGTAAACTATAAAAGCGGGGCAGGCGAGTAAGAAGGAATTCAGTTTGAGTTGAGCTATCAAACAGTTATTGATTAAGCACGCGATCTGGCGGCCAATAGTTGAGTTTCATTTGAGTTATCAATCAGTTTGGTTATTAAGCCAGCTAGTAGCAAAGTATAAGTGTTATTGTGAAGTACTTTAATAAAGGCCATTTTTCCATTATTCAATATTGGAGTTATTTATTCAACAATTTAGCGATACGAACGTTGGCAGAAGATTGCAAATAAGGGGTTTTGCAGGAAATTCGTTACAATATCAATATGATTATATATATTTAATTAGCTCGCTAATTAAATACAACATTTTTTTTTTTTTTTGTTATACTGAGAAAATTGTACATCACATCCTCAAAAATTACAACAAAAAGTTAGGTCCGTCAATTTGATGAAAATAAGAAATATGCATTGGGGTGGGCACAAAAAAACTTTTCATATTTGCTGTACTGAAAATATTTATGGCCACCAATTTGATGAAAAATTAGATATCAGGATTTGGGTGGGCAAAATAAAAAACTATTTCTTTTTTTCCTTTTATTTAATAAAAATATTGTTCAGGACATTAAGCTGGTAGCCTTAGGAGCTAGTGCTCTTTCCTCGCTTGTTCCAAATTTATTCCAAATCTATATATATAATAATAATACTAGTTGTTCAGGACCTCCAAAACATAGCCTGTAAAAATATCAACGTTTTATTTCAATGTTCAGAGGCGCCGTATCGAGACTTCAGTTTTTCTGTACAAATCGTATGGCGAATACAATAATGTTGAACTTTAACCTCGAATACCTACTGAACGAGTCAACTTAGCAAAAACTCTGTGAAAACGGTTTTTCGTTTTTGTAAACCGTTCAATTTCCTTTCAGAATGTGTGAGGCTGGTGATTTGGGTACTTAGGGTTAAGGCGGTACCCTTCTCACATAAAATTTAAAAATTTTTAAAATTTAAGTCGCGTCGGGGCACATCTTAACATAAAAATAAAAAGCTAAAATTTTTGCAGCCTATCTTTTTGGATGTCGTTAACAATATTTTCACACAAAAAAAATGTGTTTGCCCCACCCTAATCAGCATCTGGAAGAGAAGGTCAGTCTTATTCTCTTCGAAGATATATCGCATCAAGTTCGTAATATTGTGGCGAATATTAGCATCACTATGCTGTTAGTAAATAATCTCAAGGCAAAAAAACATTAAAGCAAGCCAGACTTGTGTACATGAACACATAAATCATCATTTACACACATACATGGAAGGCGACGAATAACCAGCAACCAGCGACACATAACCAGCAAATTAGAAGTGAAGAGATATCTCACAGACACACACACACATAAAACTAAATTACCAAGCAGGAGATACAACAGTTCTAGAAGATTAAACGTCTAGACCTTTGCAGAAATATGCGGACGAGGCAACAATGAGAGTATAAAAGCAGAGCAAGGTGAGTAATAACTAATCACTTTTGATTTAAACATGTTGTGAAGTATAATTGTGAAGTACTACTCTTAAAGTTATCTAAATAAAGACCAGTTTGCAATACTGAATATTGGAGTGATTTTTTCAACAGGCTAGCTATACGAACGTTAGCAGAAGGTGCATAAATATCAGAAATCCCCAAATTTCGTTACACTATTATTATTTCGTTTTCAGGGAATTGAACCTAAAGCCGGAACATACCTGCCAGTTTCTTACAACGCCGTACACCATATGGTTCTTAGAAGTAGTCTTAGATGAGGCTGGTGCAAATGGCAATTTTTTTTTGGGTATACACCTACTAAGTATGAGTAAAATATATATGTATTCACTAAGTATGAACAAGGTGCGAGTGCACTTGAATACGCCATCTTGACGCCCGCCAAAAAAGCCCGTTTGACACTTCTTGCCAAAGCGTTTCAAGTACAATATTACTGCAAAGAGTTTTTAGCACAAATAATTTAAAATTGTTTAGATGTGTTTTCCTACTCCTCATGCTCATGTATTTGGTTCGTTTAGTCAGGTTTTAATTAAGTTATAAAATTTTTTATGAAATAGGAACAAAGAAATGGATAAAATTGCTGCTTGCTAATCCGTTTCCCTACAAAATTTATTATTATTTTTTTTATTTTTTTTTTTGAAAGTTGCTATGAACCTGTAGCTCCGGCAGGAGTAGAAAGAACCTCTCGAAGATGAACTCATGGCGGGTTATATTATTAAGATGAGAACACATCTGCTTACGGCTTATACAAAAATTTTAAATATGAGCCAAACTTTGCTGACACATATTGCACGTTGATAATGGGATGACTTATGGTTCTACCATCACTATCTGTATGGTAAGGAGACAGCCAAATGCTGGGTGGACTCTTTAAGGCTATATGATTATAACAAAAATCAGCATATTTGGAAAGATCTATCAACTTCTTTCTGATAGTGAAGAATGTAAATTCCCACTGAAGGCTTAGATAATGTTAAGCTGGGCGGCCTGAGTGTCACCAGAAAGTTGTTTGGCGTTTAAATAGATGAACCCACAACAAAAACCAGGACTGCTCCTTGAACAAGCTTTGGAACAGTCATCTTCCCGAGAGAGGAGTGAGGAAATAATATGGGTAGTGGACTTATTACCTGGCTTACGAATGGGTCGACGTTAGGTGGGAAGGTTGTGGAAGGGGTTTTGCGTCAGTAGCACGACGTTTGCCGCAAGTTTAAGTTGGCTGATCACTACACCGTCTTCTAAGCAGAGGTTGACGCAATTAAAGAAGCGGTGGATGGAATGCTTTTAAGTGCTGCTAAGGGTTGAAAATTCTACTTCTACTCTGATAGCCAACCTAATATTAAAGCCTTAAATTCAACTGTTGTGCGGTACCGAGGATGGTATGGGAGCGGTCTTGGCCTTGCTCGTGGTTGCGTTGAACTCTTTTATTATTAATATCATCTTGATCCCATAACAAATAAATATACCTGGCAACTATCAAGACCTCCTAGTGCTAATGTAGAGAATACGTTGTACCCTTGGCAACCTATGATCTGCTCGTCTATAGATGAAACTCTATTCAACTAAGCAAAATCTGGGTGGACACTATCTCTTGCAGGATAGCGAAATCATTTAGGCCGGAAGCGAGTAGTAAGCGGTATGTGGAAATTATTGGGCTCACCAAGGGTCATCTATCCATGGCGATTAGGGCTTTTACGGGTCACTGTCCAATAAAAGTCCATGCGGTACATCTCAACAAACTGGAAAACCTATCTTGCTACAGCTGCACAGAGGGTAACGAGGTCAAGTCATCGAAATACTTCATGCGTGACTAGACGAAAATATTTCGGTCTCGGCACGCCAAGTTTTGCATTACATATTCGACTTTGGTCCTCTTAGAAGCTACATCGCTCACATTCAATGCTGCTCTAAATAGCTATATCTTACGTCACCGTAACCTTATGTAGTATCACAACGAACCTAAATGTTGTGCAAGTGGGCTTCCCCTGCCGGGGAGGCCGCCACTCAACCCAACCTAACGTAGTGACCATACTAACTTTATATGATTTGTTTGTTGATGATATGCAACTATCCGCCTTTTTATATCACCCAGTCTGATCTGAAACTCTGCCGTATATGTAACGGTCATTTATTTGGATGCGTTTATTGGCGTTGAAACTATTGCGCTTTCACGAAACTTTCTATCGGCACTAAGTTTGTCCTTTCGGGCTTCTCCTCCTAGCTTAGGCGTAGTCCAGCTAGGGATTTCATACTTATTAATGAAGAGAACCAGATACGCCAAGTATCGACGCATTAGCCGACGACCCAACAGGCATTCTATTCAATTGAAACATCGCAAAAATGTATGTCTGGACTACTGAAAGAACATTAAATGCAAGTTCTGGACTACAGAATCATCATAACCGTCTCGTACGTTCAACAAAGAGAACAAATATAATACGAGCCACCAGTCTGCTACGAGTGGCGGGTAACTCGCTGGAAATCAAAAAATGGATGCCGGATGTTTTCTAAGAATGACATTTTTGTATTATCTCGCATTTATCCATTTGGTGTAAGCACCTTAGACATCTTTGATTTTTGGAAAGATAATTATATAGTTAATTAAATACAGTCGGAAAAATAAAGACAAATACCCCACGAAAATGTATAGAAGACATTTTATGCATAGCTCGCCCATAAAACCAGCGACTACCTTTTAGAAAACATCGAGCAAATGGCTGTGAGTAACGAATGACGTCTCTTATCATAACTTATCCTTTTTGCTTACACATAATGGCACATTTCAATTTGTGAGATAGCTCTACAATTTTCAGTTTGTGTACACGAATCTCAATCGTACCTAAGGCAAAGAGGATAAATAAAATAAGAGCCGTCACTCGTTATTTTTTTGGCATTTACTCGATGTATACTGAGAGGTAGTCGCTACTTTTTTTTTTGGGCGAGATGTTTATAAATGTCTTCTATACATTTTTGAGTGGTATTTGTGTTTATTTTTCGACTGTATTTAATTAATTTATTTAATTCTCTTTCCAAAAATTATAGTTGCACAAGGGGCCTACACGGCATGGATAAATGCGAGACAATTAAAAATGTCCCTCTCAGAAAATATTCGGCATCAATTTTTTCAATTTCCAGCGAGATACTCGCCACAAAATAACGAGTGACGGCTCTTATTGTATTTATCCTCTTTGCCTAAGGCATATTCGCTGATATGATTGCCATCCCTTTTCCTCCTGCCCACATGTTTCTACTTAACAAATATTCTTGTTCTTTCATATAAAAAATGCCATGAAACTTCAGTGCCGGTTCCGTCGGAGCTACAGATTGATTTATTTTATATTTTACTCGATATCCTCCTTACATTAAACTAGATATGTATATGTCTCATAGCCGCCTTCGGTTTTTGTTTCTGCTTCAGCAAAAAAAATTTCGATTCCAATTCCGGCTCTATAACATCCCCAATTAAAAAAAAAAAATAAAAAAAACTTTAACAATTTCAAAGTTACGAGTTTCGCATGCCAGTTTTGCATACAAGAGTCAACTTATAAAGTATTGCAAAAATTACTTTAAGCACAGTTGCGAATAACTGTTATCGCAATATTCAAATATCAAAAACGTCTAACAGTCTTCATTTATAAATATGTAGCTCAGTTTGTACCTGCACTTTTTACCTTTGATAAGCGCGCAAGAAGAAATGCACAAACGCACGTTCCAAAAAATTTTAGCTGTGCGTTAAGTAAAATCTTTAAGTGAAGCAGACGGTAGCTGCAAGAATTAGCAGTCAGGTGCAAGTGGTTGCATGTAACCTTGAAAGACTTTCAATTGCCGTAAATAAGTTAAGATCTTACACTTTTCAACTTTTATGCTCAGCAATTAGCTCACTTTTGCACTTAGGCGCTGATACATATTATGCTGAATGAAAGTAAAATAGAGTTGCCGTTCCAAGTTTTTATAAACACTCACAAAAAGTTCCATAACGTTCCCAAATCCCAAAAAAAAATCTGAATTTTTTGCGAGTTCCACACAAGCAAAATATATAATTTGAACACCTTCTCAAGGCAAACTCTGCCACATATTCGCTGAAGCTGTAAAACCAGTCCCATAGGTTGCACTAGCTGGTCAATGAGGACCTAAAAGGTCCTTTACATAGAAGCAAACGAATTTGCTACTTCTACTACTGGGTAAGATCAGATAGATAGGTTCATTAAATTTTATTGCGCTTATTTTAAATTTTTTTGTTTTTTCATCTTTAAAACGACCCCTGTTATCTTTGTATGAGCGGAAATACAAAATAGCATTGGTTCCCAAGTTACATCTGTACGGCGCGACTTTTAAGACATCAATTCCATGACACCCATGCATAAAAAGCGAGCATTGGCTCTGACTCGATGTTTTTCTTTTTTTTGATACACCTGCCTCCTCCAACTCAGTTGAGGTCTACCCTTTTCTTTATTTCCAAACTGCGGTGTCGATTGAAATACTTTTTTGGCCGGATCGTCTGCGGCCATTCGCATAACATGACTTCCTATCTGCGTTAAGCCCATACAGCTCTTCATTATACCTTCTAAGATACTTGGGAAGGCATCACGGACAGGACTTTATTTCTTCCGAAGAACCTTTCTCTCGAGCAGTCTAACAGCTCCTCTTCTTTCGATCACGTATTGGAGGAACTTGGCATCAATTTTTAGCTGCCTGCTCAGTCCAAAGTAGCACTTATTACCAAGAAATATTCTCCATTTGATTTCCAAGTTGACATTGTTTTAGCTGTTATTGCTGATTCGCATATGAAAAAAGGCCCTCACAGTCCCGAGCTTATATCCGTCAACAGTGACGTGGCTGCCAAGCTACGAATGCCTTCATTTGCCGCGTCTTATCCTCATTTACCGCAAGACCCATTTTTTCCTCTTTGTCTAATCTAGAGAAGGCAGAACTCAATTTTTTTGTCACTATACTCTAAAGAGGACCGAAACCTCCACAAAAAAAGCGTTTTCGATATACTAGGACTGTAAACCCGATATCAAACAAAGTTGAACTAAAAAAAAAAAAACAGTCTGTATCACATAAAATCACAGCGCGTATGGTTTCGAATGGCTAGGAGACGTCCTTTACAATCCTTGCGGAGCTGGTGGTGGTGCTCAACGTGTGCCTTATAAATTTAAATTTAGACACAGCAAGAAAAACCTACTTCATTTCGCGCTATCAAAGACTGGTTTGAAGTAGACAAAGATATTGTGAGTGTTGATTCTTATATGGTGAGCCTTTCTCAGGATCTGGCGAATCGTGATGACCAGATCATGGTATATTAACCAAGTCTGAAGCCACGCTGGCAAGATCCAATCAAATCGTTGACTTAAGGCTTCAGCCTTTCGCACAGTTCGTCCAGTAGAGCATTGTAGGTGATATTGAGCAGGCGAATTCAGCGGTAATGAATTCAGCGGTAATTGGCTCCGTTTGCGGGATCGTCTTTCTTGTCGATTGAGCAGAGCATGCTTAAATTCCAATCCATGTGCATACGCTAATCCGACCATATGTTGCATAGGAGTTGATGTATGCTCTTTACCAATTCTTCGCTTCCTTGTTTGAATATGTCGGCGGGTAGTCCGTCATTACTCAGCGCCTTTTTATTTTTTAGCCGGGATATTGCCATATTTGGGTACCGGAAAGTGTTTTCTGTTATCGGCGATTAGGGGAATGCGCACCCTTCTCACATAAGGAAAAATCGAGAATGTAAATACAAGGTAAGTGTAGGCGTAGGCGTGGCTTATGGAAAAAGTATGCTGTATAAGGGAATATACACCTACATAGGCGTAATGTGTGGTATAGGGGAATACAAAATCTAAGGGTAGGGTAAGTGTAGGCGTAATTTGAGGTATTGGAGAGAGTACAGAATATAAACTCAAGTGTAGTCACTACACTGCATAACGTGGGATTAATGTAGGTAGTAGCGTTGATATGAGCGA
Organism: Eurosta solidaginis; assembly: GCF_040869045.1. Classification (NCBI taxonomy): domain Eukaryota; kingdom Metazoa; phylum Arthropoda; class Insecta; order Diptera; family Tephritidae; genus Eurosta; species Eurosta solidaginis. The sequence goes on from NC_090319.1 coordinate 297,351,110, forward strand.
AATCAGACAGCAAATCCAGCAAGGAAAGGAAAGAAGAGGAAACGTAATGGATGAGAAATTTCTTAACGGAGTTAAACGATAAACTTACTATCGATAGTAAAGGTTTTTTTACGAGTTATCGGGTTTTAATCGAAAAGTTGTCGATTTATTAACAAAAACTATCGATTTTTTATCGAAAAGTTATCGGTATATGATCAAAATTGTTTCGAACTGCTAACGAAAAGTTTTAGATTTCTCTTCGAAAAATTAAAAATTTGCCGTCGAAATGCAATCAATGTTATCTAAGTCTTATGGATTGTTATCAACTTTTCGAAATTAATATTGTAACGAATTTTGGGAAATTCCGCTTATTTGCAATCTTCTGCTAACGTTCGAATCACTAAACTGTTGAATAAATAACTTCAATATTCAATAATTCAAAATGGTCTTTATTAGACTTCTTTCAAAATAACACTTCTACTTCTCAACAGATAGCGTGCCTCAATCAAACTGATTACTGCTTACTCCACTTTGACTCCTTTTATACTCTGTGATGTCTTGTTCCCATACTTCTAGGCGCTTCTATTTCTAGAATTTACTACTCGTTTACCAGCTATAAATTTCTCAGCTATAGCTACAGATGCACGATTATTATAGCTTCTCGCATAGCCATGCGCGTTTATATGTGAGTGATACTTCCACAGATGATTGCCTACTTTTGGGAGTATCTCAGATATATGCATGTGTTTGTGCGTTCCTCTCCGCTGTTTGTATGGACATATGTATAGACATATTGATTGATTTGTTGATGAGCATACAAGTCACTTCTTAATATTGGCTTAGAGATGATTGTATCCCTTATTGTTGCTAATATTCGTCACAATATCATTAACTGTAATTTTCTTTCAAAAGTGAATTAGTGTCAATTGGCGTTAATTCCATTGACACTATTACACTTCACCATCGCAATACAACCTACAAATTCAAATTTCCTCATATTTGGGTAATTACCCAAAAAAACAGCAACGTTAATATAAACATATAATTACCTAAATACATATACATTAGGCCGGGTCGATTTGTGAGGAGGCAAAAATGTTGATGTTACTGTTTTTGGTGTGTCTATTGATTTAACTGATCTTAATTTACCAACCCATCTGGATATCTTGAGATATTATTTTTAATTAAGCGAACGTGCTAAAACAGAATAAAAAAAGTTTTCCCATAAATCATTCACTATTCAAGTACAAGATAAGTTGATTGGAATTTGGGAAAAACTTGATATGGTAATAATGCTGGAAAAAAGTGTATTTAATAAATTGCTTGACAAGTATCAAAAGCAAATCAAGAGAAGAAACGATAGATAAAATTAATGAGAAGTATCATACTAGGATGGTAAAAGAACCTCATCCTGTTATTTTGAGAGAACCCAATTCCGAATTGATTGGTTACGTAAGACTGGAACATCATGCTTGGGTATATGACTCATTGGGTTTTCGGTAGTTGTTGATGTAGTTGCTTCATCTTGCGGTGTAGAGGATGGTGGATTCATTGCAAACTTTTTGATTTGGAATGGTCACTTCACTTATTTTTTTTTTTGAAATATTTTTTATCTGAAATTAGCACTTCACACTTTGAGTTTTTCACAACGACTTAATGCATTCACAAAAATTGTTGCATTATATATGGTCCACGAGACGAGGTAATAAGAAAGAAATGGTAATTTCAATTCCACCTGCTGTGTCTTGTGGTGGCTTAAAAAAAAACAACACAAGCAATTTTACGATCTGCAATTGTGTCACAGTGATACCTTCATTTTTTAAAACGGTTGAATAAAAAACCCACACAACTATGTTTACGACATGCAAATGCATCACAGTGATGCCTGGGTTTTAAAAGGGTTGTAAAAACTCTAATTTCTAATATTTTTTTTTAATTTCTTTTCTATTACTAAGTTAAATTCATTTTTAGCACGCTTTTATTAGCTTGGCCTGTATGTAACGGAATCTTTGAGCTTAATTTTCACCGGTTTCTGGAAGTCTGATTAATTTGAAACTTTGCATACGTATCAAGGACCGATGACAATGCATTAATGTGATGGTGTGGTGACATAAGGTCAACGGCCATAAGGTCAATTGGCCTTATCAGCACTTTGAATGGCGATAAGTTTGATTGCAACTTTGCACACCTATCAAGGCTCAATGACAATGCATTAATGTGATGGTGTGGTGACATAATGTCAACGGCCATAAGGTCAATTGGCCTTATTACCACATAGCCATTTAGCTGATTTTTTCATGTAAAGTGCAAAACCGGCGATTTTTTGAAATGTTTGTATCGTGACCCCCCGGGGGGTTCCAGGGGGTGTGCCACTGGCATCGGTGGGTCGGGCCTCCAAAGTTAGTGGGGGTAGGTCATACATTTGGACTCGATTGGAGCACTCTAAATGGGTCAAAGTGAGATTTTTCAAAATTTTCCCCTACCCAAAAGTTCGACCCAAATTGGGGGACATCAGAATTCGTTTTAGAGGTATGGTTCCTTCGGCAAAGTTTCTTATTTTGATCCCTAGAATACGATTTTCACAGAGCAATAAGCGATTTTTAAATCGACCCGCCCTAATATACATACATATAGGCATTTGTTTATATGTTACATGCCTGGTGGGTTTAAATGTATGTATAGGTACTGTGATTAAATTATCTCTCAACCCTTCTTCGTTTACAGGAGCATGTTGCATTTTACATTACAGTTGAAAGCATTTTGTAAAAGCTTTTACTCTCTTCAGAACACATACAAGCACACTTATACATATTACGACTAAAGCATTAAATAACTCAATTAAAAATTATATTAATTAAGTTTCTTTCATATAATTTCATTATAAGATATTTATATACAATTATACTGCAGGAGGAAATACTGAACAAACAAATTTGAAGAAGGATAATTTATAAATTGAAATTGGTTGGAAACTTCTTTAAATGTGTAAATGTATTTGGGCGCTTGTTGACATGAAATATTAGCCGTGTTTTTTTACATGTATATATATGCATACTTCTGCGGGTGAAAACAAATGCTTATTATGACTTAGATAATACTAAGAAGACACATCTAGCGGTAATTATTGAAGACTCGCGGCAATACCTTGCTACGAAACGGGTTGTACTGAATAGCGGAAAACGCACCTCTTTTGGTCATAGTTTAAAGCCAATAGCTGTATCGGTTGCGATGAATAGTGGGCACACGCACTTTTCGGTCATAGAAGTAGACAGTAATATGGAGATCCCCATTTCAGTTGCAACTGAGTATAATGCATACTGAAATTTAGCAGTACTAATTTTATAAGTAACAATTTCTTAAGTGCAGATAAATATATACACTTAGCAGTACATATAAAATTTAAGTGCATATGTAATTCTATTTTTTCCATCACGAGTATAGTAGAAACGTAATCTACAGATGATTGTAAGAAGAATTGCTGAAGTCACCATAGCTCTAAGTGCGATTTCGGTATAGAAAAGCCGCACGTGATAGAGTTATCAAAAAAATTTTATACTATCGAGAAAAAATACTTGATACAACTAAACTCAGAGTTTACAAAAAATATAATATCAATTTTAATGCTTCACATTATACTGATATGGTTAATCTGAATGACGGTAATTTACTATCTGAACCGGCATTAACAAGAAGTATTCCATACGATCACTTGGTACAATTCTTAGAATATGATGAGCCAACACTAGATGATCATAATATTCCAATGCATATACAAGGAACAGAAAGATATGTACAGTTGTTAACATCTGTTTCCAAACGTGTTAAAGAAAAAAACGTGAAGGTGTTATGGCTGTTACAGCAGAAAGTCGTGAAAAACAACCACGAATAGAGAGCAAAAAAGATTTTAAAAAATAATATAACGTTACTTTTATTTTGAAAACTACGTTAAAATGGTCAATTCTATGTAAAAAATAATTTTTTAAATAAATTACATTCAAATTATAAAAATTGTGTTTTTATGCTTATTACTTGAAAATATATGTTTTGTTTTAAATTTTTTTCTACTAAAACGAATTCGAAAAAAGAAAAACTGTGTGAATGAAAGTTATTGGAAATGTTCTGACCTTATTTTAGCTGTAAAGAAAAAAAAACATTTACATAAGAAATTTGTTAAAAATGATAATATAATAGTTAAAAGTTCATTTTAGGCTAATTTCTCATAATTTAAACCTGATATCTCTACTAAAATTCAAAAACAATATAGATATTAATACAGATTCTTAAATGTACGTAAAATACCTTCAAAGTAAGCCCAAAATGTTATTTTTCCTAAAATTCTATCAGAAGCTTGAATATTTTTTGGCCAAACCCCACATTCATATGGCAAAATATCTATTTTGCAAAGGTGGGGGACTCGAAATCGTACTTGAAGCTATTCTTAGAATCATGCCTAGATTACGTTTTTGCTATACTATGAAAAAAAAATCCATCCATAAAATTTGACCCGCGCTAATATACATGTAAAAAAACACAGTTATTATTTGTTTAAGGTTGGTAAGCTTATTTGATACACTGTTTCTTTGATTACTCAAAAGGCCATTTCATCTGCTTTGTACAGGGTCCATAATTCTGAGTGTAACATTAGAGAAGCTTATAAAGCGAGTTTTTTATAATCAGCGTGCTTTGCACACAGAGTATATTAACTTTGATTGGATAATGGTTGGCTGTACAGGTATAAAGGAATCGAGATAGATATAGATATATCAAAATCATCAGTACCGAATGATTGAGCCATGTCCGTCTGTCCGTCCGTCTGTCCGTTAACACGATAACTTGAGTAAATATTGAGATATCTTCACGAAATTTGGTGCACGAGCTTATCTGGACACAGAATGGATTGGTATTGAAAATGAGCGAAATCGGATGATAACCACGCCTCTTTTTTTATATATATAACATTTTGGCGGCCACCGTGGTGTGATGGTAGCGTGCTTCGCCTATCGCACCGTATGCCCTGGATTCGCACCCCGGGCAAAGCAACATCAAAATTTTAGAAATAAGGTTTTTCAATTAGAAGAAAATTTTTCAAAGCGGGGTCGCCCCTCGGCAGTGTTTGGCAAGCACTCCGGGTGTATTTCTGCCATGAAAAGCTCTCAGTGAAAACTCATCTGCCTTGTAGATGCCGTTCGGAGTCGGCATAAAACACATAGGTCCCGTCCGGCCAATTTGTAGGGAAAATCAAGAGGAGCACCACGCAAACTGGAAGAGAAGCTCGGCCTTAGATCTCTTCGGAGGTTATCGCGCCTTACATTTATTTTTTTTTAACATTTTGGAAAACACAAAAAACCTGATTATTTAGTAAATAATACACCTAGAATGTTGAAATTTTACTTATATTAAAACTCTTGATAAAAATTTGAAAAATTGTTTTTAAATGGACGTGGCACCGCCCACTTATGATAAAATCAATTTTACAAATATTATTAGTCATAAATCAAAAACCATTAAACCTATCGTAACAAAATTTGGCAGAGAGGTTGCCTTTACTATAAGGAATGCTTTGCAGAAAGCTTAACGAAATCGGTTAAGGACAACGCCCACTTTTATATAAAAGATTTATAAAAGGGTCGTGGACGAAAATAATAAGCTATATCTTTGCAAAAAAAGAGCTTTATATCAATGGAATTTCTTTTCCCAAGTGCATTTATAACAATAAATACGAAAAACTTCAAATTTTTAAAAATGAGCGTGGCACCACCCCTTTTATGACTAAGCAATTACTATGTTCCGGGGCCATAACTAGAAGAAAAATTAACGGATCGTAATAAAATTGGGTACACAGATTTTCCGTATAGCGCGAAATATTTCTAGAAAAAATGGACGAGATCGGTTAAAGACCACGGCAACTTAGATATAAAACAAATTTAAAAGGGTCGTAGACTAGAATAATAAGCTATAACTTAGCAAAAAATAGTTTTGAATCAATGATATTTCACTTATCAATTTCTATTGTAAGAGGAAATGGGGAGAAATTTTTTTTAAACGGCCGGTGCCACGTGTTATATAGAAAAGTAATTTATCTGAAATGAAATGTACAATTGAAACTCACGCTGAGTATATAATGTTCGGTTACACCCGAACTTAGACACCTTTACTTGTTTTTCTTAGTGTTTGAAAATCTCTTTCTCATAGACGAGTGATGGAATGCAGATTCCAATGCCAGCGCTTGAAATATATCTAGATTTTTATCCCCCGTGCTATTTTCAACACAAAGATAAGTACTCTCAGCATAACTTAGGTTTACTATGAAGTCGGTTTCAAGGTCGCCATTTTAGTTAAACCGGGAACACTCTTTAAACGTAAAACCTTCCGTCAACCCTCAATATTTTTCTTACGCTGTGTTAACGGTATAAGAAAACAGGAGTAATAATCAAAACATACTAATGAAGCTTAACATATTTTTAATTAACTAGAGGGACATCATTGCATTGAAGAAATATTTCGAGTATTCACAAAAGTGGCTTGAAACATTATAAATATGTGTGAGTATAGAAAATATTTAACAAAATCATGCCGCCGTCTAGAAGCATAATGCCAGGGGAGGCAAAATTCGCTTGAAATTTAAAACTAATTCCAAACATTTGGCTTCATTTAAACAACAGATAGTCAAAGTATGCCAATATGAAGCTCTGGAGAATATTAACATAGCACATGCTTCATTTAAATCCACTCTTTGGAATATGTTGGCGCATACTAAAAATTGCACAATTTGCATTATTTTCACACACACACGCATACAACAACAATAACAATAAATTTAATTGGAATAATGTAGTGAGTGGCGATGCTTTAGCGGCTAAGATCAAATAATTCGATTTCATGGCAAGTCGCAAATTTGTTGAGCGCATCGGCGCAATGTTCAACTTTGACAGGCGTCCTTCCACAAAAAAAAAAATAAGCAAAGGCATATGTGTGTATATTTAAGTAATTGCAGATACTTAACATGCCCAACAAAAAAATACGTAAGTGGTTGTATTCATATGGCAGCGCGATTTGCTCTGCTGTTAGATAAAGCTTATTTTCTGGAATAAATTGCAGAGCCCCTAGCAGTAATGAGTTTTATGGTAAGTCTTGAAATAAATGTGTTTGGACATCGTTGCTAACGAAATGTAAGAAACCAGAATGTAAACATAAAATAAAACTGTATGCGTAGTATTTGGAAGTTGTGTTCTATATGATGGAATACTGAAAGTAAGTGTAAGTGAATTCACTACACTGCAGCAAAATTGTGGAAGCATAAAGGGAAGGCAGGGAAAGGAGAGGAATTAAACGAAGCGGCAGCAATAACGAAAGGAGGGGAATGGAAATATTTAAAGGTAAAACCGTAGCCGGAAACGAAACCGGTTGGCGTATTAACAGTTTGCAATAGAAGTCCCAACAGTTTGTTGACGATGAGTTATGGGTTTGTTATACATAGGGCTGACATCGACGTGGTGAAGGCAAGTAATCGATTTTTATCGAAGATTAAAAGTGAGCTACCGGTTTCTTTTTTATGAGAAGCTATCGGCGTGTTATCCCAAAAGTTACAGATTTATTATCGAAAAGCATTCAACTGTGTATCGAAAAGTTATCGACATGTTATCAAAAAGTTATCGTTTTATTATCGAAATATTATCCATTTTCTATCACAGACTTATCGATTGCTGTCGATATGTTAGCAAGAAGCTATCCATTTTTATCGAAAACTTCTCGATTTTTTATCAGATTGTTTCAAAATTGCTACTGACGTTAATAACACAAGAACTTGTCGCTGTTCTAAAAAAGGCCGAAATCATTTGTTTCTGATAAAATTACTTCTTGTGGTTAATCCCAGTGCGAGCTCGAGTTAAATTAAAAACTTTAAGGCCGAAACACATTCGACTTTTGCGTCGCTTTGCATTTTGGAAACCGATTACTTTTATTTAACCTATTACATATGGTGAACCCTATGTCTGTTATGGAATCGATAACATTTTGGGAACCGGTTACTTTTATAAAGTCGTTTACATGATTATGTTTGGAGAACCTTTTAGTTTTATAAAACCGATTACATTTAGCGAACCGGTTATTCTTTTTAACACCTTTTTTTCGATTTCAGTTTGGGAACCGATGTCTTTAATGGAATTGGTTACATTTGGGGAACCGTCTAGTGAACTGTATTTTACCGATTACTTGTTTCGAAGTGATTACTTTGTTAGATCGGTTACTTTGGATTTGTTTTTTGCTGGTTATCATTTGTGAACCAATTACTCTTTTAGAACTGTTTTTTTTTTTATTGATAGTTTTTAACAAAAGTTCGACATATTGATCTTGACACGTTTTTATAATTGGTAATTTTTTAAAAAAAATTCTACTTTATGAGCACAAGTAACGCAATTGAAACCATTCGATTTTAAACAACCGGTAAGTTTTTAAGAAACTTCGAGTTTTTTCAGCACTAGAAATTTTTTAAACTTTTTCCTTTTTCAAGAACTGAAACCTTTTTGAAAACTTCAACTTTTTCTGCACCAGTAACTTTTTTTGAAATTTTTTAGAACTGGTAGCTGTTATGAAAACTGGGTTTTTTGGAAATGGGAACATTTTTGTAAAGATATACCTGATAAATTTGAGATGCTTTTTACAGATTAAAGACCTCATACTATAAGCAATTTAACCAAATGAAATTAGCTTTATATAAGGCAGAAATTTTTTTTGGTGGGTAGACCCAATATATGCCAATACCTATTTTTCATGCCTAGATACATATGTATGTTCTAAATTTTATGACAACAACTGAATTTATTTGCAAGATTTCAATTTCGTGCCGATTTAATTTCATCACATACTTATTCAGAGTGCGTATTTACAGCATAATTTAAATAAGAGCACATACTTAGTTGTTACTTTTATTATTACGCTTAGAATTTTATTGCTAAAATGACATAAGATTGAAGTACATAAATCAAAGATGCCGCTGGCATACATTGAAAGCAGATGTGCAATGTGTATTAAAAATCAAATACATATACAATCACACATATGCATGTAGCCTACGATAGGGATTCATATATGTAGTTCTTAGAGGTTTTGATCAAGTTCGAATTTGATCTCACATACAAATTTTATAGCACTTCTTACTTTAGGATTCAAACCACTTACAATATTAAACAAAGTATTTCTTAGAAAATAATTGAATGGAAAACTATTAGGTTGGACTAGGCTAGGTTGGTTGGTCACAGCCCAGTAATAGGACGGCACCGATAATACTGGCTTACAGTTTTTTTTTCGAAACGCTGTGTGGCAACGGTAAATATGCGGATAATGCAGACATCTATTTGGCATATTTCCTCCGTATAGTCGAATACATCCTCACAAACTATACTGCTGCAGACAAAGTGACTAGATGATGCTATCTCATTGTACTCTATACAGCTAGCTCAGCAGCGGTTATCCAGAATATTAAGGCGCACCGCGTGAGCTTTCGGAGGGCATTTCTCGGTTAAAACTCGGTTAAAAATCCAAAAATGTCGCTGCTCCTAGCATGAGATATTGTCAGCTCAGCGCTTGTATAGCTGACCAGAGGTAAGGCCCACCTATTCAGAATCAGAAATCAAGTGGCCAGTGGAATCCTAAAGTCTCTACCTATAGTCAGGTTCAGTTCGCAATGCCTGGACCTGCCACTCAAATATTTTTGTCAAAAAGTAATTCTATGTCACTGCGGGTGAAGTCAAACAAGCCCTGACAGCTCTCAAATTCAAGGTCACAGAGCTTAGCGCCTTGGGACTAACCTTTCTATCTGAGTAAATTTTAATTTCCTCTAAAGTGATCGGACAGGCAAAATTTTCGGCTAATATCGAAATTCTGATAGAATACACAACCTCCCCCAATATTCCGCCATCCAGCTGTATCCATCTGTTACCAAGCTCACTAGATCCCGCCTCACATTAATTTCTACCGTGAGGAAACATTAGTGGATATTTGAAATACAAAAATTGTACGGAAACTTTAATTTGCGTCAATTAGTCCATCGTCACCTATATCTTTCTAGAAGTAAACATTCTTCCGTCTAACTTTACCTCTACGTGTAGCTCTTCCTCTACATCTTCCGCAATCTCTACCTCTACATCTACATTTACCTCTGGTAAATGCCTTCACGCACTTTGAGCCCTTCGCCGAGGGCAATGAATAATCCCTGTTCTGAGGATTCTAGTTCATTGGGGTAGGTTCAGAAGAAGAAGAAGAAGAGATGGGGTACAAAAATAGTTATGTTTATCGTGCTTCCACTCATATCTTTCATGCCTTTGCCTTTTTTTGGTGTCTTCACCTAGTAGCTGTTCAAAGTCATTCCTTTATTCTTCCCACGATGCCCTAACATAATGTTGGGCACATAAAGTGCCTTGTACACTACTACAACTTCACTATGAACTGATTGTAGGCAAGTTTTTTGTCCCACTGAATTTTGATCTTTAACACAACAGCTCGCATTGTTTTTCACAGCGTTGAGGAGCGCTGCCATTCAAAGCAAGGATATCTACGATCTTCGGCGGACTTATCCATTTTGATATTATATCTAATGGTATCGAAGCGATTCTGAAGTATTAAAAACGGAGCGGTGACATAACGTCAACGACCATAATGTCAATGCACCTTATGACCAATTTAAATGCCCATATGATTAGTTGGTTTTATGACCATTTAAATGCACAATTGACTTTATGGTCATTCTTAACGTCACTTTATCGCCCTTGAGGAAATTTCTGTTTGACAGCGTGATTTTTTGTTAAAAATTTTATAAAAACTTTTAATTGAATATATTTCTTTTATCTCGGTGAGGATTTTTATGTCTTAGGCCAATTTCCCCTTTTTTCAAAACCAAAAGTATATTTTCATTCGACTTAACAAAAATAAAGCGAAAACAATAAAATGTAACTATAATTCAATAGTTATTTACATTGTTATATGTGATGCGAAACAAAATAATTGACCTTATGACCACCTGAGAAGGAAATAGTGGATGTTATGATCATTTCGAAAAGTCAGGATGAATATAATGGTAATATCGTTGACACTGTAACCAGTTGAAAATTTACGTCAAAACAGCAATTGAATTTGTGGCCATTTGAAGAGGGCATAAGGTCAATTGACCTTATTTCATCCCTCCAATTAAAACTAATTTTGTTTTAACATACTATGCTGTATTGGACTCAAATTACCCTACCCTTGGTCAGTTCTCCGGACATCATTGTGTTTGTTAGGAGATCGAAATGGACACAGGAACGCTTTTGGGAAACCAGAAGAACTAAATCCGCTTTTTATATGAAAGAAAAGAAAAAAGAAAAAGTGGACATCATAAGTACCATTTTACCATTAAACACAATGGCAGTGGGCCTGCTGGATAACAGCGCGGTCATCTACAGAGTCCCTTATATTGGTACATGTAACTATGAAATTAGACATGTCTTAGACAATATAATCATGCTTAAAAACGAATAGTGCTTTTTCAAAAACCTTATAAGTTTACTTTTAAAGTTTGCTACGCTCGTTTGAGAAATCTTTGAAAATTTACACTGAAATTCGTTTTTTATATTTATTTATAGAAACCAATTAGACTGCAAAGCATCCACTCGAACTATGAAATATCATAAATCGAAGTGATGCATACAAAGTGAAGATCAAAGGGTAAAATAGCGCGACATAAAGCAGCAATTGCTCTTAGAAGCGCATGCGCAACATAATTTTATAGAACCTTTAACTTAAGAACATGCATACAAACATACATATGTGCAGCAATAAAAATATAAATCTAGCGATAGTAGATATTTTAAAAAGTAGGAGATTTATGACGCTGCTTGTGGGTTGATGTACTTACATACATACATATGAACATATAAATATAAGTAAGTTGTCACCTCGTTTCTCTTTTTCTACTTTCATATTTCAGATTAGGGCCGGTTTTTCAGTAGTTGGTTAAACTAAGCTTAAACTAAGTTTTCTTAAACTCTAGTCAAATTTAACCTCCAGTTAAACTACTGAGCAGTTTTTCAGTCACAGTTTAGGGCCACCTTTGGGGTAGGCTATTTTGTGCGGCAACATTGGTTTTTTATTATCTAAATAATTTGTAGTTACAGAAACAACTGGCTTTTGTTTACCCAACAAACATGGAAAAACAAAATTTCTCCAGCGAAATATATATCTAGTTCCGGAGGTGATACATAACATCATTATTTAATTATTCTTAAACCAGATAGCTTTCAAGCCAATATCCAACTTCATTCTCCAACCACTCTCCCACCTTTGAAAAATTTTGTAAAATTTAGAGTTCTCGAGTTAATCTTCAACGTTATTATCGTTAGCAAACTATTATCCAAACTTTGAGATATTTTGAGAAATATACAGTTCTCAAATGAATATTCAACACATTTCTTCAGTTGATATTCTACCTTGGATATCGAGTTGAAAAAAATCTCCAAGGTGGTACCACCAAAACCAACAGCTGTTTATTGTGAGAAATAAGCACTTGGTTGATAGCAGTAGTGAAGTGCAATTAATCAAAAATATATTATATATAATTTATTTTATTTTCGTGAAAATACTGTAATCTGGAATCTTACATTCGAGTCCAGTTAGAGAATCGCAAGTTGGGAATTAAATTTTTTCAACTTAAGTAATAGCATTTTTTGCTTTCTAACAAATGCCCTCTTTTGCTGAGTACGCTATGATTGTGGAGTGAAGCCACTGTTTCAAAACAACTCTTGAGATTTTAGATGTATGCCTAGTTATAAACATGAGCTCTAATGATACTCAAGCCCAAATGCATGTTGGGTATATTCGACCCCATTTCGAACGAACGGTAAATAACTGGTGGGTGAACTAGAGTTTAACCATGGCAGATCGGCCGCGTAAGCTCAGCTCAAGCTTCAGTAAATTAGACTGAAAAACTGCAGAATAAGTATAAGCGTAGTTTAACTAACAAATTGAATTAAACTTGTACTGAAAAACCGAGCCTAAAGTCTTAAAAGCTTCAACAAATTTTAGCACCACTTTTACTAATTTCACAAATTAAATGACATCTTAAGTGCTTCATAGCATGTTGTTGTTAATTACTTGACAAGATATGTATGTAAGTATGCCTAAGTATTGGTCTCCTCAGACATTCTTCAACACGAAGAGCATAAAAAATATTACCTTGTCAAAATGGTAGTGCTTAATTGAGGTTTTCAAATAATATTTGTTTGGCCTTTTATTTAGACAATAAATATATTTGATCTCTAAATATGTCAAATTAACACATCTGTGCAAAAATTACTAGGGAATATGTTCAATTGTAACTGTAAACTGAAATAATAACAATTTGGTGCGAAAAAAATGCGAAGAAATTGAAGCTGGTAGGCGAATTTTGGCTGAGATGCTTTTTATCAGCGGAATACGCTAGGGCATGCACACATCTCTTAAAACATCTGTACGCTGCAAAGTCTAAGCAAATTTTGTTAAAAATTCTTGAAATTTTATTGCTGCACGTTTAAGTTGTACCTTAGGGTGGTCTTTAATGAAGTCTTCCTAGGTGTGATATTCGATATGTAGATCTACATTTCCATGACTATATAGCCGTAGTTCCAACTATACGGTGTAGTGGGAATACTCCCCATTAAGGGGAGAAACGAAGTGCTAGATAAATAATTTATGCTAATTTCCCAGAAATCTGGACATCATAACAGACATCTGAGTGATTCCACTTCGCCTCCTAGGGATATTCATGGACATCTCGCAAGTACTAAGAAAGAAATACGGCAGACAAGATTTCAGCTGTTTAAAGAGAAAAAAGCACTCAGCGTTATTCACAAAGAGTAGCCAAAATCATTTTCCCCACGAGCCCTGTCCTCAGAGTCCAATAACGGAAACTCGCAGTAGAGGAGAGCAGACTTACCAAGGAGATCCATGTCACTCTGGCACAACTTTGTTCTGAATGCTTTAATAGGTTTAACTCTTTCTTGTACTTTGTCCCTACATAACACCAATAATATTATGCAAGTTTTCTTAGAATTCCCTTAGAGGATAGCGATGACAATTTGTGGGCAATCGCACCTATTGATCGGGGTAAAGCACTGCTAAAGAAAGAAGAAGAAGATATCCGCACGCATCAGTGCATCGAAAAAATTGAGGAAGCAAGGATAGTTTGAAAGATTCGATAATCTTCGACGTAGTGTCGTAACTTGTAGTATGACATGATTGAACCCCACAGAACTGAAGGCTGGAGTGATTAATCAAAAGTTATTCCCAAAGCAGTCGGGCTAGTTCCAGAGGGTGCCAATACCCGATAATATAGAGTTAAATACGGAAAAGGTTTATCCATATCTGTTACACCGTAATCCAAATTATAATGACTGATGCCGCGCAGTTTAGTTAAGGTTAGGGAGGTAGTCGACCGTTGCAACAAGGTCACTTGAATGCTTTTACCGACCGTCGTAATACCCCACTAACCTTTCTATTCCCTCTGGGAAACGCATACATTCATACTGAGATATTTACACGTTATACTTGCAAAAGCTGGACAGAAAAGAATGAAGTGAGTAGAAGAACCCACCTCGCTTACTTATACGGAGCTTCACTAATTCTCCAATCACTTTTAAGAAATAGGCTTACTTCACGCCAATACTATCGCTAAGCGCTTGGCATTAACAATAGACCAAAAGGATGTCGATGTCTATAACGAGGTTGTTTAAGCGCTCACTTAGTTGACTGAGGCCCAGGTTTACAAAAGCATTTTAAAGTGACCAACGATGCTGCAAAGTTCCAAAAGGCATCTTACTCTATATCGAATCTACTAGCTCGGCCTGAGGATCCGCCTTAAAATTGCTATGTCCTAACACCCTGATCATTTTTATCCAAAGGTATATCCATGCAACCAAAGTTGAAAGCTTGAATTTCTCCTTGATTTTCTCAATAAATTTTAAATGGCCTTTAACATGACATTCTAGATAGTATCCTGTCCACCGCGCTCTTGACGTCTGCTTGGACTATTGACAGAATATCAGCCTAGTATCCAGCTTGGATCCAACCATTCCCTAGGTAAATGTCTCTGAAGAGATGGGCATAGTGTAAACATGGGGACTAAGGGGCCCAGAGTGATGTAATGATTAAAACCTTCACAAAAAAATTTGGAGTCACTGAATCGCACTAAATTACCCGTTCAGAAGGCGTATTTTAAGTAACTTCTCATAAGAAATATGGCAATCCCGAATAGTGGACGATTCACTTCGCTATTCGACTATCATATAGTGCTAAAAGCAATATATCAGCCGGAGTTGACAGAGCTGCTTATGAGTAATTTCAAACCTAACTGGGTTTAAGCGAAGGCTGCTTTTTATTGTTCTGTATACTTTGCCTGATGCTGGATGAAGTAGAGAGTTTTAAGCAAATTGAATTATTTTGATACAAGGTTCGATTTTCTAATGACAATTATTGTTATTTTTTAATTTTCCAAATTTGAAAAATTGTATTTTGTTTTTGGAATAGAAAGTAGAAAATTTTTCAGAAAATCTGCCATAGCTGCGCAGATAGATCCATTTCGAAGGGTGCTAAGCCTTCATCCTCAGTACGCTTTAGGCACGCAAAATACAATTTTTAAGAATTAAAAAATAACAATAATTATCATTAGAAAAAAATTAGTGTTCTAGCCTTGAGCTCGAATCGAACCTTGGATTATTTATCAATAGGCCGATAAAAAAAAAACAACTGAAATTATTTTGTTTGGTTGATTTTCTGACATGGTAGATAATGAAACTGAAGATGGAAGAACACCCAAACCGAATTTAACAAGAGATAATTTGTGGATGAAAATGCGCCGATTCAAAGGTTATTCCTATATAGTAAATGAGTGGCCCCTGCTTCACTTCTGATAGCAACTCAATAATATCGTGATCTCTATATATTACCAGAGCTGCATTTGCTAGCGTATGCCGTCGATATTGGCATGATTGACCACAATAAGTGCGCCGTTTCTTCTACCCTCTTTAGCTCAGATAAGGATGTCAACATATATAATCTTTCGTTTGACAAGAACAAGGGGACCATCTACCATCAAAGTAAATATCAACTAATCACGCTTTACGCACCTCACTGTTGAGGGGACCATCATAATCATCATCATTACTTTGCCCTGGACCTCCTAAGCGATTTTAGCCGTTTCGTAACAAATCACGAGAGTTATCTCTGTTTCGCGGCAATTGGGAGCACAAAAGGAGGTCAAATCTTCCTCCACCTACCTCTCCCAACTCAGTGGACGTATCCTCTTTCCTCTGCTCCCAAACTCTGGTATCGAATGAAATACTTTCTTGGTGGAAGCAACTTCGTTCATCAGCATAACACGACCTAGCAAGCGAAGCCTTTGTGTTATTATTGGCTACACTATCTTCATATCTACGTAAGGCTCATACAACTTATTATTATATCTTCTTCGATACTCGCCATTGGCATCATGTACAGGACCTTAAATCACCGCGGAAACTTTTCTCTAGAACATTCGAAGAGCCATCTTTGTCGGAAAATTTTTCTTAAAATTTTAAAATTTTTTATTGAACAAAGCATTCGAAAATAAACAATTAAAATTAATTTAATTAAAATATAAAATAAAGAATAAAAAAATCTTATGATTACTTAAAAAAAACGATAAATGACGATATCAGAAAATTCAACACAAAACACCGACAGCAAATTTTTCAAGTTTATGTTCTGAATTTCCAAAATGTTTATTCACTTAGGAAATTTATGAAAACAAGGACGCATTTATAACTTAACATAATAAGATTTTGCATGATTTTGCACTAAAGTTAAGTAGTTTTATGTTTATATATATCTGTACATAATTTCATTATATACATATCAAATGAACTTCTTTAAGTATGCAACATATTTTTGATGCATATTACACATGAACTGAACAATTTATTTTACATTTTAAAGCCATGAATGTTTAACTACAAATATTGAATTGAAGTAACATAAGTTTCAGCGTGATATTTATTTAATCATAATTATCTATAACTTAAATAATAGGGGGACTCATGTAATCGTATAAATGCCTTATAAAGTGTGTAAACGTATAAATTTATCTAGTTTACGCACGAGCTGTCAAACTTTGTATGAAAAATCATTTACACAATTTGTATAAATTTACGCGCACATTTCATTGTGTAAACGCGGTAAACTCAAAGGAATGCAACCTTGCAGACATTACAGCCGGCATTTTCATCAAAAATCTCCAACATCAGCAAGTAAAGGCGTTTTAGTTTTGATTTTTCACTTAATCTTGGTATTTTTTAATTTGTATAACAATCAAAAAAATTTTTTTGGAAATAATACAGCTGAAAAACAATCAAGTTTATCAAGAGTATTACTAGGTGCGTTCATATAACCGCGTGTGTAAATGGATATAATTTTACACCTTATAAGTTTATATGCTATCATGAGTCCCCCTAATATGTTTATGCCAGCAAAAGTTCTCTGTATACAAAGAAATGCATTTTACGCCTAAATGCACACTACATAATTATACCTTTCATGAACATGAAATGGTATATTAACTTTGGTCCGATGTTTGTAATGTTGAGAAATATAGAAGATACACTCACCATTAAGTATACCGAATTGATCAGGGCAACGATCTGAGTTGATATAGCCATGTCCGTCTGTCCGTCCGTCTGTACGTAAGTCTGTTTGTGTGAACGCAAACTAGTCCCTCAAATTTTGAGATATCTAAATGAAATTTGGCACAAGGATATATTTTTGTATTATATTAGACATTTGTCGGATCCGGTAGGATCGGACCACTATAACATATATCTCCCATACAACCGATCGCTCAGATAAGACGATTTCGGTCATTCCTGCCGCAATTTAGAAAGTATAAACGTGAAACTCGGTGATATATATTCTAATACATTACAGAAGATATCCTGAAAAACTCACTTTGATCGGAGCTATATATAATGTTATATCCCATACAACCGATGTTCAGATGGAAAGATTTTTGGCCATTTCTCCCTTAATTTAGAAAGTATAAACGTGAAACTCGGTGATTTAAATTTTAATATATCATAGAAGATTTCCTGAAAAAATCACTTTGATCGGAGCTATATGTAGTAGACACCTATCCCATACAACCGATCGTTCAGATAGAAACTCCCTTAATTTCCAATATAAAAACGTGAAACTTGGTGATATATTCTAATGTATCATAGAAGATTTCCTGTAAAAATAATTTCGATCGGAGCTATATGTTATATATATCCCATACAACCAATCGTTCAGATAAGGGGTTTTTTTGCCATTTTTTATTTTATATTTATCTTAAAAATCGTTTAGGTACGTACATCTGTTTACTATATATTTCTTTTCTTATACATCCGATTATTTGGAGATTACGAACAGGATAAGATTATTGTTCAGCCCCATTCATGAAAGGTATGAAGTCCTTACTTTTTTTCCTTTGTCCTATTTTGGAACAGCAAATTTACATAATTGCATTTTAAATTGAATTTGCAATATTAAAACAAGATTTTATAATAATATTATAATTAACTTCGTATGCAAAACTTCAATTAACATACATTGACAGTAACCAACTTACGTAATCGACATCAGTACAATATCTTCGTTTTCTTAACTTCAGCAATAGCTGTGAAAAATAGCAATATTCTTTTGTGATTGTGTCAAACGCCTATCTGTTTCTAGCATCGCCTTCGATGGATATCCTCTCATGAAATTGAACTGACGGTCAATCAAGCGGCATGAAATGCGATTGTGTCTGCCAAATCCTGCAACTAAGCCTCAATAGTCGAATGCCCAAAAGCTATGTTAAAATAGTGTAACGAATTTACTGTAACTCCGCTTATTTGCAACCCTCTGCTAAGTTCGTATCGCTAAACTGCTGAATAAATAACTCCAATATGTAATAATGCAAAATGGCCTTTATTCAAGTACTTCACAATCACACTTGTACTTTGCAACGAATAGCTTACTTAATAACCAAACTGATTTACAGCTCAAATGAAACTCTACTATTCAAAATAATACTGCTATAGCTCGCTAGATAGCGCTTTATCCAAATCTCAAATCAAACTGAATTACTT
The DNA here is from genome assembly GCF_040869045.1 of Eurosta solidaginis. Lineage (NCBI taxonomy): Eukaryota > Metazoa > Arthropoda > Insecta > Diptera > Tephritidae > Eurosta > Eurosta solidaginis. The sequence continues at coordinate 297,370,234 of NC_090319.1, forward strand.
CTTACTCGCTTGCCCCGCTTTTATAGTTTACGCTGCATACTTCTAGGCTCTTCGATTTCCAGAACTTACTAGTTGTTTCGGCTACAAAACCGCCAGCCACAACTACGTGCACAAATTATTGCTCTCTCTTGTGACAACTCAGATAAGATATATGCATGTGTTTGTGCATTGCCGCTCCGCTGCTCGTATACGTACATATGTGTAGACGCAATTATTTATTCGTTTATGGAGATACATAAAGATTGAATTATTGATGTGAATGTTTGTAGTTTACAGTCTCTCGCGCGCACATAGGCATATAAGTAAATGCATCTGTGTGTGACATCTCTCTGGCTGCCTTATATATGTTTATACTTGATACTTAGCATCGCCTTAGTGATGGGATAATTTAGTGATGCTAATATCCGTGACAATAGCAAGTTTTTATACTGAAACTTGTGTTTCTGTTTTAAAAAAAAAAAACAATCATATACGAATACAGTTGTGAGCATAAATATAGCACACCTTGAGCTAATAGAAAAAGGATTTTTATTTAATAATTTGACAATTTATTTCTCAGAGGATGAACTACAAGATTTCATATGAAGAAATCATGATCTTATTTTGTGTTAGAATCAAAATTTTTCTGCATCTCACTATTTCGTTCTAGCTCTTGGCTGGTAAGGGACATGATTGTTACTTTTTTCGATTAAATTGTATTACATATCTGATTAGCTTTACTGTATTCGATGGAGTTAATATTAACTCATGCCGCATTCCTTCCTCCACCCTCCCGCTTAAACAATTTAGTTAAAAAAGAAAGCAACAAAAGCCAGTCAATTGGAATAATAAAAAAACGTGTTTGAAACGAAAGACATCGTTTTACCATACCTCCGAAAAGATTAAAGCAATAATGCTTTATCAGGATTTGTCTGTACTTATATGTCTGAATTTGAGTTTCCTGAAAAGGTTAAAGTATATACCTCCCTAATGATTAAGAAGTGCTTCTTTGAGCTACTTGAAACCATTTTACGCTGCAGACAGAGGTTTAAGGAATGCGTCGTTAGTTCTACCTTCTCTGCCCTGATAAAGAAGGAGGAAAATTTGACTGGACGTTGACAACGCAGAGTCCTCTCTAATATAAAAGCCAGCCAGCCAGACAGACACCTTTCGAAACAGTGAAAAACTTCGCCTGCATAGGACCTAGCTGTAACAGCGAAGAAGCATAGCCTAGAAATCAAACGGAGAAGTAATGTTGTTATCAAGTGCTACTTTAAATTAAAAGGGTATTTGAAAAGTCTTCTACCGGCGAACAAAAATAACGCCCTCTAAGTCTCTGATCGAACCTATTTTAATGTATGGCATGCTATCATAAACGGTGCTCGGAGACTTTGGGATACGACTTGGCCCTTTGAAAATAATTGTCCTCCACAAAACTTGCCATCCTTCAGGTAATGCAGATAGCGTATATTGATGGGTTTTATAATGGGCTACCCATGGGATTTCCGCGTTCAAAGGTCAGAAGGGAAAAAGGTGAATGTTGAGAGGAAATTTGCGTGTCTATTCAATCAATCTAAGGATCTGCGAAAGTGCGAAAATGCTCTCAAAAGCAAAATGTTTAATCCTTTTTCTTAAGGAAAGATGATGAATCATGAGCTGAGAGCAGTGAAGGTACTTTTAAAAGCATGCCTATGGCTAAAAAAAATGGGATGAAAAGGGAAATAAACAGTTTTCCATCTCAATATAATACCCTGGTTGATATGTATCGCTAAGGCTTTTATTCAACAAGCATGGCCTTAAGGAAAGGAAAGGGCATCATCGAAAATTTATGAAAAAGGTTTTTCAATTAGAAGAATGTTTTTCAAAGTGGGGTCGCCCCTTGGCAGTGATTGAGCAAACATTGTGAGTGTATTTCTGCCAGGAAAAACTTCTCAGTGAAAACACATCTGCCTTTCAGTGTGTAGATGGGCCATGACTCTGGCGAGTCCACATAGCATTTCTCTAATTTGAGTGTCGCGACATCGAAACATCCCAACGGAAAGAGCGTCTTTGAAAACCTAGGACTCATCAGGTGTCACATCTCCCAGCAATGACCTAGTAAGCTAACAATAAGTGGAAGCGGGTGCATTCCTTTATAGTTTCTAAGACAATGTGGCCATCTTACCACTAAAAACGAGGCATGAGCAGCAAGTGTTCAGGAAGTTTGTTATGTAAATAAACCGTTGAGCGTCTGTTTAATGTGTTTAAGTTAACTGCGGCCAGTCAGGGATTGAAATTAAACCACAACAGAGGTAACATTACCAAACACACACAAGTAAAATCGGGCTTTTTGAGGAAAGTTTCGTTCGTAACAACTGACATCGACAAGTTATTGTTCACCTATCGGCTTATTATCGATAGCGAACTTATTGTCATCGAGATATCGCCTTGTGGTCGTCGATTCATCGGCTTCTTATTGGATTTTTATCGGATTGTTATCCACGGGTTACAGATGTGTCATCGATTTTATAATAAAGGTAACAACCAGTTTTCATAACAAACCGATGAGTGGTTGATAGCAAATCGATAACACACCTATAATTTTTCCAAACTTTTCGATAGCGAATTGGTAACACTTTAAGAAAAGTCAGTAATTTTTCGATTAAAAATCGACCAATTTTTCATAACATGTCGATACATTTTTGATAAAAAATTTATACTTTTTTGATAACTAATCGATAACTTTTCGATAACATATCGATGACTTTTCGATTAATAATAAATCGATAACAAACCGACAACTTGTCGATTAAAATTCGGTTAAACATTTATAACCGCTGTTACCGATAACAAATTTGTAACAAATCGTAAACTCATCTGTGTTTTTGGATTTTCCTTGTGCTATCATTTTGCTCCTTACTGTTTTTGTTTATGATTGTAAGCATGAATATGCACTGGCGCTTTCTCTTACTTACACACATCCTCGAGTGCAAGTGTAAGCCATCAGTGCTAATACACAAAAGAGTTTTGTGCAAAAGAGAATTTAATGAAAACGGTGGGATGGCGGAGAAACAAAAACGAAATCGACATATCGGTTGGAAGCTAAATAAGCGGCTGTTCAAAAAATCAATAAACTGGCCACGCACGCAAAATAAAGCTGATTATGGACTAATATAGCTATTCCATAGATGTTGTTGCTGCTGATGTGATTGTTGTTGTTGTTGTTCGTGTTCGTGTTGTTTTTGATGATGAGATGGCGATTGTTGCGAATCTTGTAGGAAATGCTGGAGTTCGTGATGATGTTGACCATAGTGCTGTTGATGATAACCATGGGTGATAGCCAAAGCTGATGTCTCGTTCATATCAATGCCAGTCGCATAAAAGCAATTACCGCCATTGCTGCTAACGCCTACTATTGTATTGCTATTGTTGTTGTCATTATTTGTATTGCTACCTCTGCTATTGCTGCTGTTGTTATTTGTGCTGCAGCCATATTTGCTTGTACTTGTCATACCCGCATTTCTTGTTATTGATGTTGTTGCTTTTTTAGACGATGTGGGCTCTAATGGATGCAATTCTAAAACATCATGCTGTTGTTGTTGCTGCTGCTGTTGCTGCAAATGTGATTTGTATAGGTCATGAAATGAGGCAGTGGATTTCATAGAATTACGGTTTGATCCCCGTTCCCCCACATCACCACCACCATCAGCGCCTCCTGAGTTATTCGCAACATCTGCTTTAGCTGTTATGCATGAATTGTTGTCTGATATGGATGTTGTTGTTGTTGATGTGACTGCTGGTGGCGCTTTCGTTATTGTTGAGCACAAAATGCTTGTTGCGGGCGCACTAAGAGTGCCTGTATGTGGTGGCGGATCAGGCAATTTAGTTACGATAGCCTGTGTTAGTGGTACCATTTGATCCATGAGGTATTGGTCAATCTCCTTAGGGTCAATAGCGCTATTGCTTAGCGTTGTTGGCGCTAAATAACTATGCCCCGCTGCGTATTTTCCCATAGAGCAAGGGGAGTGAGCTTTATTGTTACTGATACCTGCATTCACAGAAGACCCAATCTCCACTGTTGCAGCCTCCGCACTCGATTCCAAGTAATTTAAAACGCCAATGGAGTGTGGTGAACTGCAAGCTTCCGAATTGTAGGCAGGATATTGATTTGCGCTATAATTGGCATAGTTTTCGCTCACAACGCCATCTATACCATAAATGCGTCCCATATTTAATGAGCCCTGGGCGCCAGCGCTATGTTGATAGTGTGAGTCTATATCATTTGCATTCAAAAATTCACCACCTGCACCACGTGAGAACTCTAACAACCCCACGTTGTAGGGGCTCTCATCCAATGAAATATACTCGCGTACGCCATCCGTCATCATACCATAACCGGCAACGGCATCAACAGCGCCCATCGTTATCGATTCACTTAGCGGTCGCAATAAATGTGTCGATATTGCTGCTGTCGCTGTTGTTGGTGTACGCTTACCATTCATACTTAGTAAGCTACCACTGGCACTTAGTGTGTAAGGTGTAGCGGGCGGTGTTAGAGGTTGTCCATCTGCTGAATTGCTAGCACCAGTCGACTGTAATGAGCTGGCAGTGGAACATGGGGAGTCTATAGGGCGCGCATAGTCATAGCGCTGTTGCTGTTGGGAATGCTGTTGGCCAACAAAATCTAGTCCCACCAACTCAGGCATCAAACCTCCATTAGCTGCGTTTTGCAGTGAGGCAGCACACGCACTATTCAGTGAGTTAATAAAAGCTTCGCTATTCAACATATCCGCTGTGCATGTGATGGTGCCATTGGTAGCACTGTTGCTTGGGAAGCTGCCATTTGCGTTATATCCATTTAGTGTATTCATTTTATTGCTACTATTGCATTGTTGTTGTTCTGTAAGCTTTGTACTACGTGCGCTAGTTCGATTTGTAGTTGTTGTGGTGCCACCACTACTGTTACCCATTCCCTTACGACCATTGCAGTTTTTCGTTTGGTATGCAGCGGATGTGAGGAAGTTTGTTGTTAACTGTAATGCTGTTGTTGTTGTATTTGATAATTTTGTAGTTGCTGTTCCATCCGTACCGGCAGCCATCACTTCATCGCATTGTACGCCACTGACAGCAAGGGCACGTGCCTTTTTACGCCTTGGCTGATATTTATAGTCCGGATGCTCTTGCTTGTGGGTGAGTCGCAATTTTTCAGCAAATTCCATAAATGGTTTTTTGTCGGAATCCTTCAGATTTCTGTTGGGAGAGATAGACAGAAGGAAGTTAAGTTTAAAGTTTTCGTTTAAATTGATAGAAAGTTATTAAAGATCAATTGAAGCAATCAAGAAAATATTTCGATAGCTTACGGCTAATTAATTGAGAAATTTATCCCTCATAATGTAAGAGATATACACTACAATATTCCAGTCCCATTTGATTATCGCAATATCTCTAAAAAACTCCCATTCCACCCATGAAACACGAGTGGCAACACAAACTATCTATATTCACCATTTTGTTACCGATGAAATGGCATAAGGGAGTGTTGTCGATAGTACTTCTCCAAATATATAACCGTTACATTTCGTTACTTGCACTTTGGGGTGCCCTCACGTCTTGGACAAGATCATCAGCTTCTGTTGCCTCACACCATTCAGTTAATGTTTTGTCTGATGCGAATTTCCTAGATGCTCAGGCCTTAGCAGAGGTAATCGCCTGGCGGATGATTTGCGGAGTTAGGTAAGTAACACCGAGTTAGCCAGCATCAAAAGTGGGTGTAGTGGATCGTAAAAACCCAGGGCTGCGACAGCACACACACCACTGGAAAAATCGTGTGAGAGAAAATCGCTTTTGCTTAATTAAATTATTTCCCCCTCACCACTTCGGCTCTAGCCCTTAGACTACTGGTGACTTAAATTGTCGTTAACGCTATGTTGTGGTCTGACAGACCACAAGGTAATGTATACGTGCCACTACCCAAAAAAAGTAATTGAACAAACCAAGTGTGTTACAATGTTTATTTAATTCAAAAATATAGTCAAGAATTGTTGCAAAAATGTATGAATGTTAATTTTTTAAATTAATATGCCAGTCTTAATGAAACTAGACTCCTATAAATCCTTAGTTCGAGGAGTATCTTGGTGTTTCTTCAGCAATCTTTTTGAAACACATTTAACTTGAATACGAATCACACACCGGAGATTTACATTTCATGCAATGGAAACACTTTTTCTTTTATCCTCCTTATAGCAAATACGACAAATAGGCCGGTTAGAGGCAGATGGGGCGTATATAGGCAAATTATTTTGTATTGGCACTGAAGAAGATGAAAGCTGAAGAGAAATTGTTTTATAAGAATACTAATACGGTTTAAGAAAATCAATTAACTTACGAAAACATTCAAACCTTTCATGGCATCTTTGATATGTTGGAATCGCGATATATTCGGCTTGGCTGCTCGTAACTCCGTGTTTGGTTTAACCAATTGATGTGCTAATTCAATCAAAAATTCCCGTCGTTTATCAGTTCCCCTCTTTGGGGATAATTCATCAAATATAATGAGCGAGCGCTGAAACGTCCAGCATGTTGTAGAAGAACGCAAGTGGCCATTGCCTTGTTTGGCGTTTCAAGAGTAAAGTTATATCATTTGATCCATGGCGTCTACTCCCGCCTTATACTTATTGTAATCTAATATTTGCAGTGGCCTCCCCATTAACGTCTAAAGTGTAATGTTCGTTTGAAATAAGAATGAGAGACTTGTTTTTCTTCGGCACGTACGAGCATAAAGAAAAGTAATTATCGTAGATACCGAAGATGCAAATTCAAGTTCGAAAATTCTAATTTGAATTCAGAAAGTTACGACTCAAGTTCAGAAAATTACAGCTCTAGTTCAGAATTTAAATATAAATTCAGAAATTTGCAATGCAAGCTCAGAGATTCTAATTTGAATTCAGAAAAATACGACTCAAATTCAGAAAATGACAATTTAAATTCAGAATTTCCAATTTTAGTTCGGAAAATACCAATACCAATACAAATTCAGAAAGTTACAGCTTAAGTTGAGATAGTTTCAGAGAATTGCAATCAGAATTTCCAATTTTAGTTCATAAATTCAAATTCAAAAGGCTATAATTCAAGTTCAGAAAGTTGCAATTCAAATTCAAAAATTCCAATTTAAATTCGTAAAGCTGGAATTTAACTTGAATTCTAATTTTCTGAATTTAAATTGATATATCTGGACTTAAATTGTCAATATTCTAATCTTGAACTGTAATTTTCTCAAATTGAACTATAAATGTCTGAATATGAATTGTAAATTTTTAAACATAGGTAGGAGTAGGTAATATTAAATATTAAATATTTAGTTCCTCTTCTTTTTATGTACTATTAACCAGCCTTTTCATGTGACTTATTTTAATTGTATCGATGTAGAATACTAAAGGGGTAATTACACTTCGAAATTTAGTGTTCAAGCGCAAATTTTTTAATATTGTAACGAACTTTGGGAAACTCCGCTTATTTGAAACCTTCTGCTACCGTTCGAATCGCTAAACTGTTGAATAAATCACTCCAATATTCTGTATTGCAAAATGGCCATTATTAGACTGCTTTTGGAGTAGTACAATTATACATCACAATTATACTTCACTTCGCAAATTATAGCGTGTTTGAATCAAACGGATTACTGATTACTCAGCTTGCGCTGCTTTTATACTCTCCGTTGCTTCATTCGCATATTTCTACTAAAGTCTAGACGTTTCGCCTTCAACAACTGCTGTATCCCCTGCTTGGTAATTGAGCTTCATATATGCATGTGTATGTGTGAGCAACTAGCTTCGACTGACGACAGCATGTGTGTGCGTGAGTTATTCTTCGTCACATTTTATGGACGTAGCTTAGTGATGCTAAAATTCGCAACAATATTAATATTTTGTTTATTAAAAAATAAATATTTTAAAATTAAACATTTCATAAACAGTTACAAAACATTCGCAAACCTAGCAAATTTCCTGTTAACCAAATAAAATTCCTCCAATTTATTTTTTATCAATTGATGATTGTCAATCAATCTGCTGCTGTAATGTTTTAGGCATTTAGTTTTTCATATTTGTATAACAAAATTTCAACGATATCCAAACAAAAGAATCATTAGTTTTAAGCCTTTTTTACATAAACTGCAACGGAAATATTCGAAATGTAAAAAGTATAAATTAAAAAAAAAAAAAAAAAAACATTATAATAATTTTAAGTGATCTCTGTTTATGAAGTTTGTATGAAATTGTGAGTGGTGATTGCCAATGAAGCGCATCAAGCAATTGATGACCAGCTGTTCGGCGAGGAAAAAAACGCACAAATATTGTGACTAAATATGCGGCGTGTGGGCTTTGTAGCTTTTGTAATTTTTTTTTTTTTTCGTGCTACTATGTTGATAAGCACTTCGTTAACTTGTTCAGTTAAAAGCGCCTGCACAAAGCTTATCGCTATAAACACCATCATTGAACCATGAAATTTTTTGAAAATATAAATAATTTGCGCTTGGATGGGAAAGTGTCTTATCAAGCACATGTTGCATATATTTCAGTTCATGGATTTATTTATAAACTTTTAAGAGCCTCATAACGAAATATTCCGCGCATTGAAAGCGGCGATTGGCAGCTGCTGTGGTATATTTTGTGTAATCTACCCTTGGTAAATAAGCTTGGCCGCCATACCCAGTTTTTAATACCGTGGCAAGATATTTGGAAAGCAGTGTAACCACTTGTCGTAGCACTGTGAGATTTATTTAGATTTATTTTGCTTGGCCTTTTAGCCCATTACTATATGTGGAGGTTTTATTTCACACCATTTAGATGGGAGAGTCTCTGTCTTGCCAGAGCGACACATTCGCAGAAAATGTGAAGCGACGTTTCATCCTCAAGCTCACAAAAGCTACAGATTTGTGTATCGGCTAGATTTAAGGTGATATCGTGGACTACAGTGTCCCGTATAGAACCCAGTGAGAGTTCGTAGGTTCTACCTGCTTAGATTAATGAGTTTGGCTGATACTCTCATTGTTGAGGATATTAACAATTTGGCCTGTGTTTGCCTAGTCATTTAATCCAGTGTTGTAGGAGCTGCTTTTTTACCCAGTTCCTTTTGGTTTTCCTACTATTTGTCTTTGTTAGTTCACAGAAGGGTTTTGGACATTAAAATACTGGTATAGCACCCTGATTGACTAGGTAGTCTGCCTATTCATGCCCGGGAACCCGTCTTAACAAAACCTTGTTTTTGACTCCAAGATCATTTAATACTGCAATATATTCATTCACTTTGAGGTAATTGTGTAGGACTGTAAGACACCTAAGGCTGTCTGGCAATCTGAGGATAATGAGGGTGCAGTTCGAAGATAAGCCTCATCGTTGAGATTCTCTGTAGAAAACTTTAGTATCTAAAATAGTGGAGTAGCATCCTATTAGTATCAATTTCGTTTTTCAGACATCAAAATTTGATGCATTCGTGAATCAGACCTCGGATTGAGGGCCACTAATCTATGAGACACTAATCGTTGATTGTCAAGCAAGTTTTTAAAGTATTGCATTGCAAACTGAGGGAAAACTTTGCCTCAATCTTCCCGATAATATTGCGACGAATATTAGCAACACTAAGGGATACTATCATCTCTAAGCCGATACTAAGCAGTCACTTGTATCTACATAAACAAATCAATCATTATGTCTAGAGATATGTACATACAGCAGCGGAGAGTTACTCACAAAAGTATGCAATCATCAGCAAAGTAGTTCTCACACATACACATGCGTATTTCTGAGATACTCACAAAAGTAGCAATCTTCAGCGAACTAGTAAATTCTAGAAATAGAAACGCCTAGAAATATGCCAACGAGGAAACCGAAAAGTATAAAAGCAGCACCAGCTGAAGCTTAAAGTAGTCTAATAAAGACCATTTTGCATTATTAAATAGTGGAGTTCTTTATTGAACAGTTTAGCGATAGGAACTTTAGTAGAAGGTGTAAAATAAGCGGAATTTCAGTAAATTCGTTGCAATATAGTGGGACCAAGTTGTTGAAGTAATATATTTTTTTTTTTTGTGAAATAAGATATATTGTATTATATTTCTTTTTATTATACCCGGCTGTACTTGTACACATTGTATTATAACTTTGATTGGATAACGGTTTGTTGTGCAGGTATAAAGGAATCGAGATAAATATAGACTTCCATATATCAAAATCATCAGTATCGAAATAAAATTTGATTGAGCCATGTCCGTCCGTCCGTCCGTCTGTCCCTTAACACGATAACTTGAGTATATATTAAGATATCTTCACCAAATTTGGTACACGGTATATGGACCCAGAATAGATTGGTTTTGAAAATGAGCGAAATCGGATTATAACCACGCCCACTTTTTATATATAAAAAATTTTGGAAAACACAAAAAACCTGATTATTTAGTAAATAATACACCTACAATTTTGAAATTTGAGGTGTGGACTGACATTGAGACTCTTGATAAAAATTTGAAAAAAATTATAATGGGCGTGGCACCGCCCACTTGTGATAAAATCAATTTTACAAATATTATTAATCATAAATCAAAAATCGTTAAACCTATCGTAACAAAATTCGGCAGAGAGGTTGCCTTTACTATACGGAATGCTTTGGAGATAAATTAACGGCATCGGTTAAGGATTTTTAAAAGGGTCATGGACGAATAAAATAAGCTATATCTTTGCAAAAAAAGAGCTTTGTATCAATGGCATCTCATTTTCCAAGTGGATTTATAACAATAAATAGGAAAAACTTCACATTCATGTGGCACCGCCCCTTTTATGAATAGTCAATTTTCTATGTTTCCGGAGCCATAACTCGAAGAAAAATTAATTCAGAATGGAACCCCATATCTAATATATAAAATTCTTCTGTCACGGTTTTAGAGGCTGAACTCCTCCGAAACGGCTGAACCGATTCTCATGAAATTTTGTGAGCATATTGGGTAGGTCTGAGAATCGACCAACATCTACCCTTTTTTTCGCTACGTGTCTAGGGTCTTGAGATCAAAACGTGTACCCGGGTACCCCTAGAATGTGTTTATACAATATGGATATCAAATGAAAGCTGTTGATGAGTGCTATAGTACAGAGTAAGTTTTACACCGCTGGGTGCTACGGTCTCGAGACATAGGCCGAAACATGGACCCGGATACACCTAGAATGTGTTTTTATGTTATGGGTATTAAATTGAAGCTGTTGATGTGTGCTATAATACAGAGTAAGTTTTACACCGCTGAGTGACTAGGGTCTCGAGATATAGGCCAAAACATGGACCCGGATACCCCTAGAATGTGTGTGTATTATGGATATCAAATGAAAGCTGTTGCTGAGAGCTCTAAAGTTTATTGTGATATTCGATTTAGTCGCATCAACCTGGCAAAACTGATAAATATGCATGCGAAGCCGAAATAAAGACATGAATTAATAATACCCACATACCTATTTACATACGTCCTATTCGATTTGCCTGAAATTTCGTATATAAATTTGCCTATATTAGTATTTATGATGCTTTTTTCCGGGAAGTATACCAGAGACGGACTGGGACTGGGATTAGAACTAGGACTGGGCCTGAGACTGAGTCGGAGTGGGACTGGGACTGAGACTCCGAATGGGACTGGAACAAAATACATACCACCCTCTGGGACTGGCAATAAGAGATGAAGAAGGAGGAAAACTTGAGAAAAGAGAAAAGAGAGAAAGAAACTGAGAAAGAGACAGAATGAGACGAAGATGGAGACGAAGCGAAAAAGATGGAGGGAGGAGTGAATAAAAAGATTAGCAAACAGTGTAGAGGGGTAGGGCAGAGTTAGACGGAAAAAGCTTATTAAAATGTATGCAGATAGGCCAAATTTGGTGCAGAACAATGTCTGCCGGGTCTGCTAGTGTATATGTATTATTGCGCAGACTTGTAACATTATTAAGCACACAAAACAAACAACAACAGCATTTCAAGTGTACAGATGGGTATGTAATGTTCGGTTTCACCCGAACTTAGGCTTCCTTACTTGTTTTATATGCCTAAGTTTAAAAAAAAAAAATGCTCTACTTTCCAATTTAGTAAATTTCTTTTCATATATGCTAAATCCTTAACTTATTTAACAATTTACTATATGTATAATTTTCTACTGTTATGTATATAATACTCAGCTGATGATTTTTATTCTGTAGCTGAGCAGTTTTAGATCTCGACGCTTAACAAACCTCCGCCTATCAACAACTCGGCAAAAACAAAAACAAATCCGTGCGTCATGCGGATGCGCCCCTCGTGTCGGTTGGGCGGGCTTTGGAGGGTATTAATCCGTTGGGTTTATTATTATTATTATTATTATCATTGCACTCCATACAATAATTTTAAATTAAACATTTTTAATTTATGTGTGCAAACACAATCAGCGAAACAAATCTTTCCAATATTCACAGAGAAATTAAAATTCAATGAATCATCACAAGAGAAGCCAACTAAAAGCAAAATTAATTGTTTTTTATTTGCAGTGCAGACGCAGAACTTTGCTATGTATTTGTTCGCTCGAAGCTGATGATCCAACTACCGCAGGAAATTTGACTAGCTCAGATCTAGCGTTGAGCCATATCATTTCACGATAGTACTATTTTCCGCTTAGTACACGGCGACCTGATCGGCGTTGGCCATTGTCAACAATGCATTACGTCGGTATTCGTTTGCAACTGATTATGGAAGGAATATATGTAGTTCTAAGATAGTGTCGCTAAAACTAGTACTCAACCATTCAAATCAAATTTAATAAGCTATCAAACTGCGTACTCAAAAAAAATTCTAAAAATCTCTAACAAAAAGTTTAAAAGTTTTAGTATTAAATTTTTCTAACTGTTTGAATTGCTGGCAATTTGCTTTCAGTACTGAAGCATTATACAAAATACCCAAAGGCATTGTCAATAAGACCAATATGATATCAAATAGAAAATAGAAAAGACCAGCTGATTTCGAAGGATACTATCGTGGTCTCATCCTCCGTGATAAAGATAGCCGACCGTATGCGCCACCATATTGAACATCCTGTCAAAATGCCAAGCAAAAGCTATCTTGAGCACCCTGTCAGTTAGTTTGAGAGATAAGATATGACACTTGGCTTGTACAGCAGTTGTGTATACTGTCTTAAAATAAATGTGTGTTATTTAAGTGACCACCACTGTATATTGCTAAAAAAGCAAAATGTAATCGAACGTAAAACAACCAACAATTGAAACTTTAGCTTCGCGAAAAGCTTCATCCATTGCCTTCTTATATCTGAATGAGGCGAACCACAATGGCGGATTGAAAACTTCCTCGCTGCTACTATTCAAGTTCAAGGTAGGGGTTTCTCTCTCCTTTCTATTTTTTCCTGTTTTCTATTGTCTAAAATTTTTTGATTTATTTCAGTGCTTCCTCATTCTCTAACTTTCAACGCTTTATAGCTGTATTTATTTTGCTTGAAGGCTAAAGTGCATTTGGTTGTAATTGGATTTGATTTTTCGTTTAAAGTTTAATTAAAAATTTTTAGTTTAATTTGTGATTGATACACTAAATTACGAAAATGAAATTTGTTATGAATTTTTTCAACATAATTTCTTCAGAAAAATTCAATTCGATGTCAAATTTATAGAAGCCATAAGAGCCTTTTCGAATTTCAGTGTTTGCTATGTGCTTCGTTGGGCGTTCGTGGCCATTTCGGCGTATAATTCGCTGTAATTTCGGAATGGTTTTAGGAACCATTCGAGGTAATTTAAGGGGTGATATGGTTTATGATTATTTACAACTTATTTCCGAATGGTCTTAGGGGTATTTCGGGACCATTTCGTGGTAATTTAAGCCTGATTTTTGATACTGTTTCAAGATTCTACCAGGGTGTTTTCGGGATTATTTGAAGTTCATTTTTATTCACTTCAGCCCCATTTTACGACTAATGTGACCCCTAAATAGTTCCCAAATCCTGGGAAAATTACCCCAAGAGAGCCCCTTAATGACCCGGAAAGCATCTCGAAGCAAACCTCAATATCATCTCAAAACTAACCTAGTTATACCCCGAAATTTTTCCAAAACGAACACGAAGTTATCCAGAATAAACCTTAAATAAACTCAAAATGTCCCCGAAATTACCCGAAATTATTCCACAAAATCAACACGAAATTATCCAAACTGACACCGAAACTACAATGGAAGGAGCCAGAAATAGTTACCAAAATGATCTTCAAATAATCCGTGAGGGACCTCTAAATGGCGCCAAATAGTCCAGAATCCTAAAATGTCTCGAAGACCATACCTATATGGCCCCGAAATGACCACGAAATGTCCCCGAAATAATATCTGACAACAATCCAAAATAACGCTTCAATGATCCCGAATGGTCTCTAACATCATCCCGAAATCACAGCGAAATATCCACATTAACCGTACGGAAGTAACACCGAAACTATTCCGTAATGGCCACGAACTCCCGATAAAGCACGGCACAGAGTAGTGGCAAAGCTATCAAATCTAGAAGGAGCAAGTATTATAGGTCCTAGAAAGCTTCTAGTATTTTCGAAGAGAAAGGAGGTGTTTCATATCATAGGTCCTGGCTTCTGTTAGCGTTTTTCAGTTTGGTCGTTCAGCAAACTTCTGGAAACACTATTAATTAATTCAGTCTATGTGAGGTTCTTACGGATCACCAAGTTCAACCTAACCTAACCTAGTGGAGCACATAGCTATGAATTTTTTTTTCACTCGCTCCACTTCTGCTATTTGCTCCGTTCTAAAAGACGACGTAGCTTACTTTTTTATGCTGCAGCTCTGCTCTATGCCTTTTTTCGTGTTCAGTGAATTTGAGAATTTTCGGTCTGCTAACGGATATAAAAAATGTTACATGGCAGGCAAAGAACTATTGGAACTTTTCGTTGAAAGCATATTTACTTTATGTGTGGCCAATATTTGATGTAATTCTTATGCCAGGTCCCAAATTGGACCAGGCCTAAGTTAGGAGGGGGGACTTTAGAGGAGAAATCTTGCACAAAATATCTAGGAATCATCCTAGACAGTAAGCTGTCATGGAAGCTCAACGTAGAGGAGAGGGTCAAGAAGGCCTCAACGGCACTCTATACATGTAAAAGAATGCTGGGGTGTACGTGGGGCGTATCGCCCTCAATTTCTCATTGGGTTTTTACAGCGATTGTAAGCCCTATTCTATACTATGGAGTTCTTGTTTGGTGGAAAGCCACACAAAAAACAACATACCTCAAAATATTAGGGGGTATGCAGACTATCGATGCTTAGCATTACGGGAGCCCTGAAAACAACCCCGACGGCTGCACTGTATGCCATTCTGCACATTCCACCTGTAGACCTGGTAGCAAAGAACAAAGCGTTAACGACTGCAACCAGGGTCGGTGCTTTGGGGCAGCTTGAGCGCCGACCATATGGCCATAGTAGTATAGCGTCATCAATCACAAGACGAACAGACTACCTGATTCCCTATCTGCACTTCGAGAGAGATCTTAAGACCACAATAGAGGTGGACGGTTGGCGCAAGGGTGCGCAAATGGCGGACGAGGCCATACATGTGTACACAGATGGTTCCAAAGTAGTGGAAGGAGTAAGGTCTGCGGTATAGTGCGCTGATCCGGAAATAAGCAGATCCTGCAGGCTGCCGGATTACTGTACCGTTTTCCAAGCGGAAATATTAGCCGTAACTAAAGCAGTAGAAACCCTGGAAGAGAATATCTTAAGCTGCAACCGTTTTAACTTTTATATTGACAGTCAAGCAGCATTAAAGCAATAATCTCGCATAGCACAGCATCTAAATGCATGTTAGAGTGTAAGCAGTCTCTGGAGAGAATCGGTGCAGGGAGAAGCATACATCTATATTGGGTCCCAGGGCATATGGGAATAGATGGGAATTAAAAAGCGGACGAACTAGCTAAAAAGGGCGCATCCCTTGAAGCTTGCTCCGTAGACGTTCCAATTAGATTTGGCGAATTAAGCGAAGGCGAGAGGTGCACATGATGGACCAAACGGAAAAGGCGTGGGTTCAAGCGCGGAGCTGTAAAGTGTCGAAAATTATGTGTAGGTCTTACAACCTTAGAGTAACACAGTTGCTTCTATCATTAAAAAGAGAGGACTGTAGACTCATGATGGGTATTCTGACTGGACACTACCTTTTGGCGTCACATGCCTTTAAATTAGGCTTGGTGAGTGATAGCAGATGTAGGAAGTGCGGGCTGGAAGAGGAAACGATCGAGTACGTTCTGTGCTCGTGCCCTGCACTTGCCAGGCTAAGACTCCAGCTATTAGGAGGGATACAGCTGTCAGATCTAGAAGCAGCAAGGGGCTTAAGTCGTAGGAAGCTTCTCGTGTTTGCCAAGAGGACGGAGTTATTTTATAATATAGGTCCTGGTGTTGATAGGGTTTTTCAGTTTGGTCGTTAAAACAAACTTCTGGTAATACTACGGACCCAGTCAGTCTATCTGAGGTCCTCATGGACCGGCCAGTTCAACCAAACCCAACCTATGCCAGATTGGTTTGTTACCTCCTACACTATCAAACTGCATAAAAAATGTATTTTTGGAAAAAATGGAACTTAACAGGCTTGCACTCTCAAGCCGACTATATAACCCAATTGTAAATGTATGCATGAAACATCGATATTTGAGGCATGAAGTATAAATGCATGTTTAATTCTTTTTAACACGTGTAGTTTCTCAGGGCACATACACACTCTATTACACCCTTTGTATTAATTTTGTATGCATATGGTTGTATTTATGCCGAATGCATACAAAACAACTACAAAACATATATACTTTCATAAGTATGTTTCTTACCTATGTAAGAAAGCGCTAATCCCTGCATTGATGAATAGTATTCTACAATTTAATTACAATAACAATAACATTAATATGATGAACGATGGGGCAACTTGAAGCCATCAACTCGGATTATATAGACCATTAATGCACGCACAATTCTTACCGGTTTAGTCAAACCCCACCATCCTGAAAATTGTCCTCACTACAGTTCAATGGCGGTAAAGCAGGCGCCAAACGGTTGGCGGTCGTAATAAATCATCGATATTATACAAGTTTATTTCTCCAAATTGTCCAATCCCTTATTAGTTACGAATAAATTTTTCAAGACAATGAAGAAAATTCAAAAAGTCCTAAATTATATACGGGCAGACAAAATTCAGAAAAGTGTATTTTTACAGAGAAACGATCATTGATACAACATGCATATTTCATTCAAGCATAACTTCCCACTCGGGTTCCAATGGACTGTTCATACTTTTTGACAAATACTTACTTTTTATATAAATAAATATGTTTAGAATTCCAAAAATATGAATCTTATATACTTTTTCATACACTTAGCATACATACCTCGTGTATGCATAAAATTTATTCCAACTGGATATATGTGTCTTAAAATTTAAGTGTGAATTAAATGTGATAAAATTGTCTTAATCTCAATCCTTTAATCTCGAGATGATATTTAGGTTAGGTTGAACTGGCCGTTCAGTATGTCCATAGTGTTACAAGAATTTGGTTGACGACCAAATGGAAGAACCCCTATCAGGTGTCAGGGCATATGTTTTAGAATAACTCTATTCTCTTGGCTAATACTAGCAGTTTTCTAGGACCCAGCTTAATTGCTGCCTTGATATCTGTCAACTCTGCTGCCCTTATAGCTTGAGCCTTGACCTGTCGAGCGCAGGACACGAACACAGAACATGCATAATCGTGGATTGACTATCAATATATATATATATATATATTGATGCGACTGCAGCTTAAGCACGCTTCCTCCTGTATTTCTGCTGCTTTCTTCACTGCTATAATTTCCGTCTGCAGTAATCTGGCAGCCTGTAGGATCTACTTATTTCTGGGTGTACACAGTAAACGGCAGACAACCCCTTTCATTAATTCTGTACCCTTCGTATACACGTGTATAATATGTTCTGCCATTTCTGCACCCCGGCACCAACCCTCCGTCTCAATTGTGGCCCCAATATCTCTTTTGAAGCTCAGGCACAGGACAATATATTTCGTTTGCCCGATATTAGATGGCGCTATACTGTTGTGGTAATAAGGCCTGCACTCAAACTGCCCCGAGGAATTAAGCCTTGTTGCAGTTATTAACGCGATGTTTTTTGCCGTTAGGTCTGCAGGCGGGATGTGTAGAATGGCATGCAATGCTGCTGTCGGGTGGTTTTTAAGCTCCCGTTTTGCTAATCATTGTTTCTTTGCATACACTCACAAGTTTTTTGGTACACGTACTTTTTTGTGTGGCTGTCCACCAAACAAGAACCCTATAGTAAAGTATGGGTTTGACAATTGTCGTAAATACCCAATGAGAGAGTTTGAGTGATAGGCCCCACGTGCATCCTAGCATCCTCGTGCATGCATACCATGCCGCGGAGGCTTTCTTCGCTCTCTCTTCCACATGGAGTTTCCACGACAACTTATTATCTATGATACTTACTTCCATAATTTTCCCAATGATTTACTCAGTTCCGAATTTTGTAAATGTGGATATTGCTTGGACATAACTCGACGTGCTGCTTGGGCCCATACCATAAATGCGTTCATAGGACGTTTTATGTGATCCTTTTTTCGATCTGAAGGAACTCTGTAGCCAAAACAGAAAATAGTAAGTTAATAAATCATAGTTATTTAATTTTTTTTATTACTTTAAACTAACTGAGTTCAAACCAAAGGTTGAAAAAGTATCTAAGTTTTTTTGCAAAGGGAGATTTTTCATCAAGTACTCTAACAAAAGAAGTCTAACTCTTCGGTTAGTAGTCACTCAAGCGCATAATTTTTGTGATACAATCAAAATTAAAATCCCAAACACGCACTCTACAAAATAACTTATTGAAATTTTGCAAATGTTTTAAAATAAATATAAAAGCATATCTTAATAGCCCATTATCTTTATTGCGAGCTTTAAATGGAATCCAAGACAGATATATAAAGTTTGTTTTCTTTCAATTTTGTGCTTACGACTTTCGCTTTTGTTACAGCAGCTTTTGCACTCCCACTTGATATTAAGTAATTTTTTGCTGAGTGAAATGTGAAAGCAATGAAAACAATAAACGCCAAGTGTCAACAATAACGAAAATAAAAATTTCGCATACTTCTTTCTTTTTCATTTAATATACTGTAACGAATTTAGTGCAATTCCGCTTATTTGCAACCTTCTACTAACGTTCGTATCGCTACACTGTTGAATAAATAACTCCAATATTCAATAATGCAAAAATGGTCTTTATTAGACTACAATAACACTACCACACAACCAATAGCGTAATAAATCAAACTGATTGCCCATTCCTCAGCTGGTGCTGCTTTTATACTCTTCGGTTTCCTCGTCGGGATACCTCTAGGCGTTTCTCCTTCTAAAATTTACTACTTGTTTACGAGCTACAAACTCTCACCAGCTATAAAACCCAGATGCACGTTTATAGCTTCTCATATGCGCGTGTATATGTGAGTGATACTTCGACCGATGATTACATACTTTTGTGAGCATCTCAGATATATGCATGTATTTGTGCATATCTCTCCGCTTCTTGTATGTACATATGTGTAGACATAATGATTGATTTGTTTATGTAGATACAAGTGACTGCTTAGTATCGGCTTAGAGATGATAGTATGGCTTAGTGTTGCTAATATTCGTCACAATACATAAGATTCAATTGTTCAAAAGAAAAATATGTGGATTTTATTTACAAGGAATTTTGGCTTTACGTTTCTTGTACTTGCAAATAATATCGTTACCCTCATTCCAGAAACATTAGCGCGTAAAAATCAAAATGTTTCGAAATTCAATTTCAAAATTTCAACTATTTCGAAAAATCCATACGTTTTGTCACATTTCCTTTATTTTTTTTTGTAAAAATGCTACCTTTTATGCCTGGTATGCAGGCCTCTAGTTTTTCGTTTTATTTATTTATTTATTTATTTATTTATTCATATTATAGTCTAGGACAATCAGAACCTCCTTACAGACTATTGACTAATATATAGCTTAACTAATAAATATAAAATATTCAAATAATTTCATTCAATAGCAGTTTAAACCTAAATTTATTTAATGCAAAATCAATATCTATAGAATACAGCAAATTAAACTCCCTCATTGCCCTAGCAATTGGAGAGTTGGAAGCATAAGTCGTTCTAAATCTATCTAACCAGAAAAAATCGTGACATCGAAGGGTTCGCGATGGTACATTGAACCGTATACGTTCTAAAAGATAGGGCGAGTCAACCGTCCCATTGATGATATCATATAAAAATGTCAATGAAAGCATTGATCTTCTACTCACTAAAGATTTAAGGTTAATTAAAAGACACCTAGAACTGTATGTTGGAACAGGGTCCTGAAAACGCAAAGACCGGAGGGCAAATCGCAAAAATATTTTTTGAATACGCTCAAGTCGGTCTATATGGCAGGCATGGTACGGCCTCCAAATGAAAACAGCATATTCTAGTTTAGACCGCACTAGGGTTGTAAATAAAAGTTTTAAAGTATAAGGATCACTAAAATCCATACTGAAACGGCGAATGAACGCGAGTGTGGAATAAGACTTCGCAATGACATAATTAATCTGACTGTGGAATAGAAACTTCGCATCAAAGACTACACCAAGATCTGATATTTCATCAACAACCCTCAGCGTAGAGTCCCCAATATGATAAGAAAGAGGAAGAAAATTTCGAGTTTTAGCAAAGGTAATACTAAAACATTTACTTATATTTAAAAGCAGACGATTCCGTTTACACCAGTCCATTACGTTATCAAGATCAGCTTGGAGCATAGTGGACTCAGATTGAGTCGTGATTGATGCAAAAATTTTCAAGTCATCAGCAAACAATAAGAATTCAGCATAACTGAAACAATGACGTATGTCATTAATAAAGATAACAAATAATAAGGGACCCAACACACTCCCTTGGGGTACACCAGAATTGGCAGTAAACGACCGCGAAGAAATACCATCTACCACAACAACACAGCTACGATCTGCCAAGTAAGATCTCACCCAAGATATTATGTTATTAATCAAAGTCTTAAATTTTGGCAAGAGGTAACTACTGAACGCAGCTGTTCAAAAACAATTAACTCATCTGCTACTGAAATATTTAAGAATTAAGTTTTAAAATGTGTTCAATTCGCACAGCATTGCTCCGACCGAATGAAAATTCAACGCTGTAGCCTCAAAAAATTTAATTGTGTGAGTCGTAAATCAACTTCCCTTTCGTTATTCGGCTAATGAATTGGTTTGTCGTACGTGTTGTTGATTTCACCATGCATTTAGCGCGTTAAACTTATTCAATTAGGTACAAGCTAAATAAGAAAATTAAAAAGCCCATTTAAGTCTACCAAATATAAATGGTGAAATATTTTAATAGAGGCGAGATTTTACACCAAGTTATACATTGAAAGGGTAAGTGTACCATATTTCTGGTAGTCTGTTTCTTCTACAGCCCAATTAATCAACATTTTTGCAGATTTTTTTATTGCTAATTTTAAAGATAGCATTCTGTTTAATAAAATTTCTTGAAATTCAACCCCATGAGACAGTAATGCCGATCCTCCGCTTTCCACACACGGCCTGAAAGCACGGATCTAATATCTCCTTGTAAATTAGTTCCTTTTTGCAGGGTTGATAGCCAATTCACATGGATTTTTCCACATATTCTTTGTGTATAGAAGGTCCTGTCGAACAATGTGCAGGTTAACCATAAAAATATCCTTTTCTAGGTTATAAGCATAAGTAGCAACTTGGCAGCCACTGGTTTCGAGATTTGTGTGCATTTAACGTTTATAACACTGGATATATATCCGTTATGTCACGGTACTGACACCTGCTGCTACTACCCCGATCAGCTAAAGCAGACGAAACATATCAAACCCTTACAATGTGCCTTCACACACTCTTCTTCCGGTTGTGGCTGCACTCCAGTTGAATGAATTAATGTAAAGCGCGATAACTTCCGAAGAGATTTTAGACCATGCTTCTTTTCCAATTCATGTCGTGTGCTTTTTAAATTTATCCTACAAATTGGCAGGACTGGACATACAAGTTTTATTCCGACTCCGAGCGGCGTCTGCAAAGTAGATGAGTTTTCACTGAGAAGCTTTTAATGGCACTCGGAGTGCTTACCAAATCGACTGCACCCCACTTAACGACATAAAACATCCACGAAAAATATCCAATGGGAACGTAAGAGTTTTTTGTCTGAACCCGTAATACTGTTTTCACACAGAAACTTAATGATCTCATTTCACCTTCTAATGAAATCGTAAATTTTTTGCTTTCACACAGAAGTAACTGCTCGATTAGTATGAAGGATGAAATGTCAAGCGAATAAAATGACAATGCTATATGACAGACAATCATGGCGGAACGATGCAAGGTGGCAGCATGGTGACATACCTACATACATAAGTAAGAATTCCATGTACTTTGTTTTTGTAAATTCGATGGACAAATGTCAAAATCGTACTGCGCCGGAAGTTGATGTATCAAATCAAATAAAAAAAGGTTATAATCAGCTGTTCGATGCGGCCACCTTGTATCGTTCCGCCATGCAGACAATGACATTTACTTTGACAAATGACATTTTTAAGCACTGAGCACACCAAAAACTAAGAAACTGAACGCTCCCAACAGAGTTACATTGTGCTTTTGACTTCATTAGGCATTCGATTAGCTACCAATGAAATAATTATAGATTCGAATTTTGTAGGGAAGATTGAGCTCAATAAGCGTCTTAATGTAGAAAACTGCCTTTATTATTCAATAAGCCGTCTGTGTGAAAACAGTATAACTTGTGTTGGCCAATTATCAATGAGCAAATTTTTTATAACAAGTGCCCTTCAAAAGTCAATATTTTAATACAATACATTCATACATAAATGCTAAGTATCATTAAATTACAACCAAACTGATTCCTTAAAAGTATCTGACACCTTCTTAGTTCATTATCAACAAGTAAATATGTATGTTGGCAACCGCACATTACACTTCCTGTTTATTTGCCATTCTGTCTGTTGCACATCATTGCCGTAGAAGTATTACACAATGCAAAAACAAAATACAGAGCATTTCTATCGTAGTTTATAATCATTCACACTTATCTGTGCTATAAGCAAAGAAGTGGGCGAACAATGGAATTTGTCGGAAAAGGAATACAACTAATGGCAAATATCTACTAAGATTGAAGCAACATGAAGGAAAAGTGCTATAAAATCAATACTCAATTCAGCCCGAGCACATTAAGGAATGGTAACATTTTAGCAAGACTGTTGCATACCAAACAGCTAGACAGAAAGGATTTCTTGGTAAGTATGTATTTATGGTTTTTTGTGGATGACTTAAATTTTTATTGGTTTCTGTGGAATAATCAAAAAGGTTTATTGAATGACTTTAAAAAAAATTACAGTAAAGCAAAATAAAATAGTTCTGAATGTTAAGCTAATAAAAATGCATTAAATTTCTTTCCATACATAAACTCTTAGCTCCGGGAAAGGTATTTGAAACACCCTTAATTTTCTCAAAATATAGATGAGCTATTACCGTGACTATGGTTATCGGCTTATGGTTCAATTTTTTTCACTGTTTATAAAAATCAAAGTCCACTGTAAAGAAATAATTACTAACCAGATAAGTTGAAAGGGAGCTGACCTAAGTACGCCATATGTGTGCGATATAATTAAGACAGCTTTTGAAAGATTTCCTGTAAATTTCAATTGCCTTCTTATAACTTTCCTTCTAACAACTACTTCTGTTGAGTTTTCTTTACTCTTAGGGCGCAATTTGATCGAAATTGAACCCCTCCAACCATTGTAATAAGTTATAGTCCCAGGCCCATTTCCAAATCTACACCTTTTCCAACTGATTTTGAGAAAAGGGCAAATGTATCTGAGAAACAGGGAAAATGAAATTGGGAGAAGGGGAGATGTCGTTGAAAAATTGGTAAATGAAATTGCTAAGGGGGAAAATGCTTTTGAGAAATGGGCAAATGTGTTTGAGAAAAGCATTTTAT
Organism: Eurosta solidaginis; assembly: GCF_040869045.1. Lineage (NCBI taxonomy): Eukaryota > Metazoa > Arthropoda > Insecta > Diptera > Tephritidae > Eurosta > Eurosta solidaginis. Next base: position 297,394,287 of record NC_090319.1, read on the forward strand.
TTTATTCGTTCAAAAATTCATTTACCCATTTCTTAATTAGATTTTTCCATTCCTCAAATAACATTGGCCCTTTTATCAAATACATTTGCCCTTCTCTCAAATACAGTTGGAAAAGTTGTAAACTGACCTATACCACTTCGGACACCTTCAAAAGGAAGAATATGATCATCTCAGTTTAGGTTGAATTGGTCGGTCAATAAAGACCTCACAACGACTGAATGAGCATGTTAGTACTGCTATAACTTTACGTCTGTGCAGTCTGGTCAACACGGGTGGCACATTGGCTCAGGACAGGAATAAACGAAATTTCATTGAAACCACTTTGGCATGATTCGCTGAAGAGCTCACTTAGGATTGCAGCTTCGGTGCACCAAAAGGTGCGACTTCGAAGCGACCATTTGTGTAAGGTCATTGAAAATGAATGATTGTGCGACGCACCAATGGACGGTGGTCAAGGATATGTATAACCAGCCCGCAAAACTCTGCTATTTAATAATGTAAGCAAACAGACCATCACCTTGGTGGGCATACGGGTGTAAACAGCAGCCACTACGATAGTATTGAAGGGTCTATACCAAATGAGAAGAAACAGACTATCGCTGTGGGAGCTACTTCTGGTTCACTGTCCATATACTCTACACGGCAGGCTTCGAAAAACGACAATGAGAAATGAGGTGGGGTTAAAATCCCAAACACAAAAGTCACACACACGCCAATCACACCGATCACCTTTGCTATCCTCCGCCTCCTCTGTCTTAACACATCCAAACTACAAACAACACAACTACTTTTACAAGCCAGGAAGCGAGCTCTGCGCTGGACTCGGAACACGTCAAACGTTGCAAGGCCTCGAGGCAAACAGAAAAACAAAACTGCGGAACGAACAAAATAAGAAACGTAAAAGGAGAAAAAAAAGTTAATGTGAAGATGTTGAAATATTGTAAGTGAAGAAAGAAACTGGAACTAAAACCGAACGAAATCCTTTACCGTAACAGGGCAGAAGCCAGGACCTAAACTGGGAACGGAATCTATGCGAAACCGAAAAGGGAACTGGAAAAATACCAGCAGCTACACCCAAACCAGAATCGAATACTTTGCCTACACTGGAACTGGAACCAAATCGGTACTTATACCATGACCGAGTGCCGAGCAAAAACTGGAATCTAAACCGTAACCAGAACTGAATAAGAAACCGAAACTACAACCAAATTTGGACCCAGTCTCTTACGGAAACTGAAGTCGCGATTGAAATCGAAATCTAAACGAAACCAGAACCAAAACCATAGACAAAACCGAAACTGTAATTTGGTCCAAACCTGCATAGCGCCTGAGCCGATCTGGAGTTGTAAATAAAAAGACAAATTAAAAGTCAAACTAAAGTCAGATTTAAAATCGAACGCCGTTTTTGGTAGAATGGTCCGAAAATTAGGTATTTATACCGTAACATCAGCCAATGAGGAGATAATAATATTTAAGAGGATGTTCAGCACAACGCAGAGCTTCATAGCTTTACAGGTTCCCCAACCCAATTGGCAAAGGACCATCAACATCGATAACACTATCCAAAACTTTCGGGAAGTGTCTTTATTCCTACAAGAAGTAGGAGAGGAAGGATAGACTGCTTTCCAGCTATAAATCGAAGGGAAAACGCTGAATAAAAAGATTAAATATTTTCACCAATTTATGCATAAGCGAAATAATGAAAAAAATCACACCTTCATTCTTCTGCACTTTCACAAAATTATTGCCTCAAACTGGCAACATCCGTTCGCAAACCCTTGCATTCTTTCATAAGCATTAAGAAAATTCAAAGTCACTATGAAGTGTTCGTTTCCCTTTGATATTAATGAAAAATGCAGCTTAAGTAAATGCCATGACAGGGTCAAAATCTTATTTCCCCCATCTTAAGGGAACAAAACAAACATAAAGAGGGCATCAAGCAAAATCAATGTTAAGTGGCAAAAGCAAGTGTCAGTTAATCGAAGCAAAGCACTAAAGTGGTAATAATGTGCCAGTCAAGAGTAATACAAAATAGTTTTGCAAAAAATGCTGAGGGTTAATTTTTGCAGAGTACAAACAAAAACTAACGACTTGATTGCATGCTTCAAGATTTTTTTAAGAAAAACAATTATGGCGCTTCCAATGATTTGCTATTAATATTTCGTTTAAGGAAATTAAAAAAAAATCTGTAATTTCCTTTTGTCATAATATTGTTGTTGATTCTAATTACATCATACAAGTACTTAAGCATGATTTGTTTACGTAAGCATGAATTCACACCAAAAATTGTGTGAGCGATTATAAGTAATGCGGAATTAAGCGGCAATTCTACAAAGACTGAGAAACTTTTAGGATTAAACAAAGGCACATATTGGAATATGGGTGTGGTAGCGTTTACATTTCGAGCTAGAAAATTCTAAACTTGTATACGTCGTAAATCCATTTGCATTGAATATTGTAACGAATATTAGGAATTATTGATTATTCTGCACCTTCTTTACTCGTTCGAATCACTGCCGAATAAATAATCAAATATTCAATAAAGTAAAATATTCTTTTTTCACAACACTAATATGGTAGTAGTACTTCACAATTAAATTAGTCTCCTACTTCGCTTACAACTTTTAAAGCAAACTGTTTGACCATTAGTTAGAATGCGCTGCTTTCATACTCTCAGTTCGCCTCATTCGCCTATTTCCCCAGGATAAAGACTTTTCTCCAACAGACGTCTCGAATAGTTGCTTATTTGTTTCTCATTTCTGTAAAACATATTGGCTTTGGCTACATACATGTATGCCTGTAGCTGATGTAAGGCCATATGCGCTATTTGTTACTGTGTATATGTGTGTGAAATATTCTCTTCGCTATCACCTGCTGTTTACATGTGTGTGAAAAATTCCCTGCTTGTTTTGCTGGTGTTTGCAGCATTTATTTACTAGCAGCATTGTGACGTTTCGAAACTGCTAATATTCGTCACAATATTATATTAAACTGTGTATCATAGACCGGGTGACAATTACCAAACTTAATTGATCACCACATCATCTTATTTAAAAGCTATATTTAAAAGGTTGTACCATAAAAAAAAACTTTTACATTTTTCTGGTGTAAAAGTAAGTGCGAATCATTTGTAATTTGTGTAAAAGTTATTAAATCTAAGAAAATGGAGTTTTTTGAATCCAAGTACAAAACTGGGTTCCGTAAAATAAAGTATGTTGAACACTTTTTCTATATTTTGGGTTCGTTTCAGCGCAAAATCGGATTAAGAAGATGTCTGCTAAAAAAGTCTTTGAAATAAAAAGATTTTATTCATCTTAAGAAAAGGAAAGGAAACCCGAACTGGGAAACCCGAAAAAAAATTGTTTCAACTCAATGTATAATGCATCCTGTGGAGTCTCTTTATAATAAAACAAAATAAAATTAAATTAAATAAACTAAAATAAAATTAATTGCAATTAAATAAAAGAAAGTAAAATATACTAAAACAAAATAAAATTGAACAAAATAAAATAAAAAAATAATATAGTTCAATAAAACAGAATAACATTAAATAAACTAGAATTAAATAAAAAAATACAATAAAATAAAATAAAATAAACAAAATAAAATTCATTTGCACTAATCAGAGGTTAGATCGTACTAGCCTATGGAAAAAGAAAATTCCTCTAAAAATACATATATAAAAATAAAATTTATTTAAATAAAATATAAGAAAACAAAATATAATAAAAAATTAAATAAAGTTCAATAAAATAAAATAACACTAAATAAAGTAGAATTAGATAAAATAAAATACAATAAAAAGGATAAAATTAAATTTAAAAAAATCAAATTAAATTAAATTAAAAAACAAAATAAATGAAAATTAAATTAAATTATATTAAAAATAAAAACAAAATAAATAAACCAAAATAAAATAATTTTAGACCAAATAATATAAATAAATGATGAAGTTTTTGTTGTTGTGGAGCTGTTGCTTATGCAATGCCATCAACAATTTGCGGTTAAACCGTTAGTTGCTTTTTAATTAAATGTCTAATTTATATGCATACGCAAATCTACACATTAAATGTATTAAAACTAATAGAAATTGCGATGCGCATAAATTATTTAATATCTATAATAAGAGCCTTAGAAACAAGTAAGCAAATTTATATGCGGATGATATCGAACAAATTAAATTAAATTATATTAAAAATAAAAACAAAATAAATAAACCAAAATAAAATAATTTTAGACCAAATAATATAAAACAGCGTTAAAATAAAATAGAATAAAATAAAATAAATTAAATTAAAATACAATAAAATAACATTAATTTATATTAAATAAAATAAAATAAAACACAATAAAATAAAACCGAACAAAATAACATAAAAAAATTAAACAAAGTTCAATAAAATAAAATAACATTAAATAAAATAGAATAAAATAAAAAAATACAATAAAATAAAATAAAATAAAAAATTGTATAAAGTTCGTTAAAACAAAATAACATTAAATAAAATAGAATAAAATAAAAAAATACAATAAAATAAAATAAAATAAAAAATTTTATAAAGTTCAATAAAATAAAATAACATTAAATAAAATAAAATTTTTATAAAGTTCGTTAAAACAAAATAACATTAAATAAAATATAATAAAATAAAAAATACAATAAAATAAAATAAAATAAATCAAAATAAAATGTATTTAAATTAAATTAAATAAAATATAATAAAACAAAATAAAACTGAACAAAATATAATAAAAAATTAAACAAAGTTCAATAAAATAAATAACATTAAATAAAGTAGAATTAGACAAAATAAAAAATAATAAAACAAAATAAAACTGAACAAAATATAATAAAAAATTAAATAAAGTTCAATAAAATAAATAACATTAAATAAAGTGGAATTAGATAAAATAAAATAAAATACAATAAAAGAGGATTCAATTAAATTAAATTAAATTAAAAATCAAATAAAATTAAATTAAATTAAAAAACATAAAAAACAAAATAAATTAAAATTAAACTAAATTATATTAAAAAAAATAAAATAAATAAAACAAAACAAAATTATTTTAAGTTAGACAAACTAAAATAAAATAAAATAAAATAAAATTAATTAAATTAAATAATCTGAAAACAATCTTAAATAGGATACAATAAAATAAAATAAACTAAAGTAAGGTATCTTAATATATAAAAATTACGTGTCACTATGCTTGGGGCCAATGGACTCCTAAACTACTGAACCGATTTTGAATTTGTTTTGCACCCTGTGTGTAGTGTGATCTAACTTGAAATATAGGATAGGTTATATCTCAGTTTATAGTCGCAATATTATTTTATTGCAAATTTTTTTATTTGTTTATACGTAATAATAAAGTGTTACGTATACGCACTGGCACTCACATTTTCAGGGGTGAGGATATACTTCCGTGTAATTGGTTGGTGTTAATTAAACAACGTGCTTATCAATAAAAAATATTATAGCGAATGATATCATGTATAGCACATCACCAGGCCCGTCGAGAGGGTGGGGTTTCCGAGGGGGCCCGCGATTTAGAGTTACTATGACACTTTTTTTAATTCAGGAGAGTCTTTAGTTGTTCCATGTGCAATTTTTAAGACGAATTTCAAAAGCAACGAAAATATGCATTTCGTTTTAATATTATAGTGAAGTGTGAAAAATAAAAATCTATATATATAAAAAGAAAGGCTAAAATGTGCGTTAGTTGGTCGCCGGTGTTTGAAGAGATGCGTCGGTCGATTTTGTTCAAACTTTCACACAAATTGCGTCAACCTCACGCGGTGGTTACTACATAGGTTTGGTTGCGATCGACGTACAGGGTCTCGAGATATAGGCCGAAACGTGGACCCGAGTACCCCTAGAATGTGGTTATACAATATGGATAACAAATGATAGCTGTTGATGAGTGCTTTAGTAGAGGGTAATTTTCTTACCCCTGGGTGACTAGGGTCTCGAGATATAGGCCAAAATGTGGGCCAGTGAATGCCTAGACAGTGTTTATACAATATGTATATCAAATGAAAGCTCTTGATGAGTGCTTTAGTACAGAGTAATATATTATCCACAGACGGACTTGGACTGAGACTCGGAGTGGGACTGGGACTGAGACTCGGAGTGGGACTGGGATGGGACTGGAATAAAATACATACCACCCTCTGGGACAGGCAATAAGGGATGCAGAAGAATGAGAAGAAATTGAGAGAAGAGAAATGAGAGAAAGAGATTGAGAAAGAGATAGAATGAGACGAAGATGGAGATAGATGAAGCGAAAAAGACGGACGGAGGAGTGAATGAAAGGATTAAGAAAAAGGGAAGAGGGGGGGAGGGCAGGGTCAGACAGAAAAAGCTTATTAAAATGTATGCAGATAGGCCAAATTTAAGGCAGGACAGTGTCTGCCGGGTCTTCTGGTATTAAAATAAAATTAAATTTAATTGAATTAAGTAAAATTTAATAATTAAATTATTGAACAATATGGGAAAAATTTAAACAGCGTGACATCAGGACATCGATTACACCTTGTAAATCTCTTCAAATCCTTTTCTTCCGGGAGTGGAATTCGAACCCGCACTCCTACGATTCTTGAAGTGTTAGAAACGCATTCAGCCACGCCATGCCTCAGTTGTTGTGAACTTATCCCAACTGCGTTCGTTGCATTTTAAAAATTTCTTCAAATAAATGTTTTGATACATTTAAAAGCAGTGAGGATAATCCCCGCTTAATGCATATAAATTAAATGAAATTGAACTAAGTTAATTGATCTTATGGTCGTTGACATTATGTCACCCAAACAATCATATATATACCTATACAACCGGTTGTTCAGATTACAGGGTTTTAATACAAACCTCAAAAATCATGAGCCGCTTTCATATATGATAAGCAAAGTTATTTGAAAAAATCGCCAAATCGGTTGTATATATACATATACATATATATGTAACACATACAACCAATTGTTTAGATATGAAGAACATTGCACGACATGAGGGTGTAGATAGCTAAAACAGTTAAGCTTTGCGGGGAACTATCAAACAAGTATGTATGTATGAGTTTTGTCGAAAATGTCTCAAATATTTGGTCTCTATGTATTTAATATACATATATCGTGTACAACTGATTCTTCTCACATTACGAATTTTAAAGATATTATCAGGTTATAGTTAAACACGTTCATAAGATCACATATACAAAGTCCTTCGTTTTATTGGTCTTTAGGTAATGCTTGCGATATTAGCACTTCAAGAATAAATATACCTTATACAAGCTGTAAATTTTTTGGTAGGCACACATACACCAACACCTACGTAATTCATTTCGTTCGGTTGACGCTTAGCAACTTATCAAAATGCAAATATAACTCATACTCACTCAGTGAACGTAATGCTTCATTTACACCGGACGCTGATTAAGAATGCCAAATGCAATAATGTTGCACGCAACGCGTCAATATGTCTATACAGAGTACATTTTTACATACAAATATACCCATCTGCAAATGACTAAATGCATTTACTTGTATGTGTGTGAATTGCTGTATACATTTTGCCACATAAATATGTAAAGAAATGAAGAAACCTCGTACACACTTGAAGCTATCATTTTAATGAGTTTTGCGCATCTGTATAATACATGTTATACGTAAACAAAAATAACAACAACAACACTGCAATAGAAAACAAAAAATTACAAAAGCATGATGCACAGCAACAAGTGCCATATTGGGTTGGGGCGGAGAGGTAGGATAAATGCATCATCAGTTGATTGTGATTAGCGCGCTGCCAAGCGTGAAGTGCCCATCCGCGTAAGTGCAGAAGAGGGCAAAGAAAGCAAAGCCACATGACAGAGGAAAAAGTACTACCGGGACGAAAAGAAATACAAAGGCAGCTGGGAGGTTGGAATCACTTACCCAGTAGAAAAGGAGCTTGTTTTTATATGGCTTTGAATTAAATTGGGGCGGTGTCGCCATTCATGTTATTTATGAAGAGCAACTAGTTCAGTGGTCGGCGCGCCATAATTGAGCCAGACTTGCTTCACACTTATTCTTACTCTCCATCAGCAGTCGCTAGCGAGACAGCAATGAATAAACTCTGCGTAGAGCTGTAGCACAAAAGTTAAGGTTCCCTGTGAGAAATATTACGATTGGGAATCGCAACTGGTTTGGCGGCCTTTCCACATGCTGCTCATCATCCAAACATGTTTATTGGGTTTTTAACTTTTTGGGTATGTTATATTTAATAACTTTTCAATACAATATAAGTTTTTAAAATTATTTTAACAAAAGCTGTAACAATTTCATTATGTACTCCCCCTTTTTCTGAGCCAAAAAAAAGTTGAGCTTCTGCACTTCAAAAAACTACTTTGCAATGTTTATAGAAACTTATCGAAATAAAAACAAGTAGGGAACATTATATACTCAGCTGAGAGCTTTGAAGACAAAATAAGGGAAAATCGCCATGTAGAAAAATGAACCTGGAGTAACCCTGGAATGTGTTTATATGATATGGTTATCAAATGGAATGTATTAAAGAGTATTTTAAAAGGGAGTAGGCCATAATTTTATAGGTGGAAGCCTTTTCGTGAAATCGCCATAAAGGTGGACCAGGGATGACTCTAGAATGTGTTTGTTCGATATGGGTATCAAATTGAAGGTATTAATGAGGGTTTTAAAAGGATTTGATTTCGCCCTGCAGAAGTTTTTCATTTTCTTCTACTTAATATGGTATGTGTCACACCCATTTTACAAAGTTTTTTCTAAAGTTATATTTTGCGTCAAAAAACTAATCCAATCCCCATGTTTCATCCCTCTTTTCGTTTTTGGTATAGAATTATGGCATTTTTGGAAATTTGCGATATCAAAAAATTGGGCGTGGTCATAGTCGGATTTCGCTCATTTTTAATACCAATATAAAGTGAGTTCAGATCAGTACGTGAATTAAGTTAAGTAAAGATATATCGATTTTGCTCAAGTTATCATGTTAACGGCCGAGCGGAAGGACAGACGGACGACTGTGTATAAAAACCTGGCGTGGCTTCTACCGATTTCACCCATTTTCACAGAAAGCAGTTACCGTCATAGCGGCTATGTCCTTACCAAATTTCATAAAGATTGGTAAATTTTTGTTCGACTTATGGCATTAAAAGTATTCTAGACAAATTAAATGAGAAAGGGCGGAGCCACGCTAATTTTGAAATTTTCTTTTATTTTTATATTTTGTTGAACCATATAATTACTGGAGTTGAATTTTGAAATAATTTACTTATATATTGTAAAGATATTCAATTTTTTGTTAAAATTTGATTTTTAAAATTTTTCTTTTTTCTGCCCGTCATCCGATTTTGCTAATTTTTTTTCTGAACACATATAGTAATACGAGTAACGTTTTTGCCAAATTTCATGATGATATCTTCAACGACAGCAAAATTAAAGCTTGCAAAACTTTTAAATTACCTTCTTTTAAAAGTGAGCGGTGCCGCGCCCATTGATAAAATATAAGGGTCAACCTAGCTGCCAAGTTTCATCGCTTTATCCGGCTTTGGTAATGAATTATCCCACTTTTTCCGTTTTTCGAAATTTTCGATATCGAAAAATTGGGCGTGGTTAAATTACGATTTCGCTCATTTTAAATAGCAATCTAAGATGGGCGCCCAGGAACTTACATACCAAATTTCATTAAGATACCTCAAAATTTACTCAAGTTATCTCGTTTACGGACGGACGGACGGACATGGCTAAATGAATTTCTTTTTTCGCCCAGACCATTTTGATATATAGAAGTCTACGGATTACCGTCATGCGAACAAAATTAATATACTCTGTCATCTCTGTTCAGCTGAGTATAAAAAATTGCCATGAATGTATCTTTATGTTTTTTTAAGTCAGCTACATATTTTTTAAACATATTATATTTCGCTGGTTACGGTAAATCTATTAGTTTCGGAAATATGATTTTTTAAGCGAGTGATCGCCACTATTTTTACGTTATTTGCCGTGTTGAGCAACTTTGACAAACCAAATTTCATGTACATTTGCATGTAAAATATCAGTTACCCATCGAAGCGAGTAAAACTTAATAAATTGAGGGACTTGAGAATATTTCAAACTATTTCTGAATCAAACAAAATTTCCAAATTTTTTGGTATAACTGTTTTTAATAAATGCACCATCTGCATGTTGTAATTTTGACTTTGATTTCCTGCTGGGATCATCATGCCCTCGCTCGCACTAATATACTTACATTTAAATTTTTGCCGACCACTGAACTAGTTCTTTTCCAGAACACTAGCAAGTTTTATTGTTGAGTTATCAAGAATACTCCATTACTTTTTATGTATGAGGATGAATGCCTTTAAGTCTAAATGTAAACATACGACAGCATAGGAAATATGCACCAATGTGAACTTGTGTCATCTGTCAGAGTCACACAGACATTTCGAAAATTGCAATCTGGGCAGCATGAAAGTTATCAGATAACAAGTAAGGAAGGTTAAGTTCGGGTGTAACCGAACATTACATACTCAGTTGAGAGCTATGGTGAAAACATAAGGGAAAATAACCATGTAGGAAAATGAACCGAGGGCAACCCTGGAATGTGTTTGTATGATATGTGTATCAAATGAAAGGTATTAAAGAGTATTTTAAGAGGAAGTGGGCCTTAGTTCTGAAGGTGGACGCCATTTTGGGATATCTCCTTAAAGGTGGATCAGGGGTGACTTTAAAATGCTTTTGTACAATATGGGTATCAAATGAAAGGTGTTAATGGGTATTTTAAAAGTTAGTGGGTCTTAGTTCTATAAGTGGATACCCCTCCGAGATATCACCATAAAGGTGGACCAGGGGTGACTCTAGAATGTGTTTGTACGATATGGGTATCAAATTAAAGGTATTAATGAGGGGTTTAAAAGGGAATGGTGGTAGTTGTATATGTGAAGGCGTTTTCCAGATATCGACCAAAATGTGGACCAGGGTGACCCAGAACTTCATCTGTTGGATACCGCTAATTTAATTATATATGTAATACCTGCCAAGATTTCAAGGGTTTTTTACTTCGCCCTGCAGAACTTTTTCATTTGCTTCTACTTAATATGGTAAGTGTCACACCCATTTTACAAAGTTTTTTTCTAAAGTTATATTTTGCGTCAGTAAACCAATCCAATTACCATGTTTCATCCCTTTTTTCGTGTTTGGTATAGAATTATGGCATTTTTTTTCATTTTTCGTAATTTTCGATATCGAAAAAGTGGGCGTGGTCAAAGTCCGATTTCGGTCATTTTTATACCAAGATAAAGTGAGTTGAGATAAGTATGTGAACTAAGTTTAGTAAAGATATATCAATTTTTGCGCAGGTTATCATGTTAACGGCCAAGCGGAAGGACAGGCGGTCGACTGTGTATAAAAACTGGGCGTAGCTTCAACCGATTTCGCCCATTTTTACAGCAAACAGTTATCGTTATAGAATCTATGCCCCTACCAAATTTCACAAGGATTGGTCAATTTTTGTTCGACTTATGGCATTAAAAGTATTCTAGACGAATTAAATGAAAAAGGGCGGAGCCACGCCCATTTTGAAATTCTCTTTTATTTTTGTATTTTGTTATACAATATCATTACTGGAGTTGAATGTTGACATAATTTACTTATATACTGTAAAGATATTAAATTTTTTGTTAAAATTTGACTTAAAAAAAAATTTTTTTTTAAGTGGGCGTGGTCGTTCTCCGACTTTGCTAATTTTTATTAAGCATACATATAGTAATAAGAGTAACGTTCCTGCCAAATTTCATCACGATATCTTCAACGACTGCCAAATTACAGCTTGCAAAACTTTTGAATTACCTTCTTTTAAAAGTGGGCGGTGCCACGCCCATTGTCCAAAATTTTACTCATTTTCTATTTTGTATCATAATTTCAACTCACCTACCAAGTTTCATCGCTTTATCCGTCTTTGGTAATGAATTATCGCACTTTTTCGGTTTTTCGAAATTTTCGATATCGAAAAAGTGGGCGTGGTTATGGTCCGATATCGTTCATTTTAAACAGCGATCTGAGATGAGTGCTCAGGAACCTGCATACGAAATTTCATCAAGATACCTCAAAATTTACTCAAGTTATCGTGTTAACGGACGGACGGACGGACGGACGGACATGGCTCAATCAAAATTTTTTTTCGATACTGATGATTTTGATATATGGAAGTCTATATCTATCTCGATTCCTTTATATCTGTACAACCAACCGTTATCCAATCAAAGTTAATATACTCTGTTAGCTCTGCTCAACTGAGTATAATAAATTATGCGTAGATGTATGTGTTTATGTTTTAGTGTGGGCGTATGTGTTTTAACAAGTGCCTTAGGAAATGTAGAAAAATGTTCAAAATGTGACAAGCTGCGCAAGAACGCGTGAAACTTTCTCAACAAAACTAATGATATTTTTTGCGAACTCTCAGTTCTATCATAATTTCGTAATATACGTATTTTTGGGGTATTCGTTTCTGGTTTTGCTTATTTTTTTGATTACGTTGTCTGCGTATTTATCTCGTTTTTGTTAATTTGTTAGCAACTTGCAGCAATTATTTGATTGTTTATCTTTTAATAAGAGATTTTAAAATGTAATTGAGTGTGCGCAGTCGCATGTTTGGCATAAAGAATCTTAAATGGTAATGCGTATTGCACGGATAACATAGTAACAGCAACAAAATACACACAGAAAATTATATGCAACCTGTTCAACTTATAGTGTGCTTTAATCTATGCTTATTTTCGTGCAACTAACCCTGCTTTAACGATATTAATCTCAATCCTTTCATTTCGCAGATTCAGCAATTGGTTTTTTATTTCTTCGGTGTATATTGTTTCTTGTGCCATTTATTTGTTGCATGCTATAACTTCGCAATGAGTTGCTCTCGTAGTCTTTCTTATGTTGTCGCAGCATATAAACAGTCCGTGCAATTCGTGCAACTTGCAAGACAGCGAATACCCCTAATATTCCACAAACTGCACAAAAACATTTCGATTGAGCAAAACAATCCTTTGGGGGAAGTAGGTAGGTAGATAGATAAGTGGCATACTTAGTTTTATGTTCATTGTGGTATCATAAAATGGTGGGATGATAAAAGGTCAGTTGACGTTATTACTGTAGGTACTTCAAATTGTAATAAGATCTATTGGCTTTATGACCACATCAAATGTTCGCAAGGTCTACTGATCTTCTTACTTTTCTTAATTGAACTTTATGGACATTTAGGAAATTTCTGTTATGCCCATTTGGGAGTTGATTCTAAAGGTTTCATAAGCGCAATACAAAGCATAATAGCTTCAGTGCTTGCGCAATCCTTTTGTCAACCTCACCTACGCGAGTGGAATCCTGTCAACAAATATGAATATGAAATATGAATGTACTAGCTAGAGAACTAGGAACATAGAAGGTTTAATATGGTCATATTAATCGTTCCTGAGATGATCGGGCTAGTATCTTAATGGTACTTTTTACCGAAACGTACCGGATCTATATCCGGTAAAGGATTATCAACATTAATACCACTCTCCAAAACCTTCGGAGTGTGTCTCTATCGTCAACGCAAGAACAACAAAATCATTTGGGGAAAAATACCAAAACCATGTACAGCAATTTAAAATCAGCACATAGGCAAAAAGGTTCCGCAAAATGGCTTAAACGTTTAGTTGCGTATTTTCTTCTTACTTCGAAGAAATCTTTACCGGCCTAGCTTTTAATCTGGTTTTGCACTGTAATGACGTCAAACCAAAATTTATTCAAATGTGCGAAAATTTATTTGCATTTCATCATTACATAGACTAAAAACTCGACCCGGCATTCGATTTAACAATATTAATAGGTCTTTTAAGGGGTCCATTAAATTTAGGATTCGCTAAGGACCTTTCAATTATGACTTTGGTATCATTCGGTAACGAAATTGAAGCCTTTTAGAAATCGTGTAGTAGCAAAATTATGTATAGTTTCGGCATCACTTTTGATGTCTGCGACATCATTTGGGGTCTTCTTAAGGATGTTTGTGAAATGTTTTCAGGAATGATATCGGTTTTGTTTGGGGACTGTTTCTTTTTTCAACAAATTTGCGGTGATAATTTAGGACCTTCTCAGGGATTCATTAAGGCTCTGTATCTTCCAGGACTGATTTTGATACTGTACTGTAAAGTAATTCGAGACCTTTCAGTAATTATATCTATACTGTTTCAGGATCACTTTTAATATCTGCGAGGTTATTTCGAGTCTAATTTCTTTTGGGACCATTTCTAGGTTATTTTGGAATATTTCAAGATTACTTTGATAATTTTTTGGGATCAGTTCTGAAACCTAAGTGGTCCTTTCAGGTTAAGTTCCGGAAATTTTAGAGATTTTTTGGGTTTGCACTCGGGTTTATTTCGAGATTGTTTCGGGACTATTTGGTACCGTTTTCCAGTACATTTTGGAACTACTTTGGCAGTTTTCAGTCTATTTTGGTATTACTTCGAAAAATATTTCATTTCTTGCTTACAACAGATCACCATATTAGGGTCCGGTATAAAAAAAATTGATATCACTGTGTCGATATATGTAAATATACCGCAAAATGCTAGGGCTAAATCCGCACCGATAACTAACAATTGAAGTGGGACGAGAGCTGTGACTTAAGGAGCGTTCCGCTATTCAAATTAAAAATTTTGAACTAAAAATTGTTAAAGCGCTATTTGTCAGTCATAGCTGCGTAAATTGAGGTGGGGAGCTGGAAACTCATTTACGACTTAATCTTCTGAATCTGTAAGTGGTCAATGGCAAATACTAAACTATATATTCGAAGGAATTTTCAACTTGTTATCTGTCGCTAATTCAGAAGTTAAGCCCCAAAATGTTTAAAAAAAAGAGTATTTAGTTGAATACGAAACAAAATAATTCGTAAGCAAATTTACATTTCAGTAACAAAATAAACGCAATTAGCAGCTTTGATGTGGTTGTCATTTAAATACCAGCATATAAATACATACAAACACACACTAGCGAGTAAAAATTAGCAGCAAACATTTTAGTCAATTGCAGCAGTTATTATATTTCCCATTTTCGTTATTTAAAAAAACGACTGCTGAGTGGAATGTCATCATATCTCGGCTGCCGTTTCAAAACCGCCCTATCCTAGAAAACATTTGAATAACGTCCTGCCCCAGAATTTGTTTCAAAAACGCCCTATCTGAGCCCAAATTCAATTCTTTTTTGACATTCACGGGGGTGTTTATGAAAAAAATTCAGATATACGCCGTTCTTCAACCGAACTTTGAGAAAAGGCGTTTTTGAAACAAATTCTGAAATAGGGCGTTATTCAAATGTAGGGCGTTTTTAAACGGCAACCGAAAGGGAATGCCTTTCCACCCAGCAATCGATTTGATGTGTAAATATCTTTCCTCACTGTATGAGGGAATACAAAATGTAAGGGCAAGTGAAGTCATTAAACTAGCTGCATTTCTTTGCAACGTTGTGGAAATAAAACAGTAGATTAGTGAATCGCACAATACAAAGTAAACTACATATAAAAGTTGGCTAAGCGGATTGCGAAGCAACAGTGGACTTAAAAAGGGCTCTACTGTGAACGACACAGGAAATGTACATACGAATATGCAGATGAACAAAAACAACAAGGTGGCGGAAGGGTATACAAACAAGCAAAAATACACATTCCATGTGTTTTGTTTTTGTCAGTAACTGTTTTAGTGTCACAAATTTACTGCGCAAGAAATGTCAAAGCTGCTAAAAAAAGTACCAGTTAGCTGACATCCGTCCACCACCTTTGTGGTTCGGGCAACTGTTTACTAGTTGACCATTTTCTTTCAAGCTCTCCTGTTATAAAATGCCCTTACCGTAGCGCAACGCGAGATCAATGTAGTTATGTAGTAGAGTTGATATGAGCGAAATCGGACAGCTAAGGAATTAATGAAAAAACAAATTGACGATATATGTTTATAAAAGAAATATAAACAACAAAGGATAGGAAAGAAAATGAAATGAAATAAAGGGGGAGGAAGGAAAAGGAAAGTACAGAAAAATAATTTAAAGCAAAGGGAAGTAAAGGAAAGGAAAAATTAGAAATCAGCTCGAAACCGAAACCTGATGACATGTTATCAACTTATTTTCAAAGTGTTAACATTTTGTTTGCGATGAGTTAAGGGCTGTTATAGGTGTGTTATCGACGATGTATAGGCGAGATATCGATTTTTATCGAAGTGATGATGACAAGAAAGGCTATCAATAAATTACTGGTGTTTTTTTAACGAGTTATCGGTTTGTAGTCGATTTGTTATCGAAAAATTGTCGAATAATTTATCGAGAATTTATTAATATGTTACCAAAAAGTTATGGAATAACTATCAATATAATATCAAAAAATTTTTGATTTGTTAACGAAAAATTATCGATTGTTTATTGAAAATGTATCGATGGTCTATCAAACATTCATAAATTTGTTATCGAAAAGTTATCGATTCATTATTACTGTGTAACAAATTGGTTAACCAAGTGTTATCGAAAAGCTATCGTTTTGTTAAAAAAAAATGTCGAATTGATATACAAAAGCTTTCGATTTTATTCATCGGTTTCTTATAAAATACATATATACCGATAATACTTTAATATTAAATCGATTACACAGGTTATACATCTGTCGATAACAAGTTAAGAAGAAACTCATAAGAAGCCGATAACTCGGCGACAACAATCCGATAACAAACCGATAACTTGACAATACCTTCTCGATATAGAATAAAAACTTATCGTTATCGGTTGCTACCGATATGAAACCGGCGAAGCTCTTTTCAAATAGCCCGAAAATATTGGATTATGGTAAAGATGCCTCACGAGTACTTTTTTTTCCGAATTCCTGAAACCCAAAGGAAATACATTTTTCAAATATCATTGCGAATTCTGAGAGACTTAGAATTTGCAATTTGTTGAACAAAAATTAAATTTACTACAAAATATACTGAAAAAATATTCCAATTTAAAAAACGAAAATTAAGTTCTCTCGAACATTTTTAAAAATTTCTCAAAGTTTGAAATTTTTTCAAAAACGTTATTGCAACTGGTGGAGGTACATCAGTTTCATTAAAAATTCATTAAAGTTTAAAATTAACGAAAAAAGGGTAAAATTGAAATAACTAAAAAATAGGTACAAACATTTTTGCCAAAAATTTTTAAATCGCTAGTGTAAAAAGGATGTAGGTCCGTTTATTTACCATTAGCAAACAAACTAATTTTCGGTTAAAATAAGCAGATTGCAGTCATGATGATGCAGTGACAACAACAAAAAACACAATAATCTAAGACAGCAACAAATTGGCTGCTAACTACAAACAGACATACCAAAAAGCAAATATTTGCTAAGAAGATAAAAAACGAAATTAATATACGCTCGCACGCCTTCATACATACATACGTATGTTAGTATGAGGAAGCAAATTGGGTTGTATATATATATGTGTGTGTGTTTTCATCAAATATATGTAAATTCTAAAAGCGTAACAACGAAATTTTATGGAAGTGCGACTTCACTACAACAATAAACAATGTTAATATTTGGATGATGTATCTTTTTTACAATTAAGAGCTTGGCTTACATACATATTTACAACTGGTGTACGTCACAATTCCCACGCACCGAATACCTTGTATTAAGAGTATTTAGTTTGTTTACAAATACACTAAGCAAGCAAGCACAAAATGCATGCAAATACAATCGGGAGTATATGCACTTGACTATTTTTATACCCAGCTATGCTTGTACACAGTAAGCTGGGTCGATTTATTAACCTATATCGCGCATCGATCTTTCGATAGGTTTTGGGCTCAGGAAAAAAAGTTTCACTATGCATACCAAAAAAAATAATTTTCGAGCCTGCAAAATTTGAGTTTTTTGACTTTTTTTTTTTTTTTCTTTGATTTTTAAGGTTTTTTTCATGACCTACTTAAAAATTTTCATTTGATTTTAAAATTTTCATGTATACCCCGTCCGACTCAAAATTGTCAGCTAAAAACTTTGACGATAACAGTTTTTTGAAAAAAAAAAAGAATCTTTTTTGGGTTTTGGGGAGTGTTTTGGTGAAAAAATTTATTTTTTCGATATTCTTTTTAAGGGTTTCTTCAGAAACGTGCAAAAGTGTTGCCGATGAAAACGAATTTGTCTCATAGTTCCTATCCCACTTAAAATTATGCGATAAAAACGTTGGCACTAACAGTTTTTAAAAAAAAAAATTTTTTTTTTTTTTGGTTTTTAGGACTTGCTTTAGTCGAAATCGATTTTTTCATTTTCAAGGCTCCAAATCATTTTTTATGTATATGTTTTCGTTAGACCCACCAATAAGTATACCATAATGATCAGGGGACGAGCTAAGTTGACTTAGCCTGGTTCGTCCGTCCGTCCGTCCGTCCATCTGTCCGTTTGTTTGAACGCGAACTAGTCCCTCAATTTTTGAGGTATCTTCTTGAAATTTGGTAAGCAGGCATATTTTGGTGGGGGATTTGACATTTGTCGGACTCGACCGGATCGGACCACTATAGCATACACCTCCCATATCATCGATTGTTGAATAAGAGGGCTTTCGTAATTTCTGCCCCATATCTGCCTCATTTTAACAGCTAGCAACAGCAAATTTTACAACAACCTTACGTATAAGGCATAGATGGTTGTCTGAAAAAATCGTCAAGAAAAAAAGACAAAAAACTCAAATTTTGCAGGCTCGAAAATTATTTTTTTGGGTATGCTTAGTGGAACTTTTTTTTCCTGAGCCCAAAACCTATCGAAAAATCGATGGCGCGATATGGGTTAACTTTCGTCCATGCAAATCAACCCAGCTTAGTACAGAGGCTATTATAACTTTGACTGGATAACGGTTGGTTGTACAGGTATAAAGGAATCGAAAAAGATATAAACTTCCATATATCAAAATCATCATTAGCGAAACAAAACTTGATTAAGCCATGTCTGTCCGCCCGTCTGTCCGTCCGTTAACACGATAACTTGAGCAAATATTGAGATATCTTCACCAAACTCGATATACTGACTTACCTGGACACAGAATAGATTGGTTTTGAAAATGAGTGAAAACGGACGTTAACCACGCCCAATATTTCGATAACAAAAATTCAGAAAAATGGAAAGAATGAGATAATTCAAAAACGAATACCGGTAAGCTAGTGAAATTTGGTATGTGGATTGGTTTTACCAAATTTCACCAAATTTTGGAATATGGGCGTGGCACCACTGACATTTAGAAGAAGAAAATTTGGAAGTTTAACAAGCCGTAAATCAAAAGCAGTTAAAGATATTGAAATTTAGCAGAGACACTATACTTGCCAAACTACATAGACTGGGTGAAGATTTGCGGCTGCCTTAATGGAATGGTAGTCCGCCATCCACACCGAAGATCCTGGGTTCACGCCCCGGGAAAAGCAACATTAAAATTCGAGAAACAATTTTCTTCAATTAGAAGAAAATTTTTCAAAGCGGGGTCGCCCCCCAGCAGTGTTTGGCAAGCACTTCGAGGGTATTTCTGCCATGAAAAGCTCTCAGTGAAAACTCATCTGTAGGTCCTTTCCCGCCAATTTGTATGAAAAATTAAAAAGCAGCACGACGCAAATTGTAAGAGAAGCCGGGCCTAAAATCTCTTCGGAGGTTACCTTACATTTATTTTTTATTTATTTTTGAGTGAAGATAATCCAAATCGTTTAAAGACCACGTCCACTTTTCCTAAAGGTCTAACCTTGCGATAACTCTAAGGTATTCAACTACGTTTGACTGATATTCTACCACAGTAGTGAAATGGTTGAGCTAAGAACTAAACTTAACAAATTTTGAAAATAGGCTTGACCTGCCCCTTTTCTTATTACTCTTACCAACATACTTTTAATGCCATGAGTCGAACAAAAATTTCCCAATCCGAACGAAATTTGGCATAAATATTTTTTCATATTTCTGCGTTTCAAGTGCACAGCTGGGTATGTAATGTTCGTTTTCACCCGATCTTAGACTTTCTTACTTGTTTTTTATATATTTAAATGTAAATTTGTTTGTTAGTTAGTGGCCTTTTTTCGGTAGCGCACACAATTTTCAATGCAATGGAAGGTCGGAAGCTGTTTGTTGACGTTTTTGTTGTTGTCATTTTGTTCACTTATTTATTTACAAATTTGTTTATTTAGTTTTTGTGGTTGATATTTTGTTTAGATTCGTTACTTGTTATTTACCTGCATAACTACTTATACCTTGTAATGGAGTCCTGTTGCAGATTGGTTTTTGTTTTTTGCTAAAAGATAAGCAAAAACTTCGACAGTAAAAAAAAATTATTTCATTCATTTTCAAAACCTGGAAAACCTGCATAGTGACAAAAGTTATAAAATTTTTATTGTGGGAAATGACTGATGCTGTCATCTGGAGATATTTAGTTACAATATCGCACATCTATATCAACACAGCAATCAACTCAAAAATTCCATGTTCAGGAAACGCGAAAAACTTACGCCAGACCTTACTTACCAGATGCAGATCCGGCACGTTCCGGTAAAAAGCACCATAGAGGAACTAGCCCGACCATCCCGGGAACGATTTGGTATGACCACATGCAACTTTCTAGGCCATCCCGCACTCCTACCCCCTAGATCCATAAGGCTGCATCGGGGTTCGCGAGAGCCTCGCCTATTAATGAAACAGGATTCGACACGTGTAGGTAGGTTTGACAATTGGATGGGAGAAGCTATATATTGCACTGGCACCAACCCCCCCCCCCCCCCCCCCTTGAAAGTGTTGCGCTACACAAGCCCTTGAATCAATATGGTATGTTAGTCGCCTCTTACGATAGGCATACCTACCGCGTGTATATTCTAAGCCCCCTAACCCGCTGGGTCAGAGGAAGTAATTCGAAATGAACCGCCAAATTTTTCCAAAATCGGAAACGTTACCATTTCTTCGATTTAAACAAGAATCAGATTTTCTAAGCTGCTTGCATGTTTGAATTGAATTCATTCTACGTATTCGAGACATTGGTTACTGTAAGCGTAATCGTAATGGATGAGATTGGTATGCCGTATATCTGAATACAGAATGTAAAGGTAAGTGTAGTCACCACATTGTAGAATAACGTGGGAACAATGTACGTCGGAGCGTAAATCAGACAGCAAATCAGTTCATGGAAGTTAACGAAAGGAGCAATACAAATCGATAAAATACAAAGGGGAAATTAAAAGACAAAAGGAAATTTGCAGTAAATGTGATGGGGATGGAGCAGAAGAAAAAGAGGAATGCAAATATCAGTATAACAACAATACCGTTAATTATGTGGATAATGGTAACGAAGCTAAAGCAAGGAAAGCAAAGTAAAGAAAAGTTAAACACAATAAAGGCAAATGCCACGGGATGTCTTCTTATTTAGCCACAGCACCATCTACACAGTACCATCTACACGCATTCCCTCATAAAGGAGAGAAACGAAATGCTAAACAAACAGTTTCTGTTTGATACTCAAAAAGCTGGGCATCCTAACAGACAACTGATTGAAGAGGCTCGCTTTCCAGAAACATAAGGAGCCATCTCCGCAAACACTACGAAGAAATCCAGCACTCAAGAACCCGGCCGTTTTAACCAAGACAAAGTTTCCTTGAACTTCCGTTGGAGCATTTGTGGGTAATTCCATCTTAGGATGGCGTGGAGCACTGCTACAAGAAAAAGGAGAAGAAAAAAGGAAAGGAGAGGAAACAAAAGGAAAAAAAAAGGAGGGGAGAGGAAAAAACTGAAGCGTTGACAATTTGTTATCCATGAATTAGCGGTTTATTATCGGCGGTATATGGGCTTATTATCCATTTCTTGGTTTTTTGTCGGTGTGCCTTCCATAAATAAGGTCATCAACGAGTTATCGGTTTGTTATCGAAAAGTTATTGATTAACTATCAAAAGTTGTCGATTATGTATCTAAAAATTCGATTTGCTGTCGAAAATGTATCGATTTGTTATTGGATTTTACCAATTTGTTATCGGCGTGCTATCAATTTTTTATGGAAAAATTCAATTTCTTATGGAAAAGTTGTCGATTTGTTTTCGAAAAGTTACCGATTTACTTTCGCGAGGTTACCGACTAACTATTCGCAAGTTATCGATATATAATTAAAGCTTTATGGATTTTTTATCGATTTATTATTGAAAACTTGTCGATTTTTTATCGAAAATTGTCGATTTGTTTTCCACTCGCAATTTTTTATCGGTTGTTTGTCGATTTGCTGATAATGAGGCGATAAACAATCGACTACTAAACGATAATTTAGCGATCGATTATCATCAGTAGAACCATACGAAGTCCATATCGGTTGTTGCCGATAAGAAGCCGATAGAGCTCTCCCCAAACAGCCCGATATTGTTTGTTTCTTATAAATTTATCTCTGTTGAAGTGTAACCACAGCCTCTGGGCGAGTTTAAAAATAAAATAAATAAATGTAAAGCGCGATAACCTCCGAAGAGATCTAAGGCCGAGCTTCTCTTCCAATTTGCGTCGTGCTCCTCCTGATTTTCCCTACAAATTGGCCGGACGAGACCTACATGTTTTATGCCGACTCCGAACGGCATCTGCAAGGCAGATGAGTTTTCACTGAGACCTTTTCATGGCAGAAATATACCCGGAGCGCTTGCCAAACACTGCCGAGGGGCGACCCCGCTTAGAAAAATTTTCTTCTAATTGAAAAACCTTATTTCTAAAATTTTGATGTTGCTTTGCCCGGGGTGCGAACCCAGGGCATACGGTGTGGCAGGCGGAGCACGCTACCATCACACCACGGTGGCCGCCAGCGAGTTTACTTACTTTAAAAACATTAGTTTTCTAGACGTACACCAGTATGTTTAGGTTTTGAGCTCGACAAACAATTGTATAGCAATAAAGCTACCGTAAAGTGTTCTTTCAACCTGGAAAGGTAGTTTGGTAGATTTTAGAGATTTTCAAATGTAATTATATCTCTAAGCTGACCATGAGAATCCGAAATGAGCTTAAAGACCAAATATTTAAGGAAAAGAATTTCCAGTTAAAGATATAACTGCAATAGAAATTTTACTTTTACTTTCACAAAGCCCGGAACGAACAACCACAATTTGAAATTGTTGAAACAGGCGGTTGGTATGTCCATGACAGGTTCCAGCAAAATTTGTATCAAAATATGCATTCATGCTGTTGCTTCTTTGTATGTATATGTTATTCATATTCATATATGTATGTGTTTGAATGAAACCTTATTGCCATGTCGTCGACTATGCTATACAAATTTTAAAGAATACTTGATTGGACATACAAACATTTATATATTACTCAAAATATGTAGTAAGTTTTAAAAAGAACTCGCAGGGTTAGGAGTTTTCAAACCCCTTAATGACACTAGACCCTAACTAGGACTATGTAGTAAACAAAGAAAGACATTTTGATAATAGGTATCGGAAGATCCTGGAGCGCTGATCCACCTGAGGCAATCGTATGTATAGATCCAATGGTTTTGAAAACTATGGTACTTCTCATTGTAAACCCATCTTTGCATTTTATTGTTCTCTAAACGCTTTAAGGAATTGAAGTACCAAGTGAAGTAAAACTCGCAAAGCAAAGACAAATCGGTTGAGAGGTAATCAGCATCCTCGAGAAATTATATACCTTGACAGACCTCCTCAACATTTAGGATGCCTTGAACAACGTTAAAACGTAAGCTAGGGTACGTTTACGTCATAGAACCCAAGACTCTATGGTTGCATAGATGGATTCCATGCTCAGGAGTAGGGTCCTCATCGCAACCTTAGGAGCAGACTCAGAGTGGTGTGCTATCAGCTCTTGTATCGATATTGATAGTAAATGAAATTCTAGAAATCTTCATGGCATATGGAACGATGTTAGTCGCATACGCCGATGATTAGTGAGCACATAGGACCGGTACTTTGCAGGAAAGGTTCCGAGTTGAACATAAGGGAGATGGATAGCGCCGTACGACCACCGCTGAGTTATGTCCTGAGGAAATTTGCTGTGGACCAACCGAGATGATTGCAAAGTTCTTACGGGCATGTTTGGATAGTATATAAACTAGCTTATACCTCAAACTAAACAAATCTGCACTTCGCGTACTTACGGTTGTCATCGTAGTTAATTGCGCTATTGCCCCTATGCTCTGAGAACAAGGTGACTCAGTTATCTGTACGTACGGTTTTCCATCAATCTTGCCGAATTTGGGAAGACCCAACATACTTAAGCTCATCAGAGAAAGCTATTAATATGGTAGTACGAACGCCACCCGGCACTCGCTGAGTGCATTCACATGGAAAAAAATTCCCCCAGCGGAAGTGTGGGAAGTTCTCATGCACCCGTATCTTAACCTAATGTAAAATCAAACCCAGAAAGGATTTTCTGCTCTTACAGCATCGGTCACTCGAAAGGTCCATAAACCAATCGAAAAAGGTTTCTTTCGGCCTTGTGTCGACCTATCCTAATAGAAAGGTCGTAACTTTTAAGTTTGCTTAAAATAACGTATTTCAGGACACCGGTTAAAGGGATTGTAATTAAGATTAAAAATATTTTAATAGAAGAGATATGAAATAAATTTAGTTTAATTTCTTTTTACAGTTCGTTAACGACGATATAATGTCGATATATAATAATTTTGTTCGAAGGTTGAGAACTTACTCGATCACTGCAGGGTACGCCAAGTCCAATGCGTTTCATATAAGCCTTGGTGAACACAAAACATTGAAGATGGCGTAACGCCTAAACTGGTTTGTCTCGAGACCATAGTTCAAATTTAAACTTCTTTTAGCATGAGGCAATCATCTATGCTACTGGGTTCATTGAGAATACACTTCAAGTGCATGCAGGCGATAGACGCACCGGTCAAGCTTTTCATGATAGTTGACAATTAAATGTTGGCAGCTATGACATGCTGACCGTGATAAAACTTTGTTGCTGTCAGTTAGATAGGCTTTTTGTATATGCTTGTCGTTTGAAAATACAAATATATATTAGGGTGGGCCAAAAAAGGTCGAACACGTTTTTCCACAGAAACACGTGTTGCTACGCATCTCTGGGGAGGATATGGTCATAGTTTCTCATTACATTCCCAGGCAAGGCTTATAGGAATATGAATAAATATTACCTTTTAACTATCGCTCAGTCGATGTCTTCCCAAATATCTGTGAGAAGCTTCAAAGATGAAATTGGGAAAAATTTTTGAAATACAACTCTTTCAAAAATTATGTTGCTTTTATAAAAATTTTATTAACGGTTAACCAGAAAAAACAATTCAGTTTGTCAGTATAACAACCGATTTCCATGCACAAGAAGCCTTTCTCAGTGAGATGTTTTTTACAGAGATTAACTTTTGTTTTTCAGTATATTCTCACTATCACTGATGAGTTTTTCAAAACTCTTTTTTTGCCGAAATAGGTTTCGGGAATGCTAAATCTCTCGTCTGATCTGTTAGAAGTATCACAATGTGAACTTAACTTAATTAGGTCATTAAAAGGATTTGTAAATAATTGTTGTTCGTCAAAGCTTAGACCAGAAAAACCGTCTCGCTCGTAACTTTTGGGATCGAGCATGGACGATTTCCCTCGCCATTTTTAGATAATTTCTGGACTGTTCTGCTAAAATTTTGGGATCATTTCGATACTTCTTTTTAGTAATTCCGAGACTATTTTGAGATCACTTAGATATTGTTTTAGGTATTATTCGAGATCAATTTGAAAATTTATAATAGAAAATTTCTTAAGACCATTCTGTTACCATTTTGAAATAATTATGGGATTAGGTCACCGACTGTTTCGAGATCAATTTGGTAACATTTTGAAATTATTACTAGGGTTCGGAAATATTCAGTTTTGAATACGAAAAATTATCGCACTTTTTTTATTATCGGCATGTTTAGGTTTGTTGTCGCCGAATTATCAGCTTGATATCGATAACAACTCTTCTCCAAGAGATTTGAGTATTTATTCGATGAAGCTGCTATCGGAAAAATTTTGCTTTGCTATCAAAATTATTTTCGATGTATTACCAAAAATAAAATAAAATATGTAAAAGCCCACGAAAATAAAATACTATAATTAGCACATTTTTTCAATAAGTATTAAGAGACCGTATTTGATGAGCTGCCAAGCAACAACGGTTTCTGTGACCCATTCAAGAAGAGCTTACTTCGTGTGTTATTTTTGCCACCCTAATGTAATTATGAATGCACATGTGGAGCTGTATCCAAACTAAGTAATGCTATTTCTTTAATTGTTATTTAAATTAAAGCTTTTGGAATTGAAGAGTATAATTTTGAATTCCTTATAGTTCAAGAAGGAATTAGAGCAATAGTAGACAATTTTTAGAAAAAGACATTATCCTGCTCTTGATAACAAATGTCAAATTATAACATCAAGTTGAAAGCAATTATTGGATCAGCTTAGAACCACATCACTGAAAAGATATAACAGGAGGCTGATTTAACCCCCGCCCCCCTGGTTTAATGTCCCCTCTATTTCCTCACGATACCAATGTATATATTTCAATGTTGATATTTTTTCAATTTACATACTCCATCGTGAATACCCCTATTAAAAGTAGCTTTCCAATCAGCACGCGCAACAAGTGTCAATTGATGACTAATCTCTACCTTCAATTAGCACAAGCACCCGACTAAAAAAGTAGCTAAATAAAAAACTTTTTTAT
Organism: Eurosta solidaginis; assembly: GCF_040869045.1. NCBI lineage: Eukaryota > Metazoa > Arthropoda > Insecta > Diptera > Tephritidae > Eurosta > Eurosta solidaginis. The sequence continues at coordinate 297,421,019 of NC_090319.1, forward strand.
TTACAGAGCAAAATTTAAACATGTAGGAAAAATACACACAACATACAATTGTGTACAAAAACAAAATAAATGCAATATTCATACCAGTACAACGAACGTTGAAATTAAAATTTTATTTAAGTTTACTAATACCCTAAAAAACAAATATTATAACATATTGAAACCTTAAACAATATAAACAAGTAAGGACGGAACTGTCTCCGGCTGTGCCGAAGACTTCATACCTTTCATAAATGGGGCTGAACAATAATCTTATCCCATTCGTAATCTCCATATAATCGGCTGTATAAGATAAGAAATATATAGTGAACAGATGTACATACCTAAGCGAGTTTTAAGATAAATATAAAATATAAAAGTTTCTAAATATGTGAGGCGTAGCATAACCTTATTAGGGTTCAGTGCGTCCTACTGTCAATAGAAATTTGACGCGTCCAACGCTTTTATTTAATGGTCTGATGAACGCCCTAGATTGATGAGGAGTGTGATGACTAGTATCTAGGACCAACCTAATTATTTTCTAGCTTTTAGTATTATTATTACTTCATGTATGTAAGTATTGTTTTCAATAAAATCGTTTAACTTAAAATTTTTTTTTATTATTTTATTTTCAAGTTTTTAGTCTTTATTTAATTGCCTAATATTTCTCATTATATTTAGTTCATTTAGTGACTCATTATTACAAGGACTCTTTCCTGACAATTTGCGACAATCTAAATCCTCAACACATAATCCATCCAAAGACTTTACTCGACTCTGTTCCACGTATGCTTGTCCCCCATCGAACTCCAAAATATTTTGATGCCACTTCTACCGGATTGTATGTAATATTTGTTCCAAATACGATCCAAATCGGACTTCAAAGGTCGCTTTCTATTCATGTATGTATTAGGTGTTTCAAATATGGACCAAATCGGAATACAAATACAATTTTTTTGAATATCTCGATCCTTGCGCCACCTAGCGGCGATTTTTTTCATAGGTCGCTTTCTATTTATGTATGTATTATGTGTTCCAAATATGAACCAAATCGGCTCACAAATACGTTTTTTTTAATATATCGATCCATGCGCCACCTATCGGAGTATTTTTATACCTTTCATGAACATGAAATGGTATATTAACTTTGGTCCGATGTTTGTAACGTTGAGAAATATAGAAGATAGACTCATGATATAGCCATCTCCGTCTGTCTGTTTGAACGCAAACTAGTCCCTCAAATTTTGAGATATCTCAATAAAATTTGGTACAGTGATGTATTTTCGTATTATATTAGACATTTGTCGGATCCGGTAGGATCGGACCACTATAACATATATCTCCCATACAACCGATCGTTCAGATAAGACGATTTTGGTCATTCCTGCCGCAATTTAGAAAGTATAAACGTGAAACTCGGTGATATATTTTAATATATCATAGAAGATATACTGCAAAAATCACTTTGATCGGAGCTATATATGGTTATATCCTATACAACCGATCATTCAGATAGAAAGATTTTTGGCCATTTCTCCCTTAATTTAGAAAGTATAAACGTGAAACTCGGTCATATATATTTTAATATATCATAGAAGATTTTCTGAAAAAATAATTTTGATCGGAGCTATATATAGTATATATCCCATACAACCGATCGTTCAGATAGAAAGATTTTTGGCAATTTCTCCTTTAATTTCCAATATAAAAACGTAAACTTGGTGATATTTATTCTAATATATCATAGAAGATTTCCTAAAAAAAATCACTCTGATCGGAGCTATATGTATATAGTATATACCTATCCCATACAACCGATCGTTCAGATAGAAAGATTTTTGGCAATTTCTCCCTTAATTTCCAATATAAAAACGTTAAACGTGGTAATATATATTTTAATATATCATAGAAGATTTCCTGTAAAAATCATTTCGATCGGACCTATATATAATATATATCCCATACAACCGATCGTTCAGATAAAACGATTTTGGTCATTCCTGCCGCAATTTAGAAAGTACAAACGTGAAACTCGGTGATATATATTTTAATATATCATAGAAGATTTTCTGAAAAAATATTTTTGATCGGAGCTATATATAGTATATATCCCATACAACCGATCGTTCAGATAGAAAGATTTTTGGCAATTTCTCCTTTAATTTCCAATATAAAAACGTTAAGCTTGGTGATATTTATTCTAATATATCATAGAAGATTTCCTAAAAAAAAATCACTCTGATCGGAGCTATATGTATATAGTATATACCTATCCCATACAACCGATCGTTCAGATAGAAAGATTTTTGGCAATTTCTCCCTTAATTTCCAATATAAAAACGTTAAACTTGGTGATATATATTCTAATATATCATAGAAGATTTCCTGTAAAAATCATTTCGATCGGAGCTATATATAATATATATCCCATACAACCGATCGTTCAGATAAGGGGGTTTTTTGCCATTTTTTATTTTATATTTATCTTAAAAATCCTTTAGGTATGTACATCTGTTCACTATATATTTCTTATCTTATAGATCCGATTATTTGGAGATTGTGAACGGGATACGATTATTGTTCAGCCCCATTCATGAAAGGTATCAAGTCTTCGGCACAGCCGAAGACAGTCACGTCCTTACTTGTTTTTCTTATTATTGCGTTGTCATCGGGTTCTGAACTATATTGCAAGTTTCAAGCTTGTAGCTTATCGAGAAGTTACTTAAATTTCAATTACAAAACTCGTTCACAACGACCGTGCAGCCTGTTAAAGCTAAAAAAGCTAAATAAAACCGTTTAAACTAATGTAAGCTTATGGAATCCGAAACTACTCCGCCGATTTTTTAAAATTTGCAAGGTCGCTCCACAGCAACCCGAAGAATTCTAAATTCTATTCACGGTTCAATTTGCCTGAAATTTGGTATATAGATAACCTTTATAAGTATTTACGACACTTTTTTCCGGGAGGTAGACCAAGGACCGATCTACTCGAATAAATTCTATTCATGGTTCGATTTCCTGAAATGTGGTCTACCATAGGTAGATTAGTATAAACGACACTTTTTTCCTGAAAATGAACCAGGGACGACTGAGATAGAGGGATAAGAATAAATGGAGCGGAAAAAAGTGGGGGAAAAACGGAAAGAGAGAAAGAGACACCGAAAAAGAAATGCAGAGAAAGGTTAATAAAAGGATAAGAAAATGGTGGGAGAGTTAGAGGTGGACGAAGAGAAAGAGGTAAAAACTTCTTCAAACTTATGCAGATAGACTAAAAATTGGGACAGAACAACGACTGCCGGGTCTTTTAGTAATCATATATATATATCATATCTATATTGACTGCAATTCACTAAAACGTTCAATTCATTAAATAAATAAATATTAAATGACTCATTATTCATGAGTATATTCAGTCTTTTTTTGGCATTAATCTAGTAGGAACCCAATAGCTAATAAAACATCGACTAATATAAAACAACAAGCAATTTTCAAACTTGAAAATCGATGACATAAAAGCAATTGCTGTGTGATAAAGTACGCAAACAAAGAGGACTGTGATAACTCATTGCAATATTTGATTATCAAATTCCTTTTATTAGATATTTGTTGTTATAGTTATTAGCAAATTAAGAAGTGAAATTTAATATAACATGTACAGATGGAGTGTCGAGCCCTGTTTAGAAGACCGCGTAAGTGTGAAAAGCTTCTAATCGCTATTCACGAGGAAATGGTCAGGGTTATTCCTTTTCCATGCGGTTGACGCAGCAAATGTAAAAAGGCGATAATCAAGTTAGATCACTTCGCCATAATCGGTTAAAGGGCTTGCTGGGGAACTCCATCAGCAGCATCTGATCACTGTAAAGTGCGGCTGCAAACTGGCGTCGGTCCTGGATCAAACGGCTCGCTATATAAACGTGCAAGTCATACTTATCTGCAAACGTTTAAGGGACTATGATGAATGCACCTGTTCGTTCCCTTAATGGGATTGGTGTAGATGGCCGGCTATTTTATTTTCTCGTGGAAGCAATAGCCGACATCACTACCATACAAGAAATGCGATAGCCGAAGCAAGGAAAGAAGAAAATTAAAAATTGTGACATCTACATGGAGTGGAAATGCACATAAGCCCAGATTCGGCATCGGGCTCGTAGAGGGAGGAGGGCTTCGTTGCTAAATACTGACGTTCACGCCTGTGGATTGACGTCCCGCCGCTATCCGAATAAATTTTTTTAATATACCATTCATCTGCGCCCATGCATTGAAAGAGGAAAAAGACTATGACGCGAATTCACTCTCTATGAACGCTTAGAACGCACAAACCAGCGCTGCCCCCTGCTTAGCAACTTAACGCTAGGATGGACAAAGAAGATGTTTTTTCGGTCCCATGGTCCAAAATTTCAGCCTACACAATGAAACCTCTGTTAATGGACTGATGGGTCTGATGAGCTTCCCCGGTGCTCGAAAGATGGTCATATCCAGTACGAGGTACATGCATAAAAATATGCACCAAGACGATGTGGTTGATAAGGAATGAGGGCAAAACGTACCCCCTGTATTCGGGCAAAGAGTCTGTACATTCGCGCATACCACGCCGCCGGATGGCAACCAGAATTTCGAAATAGTAAAAGACTTCGTTTATTTGGGAACCAGCATTAACATCAAACAACAACATCAGCTTTAAAATATAGCGAGGAACCACTCTTGCCAATAAATGCTAACAAAGCAAATCATGCTCTGCAAGTCACTTATCGCACCCGTCCTGCTGTATGGTGCAGAAGCATGGACCATGATAACATCAGATGCGGCGACTCTGGAAGTGTTCGACAGAAAGGTCCTTCGAATGATTTATGAACCTCTACGCGTTTGCGACGGCGAGTACCGAAGATGATGAGCTGTACGAGCTTTGCGCAGACATCAACATAGTCCAGTGAAATAAAACACAGCGGCAACCCTCTCTAGGCTAAATTATGCGGAGGAATGATTATGATCCCTTGATGTGACCAATTGGCGACTGATGTGCCTTGTAGGAAGGCTTAAGGCTGTTACAGTGAATAATCCTTCAAATACGTCTACATATGTGCGTAATTAGACAACTAAAAACCAAGATTGAAAGTAGGGCATACATTTTGTGTGTCGGGATTGATTCTGGATAGTTTAACTTTATGAGTGCCGGATCAGTACACTTTTTGTCCTTCATTCATCGTAGTCTGGCCATGTAGCTCTTGATATTACACAGCTCATGGTGCTCTTCCACTTTTTCTGAGCTTACTTCACGTAGATATTTCGAATTTCTCCCTTAGTTGCGCCTAAAGGTATCTCTACTTGGACACTGGTTGTTCCCTAATTTCCTTTCGCTGGGCTCATTCATGAAAGCTCATCAATCCTATAATTTTTTCGCTTCCCCGTTCACCAGAAATGCAGCTAATGGATTTTTCTAGAGAGTCCGTTAACGCAGCCTAAAGTTGCTTGCCCTAGCTTTGGGCTGGTGTATGGTGCAGCTAGCGACTTCATTGCTGCACAATTGTCAAACAGGCAAGGGCCAGTTAGGTTCTGGACCTCTAGTGATTTACAGGCTTGCCAAACAGCGACAGCTTATCTAGAGAATACGAATAGATTGCCGCTCTTATACCTAGATGCATTTTGGAGTCGTCTGTATAGATTTGTATGTCGTTAATAGCTGAAACTCTACCCTATTCCAAACATTCCTACTTGAAAGGATAGGTTCAACAATGCCCTCAGACTGCAGTTTGCGGACTTAGTAATCTTTTTCAGAATTGAAAGTTCCCGCTTGAAGTAAATAAAAAATAATATTATGCTCCCTCTGAGTATTCTTTCAGCACACAGATTTCCTGAGTCTCGCTTTGTAGTTAAGCTTACAATCGATTGTCAGTCTCTGGTAATTGCGAGGGTTAATTGCTGGCCATTTAGCCTTGGTTATTAAGATGTATGTTGTTTTTATTCCCTCATGAAGAGTAGCGGATCCGTCTTCTCTGGCGCTTAAGAATGTGGCCCACCAACTTAGTTTTTTCAATCATTCATATTGTCAGCATATGCCATAATCTTCACAGCATTTGTGTCGAGTTCTCCTGGGTTATTTTTAAAGTAATGAGCCACAGCAAAGGTGACGGCACCGCACCTTTCATTTTGCCTCTACATATCTGCTTACTATTTTTAGATCCATCTATCCCTAATGTTTTTTACAGTACCTCTTTGAAAAGTGGTATCTATGTAGCTTTATAAGCTTTTGAAGTTTAGTTTTGCAGTGGTCTTATTTTTGCTCCTACGTTTACTTACCTCGGGTCTTATTCTTTCTCTCCTTTCCCCTGTCGTACTCTTTTCTATTTGCCTTCCCTTTTTCCTTCGCTTTTCGCCTCTCCCCTTTCCTTCAACGTTTTCCTTTCCTCGGTTCCTTTCCCCTGGCCCACCCGTCTCCTCCATTTTTCCTGTTTGCTTCACTTCTCTCCTCTGTTCCACTCCTCTAACTTTTCCTTTCCTCCCCCCCTCATTTCATCCCTTACTCCTCTATTTCGCCGCTCTTTCTCTTTCTTTTACCCTCTTTCCTTTTGACAATTTTTCTCCTTCCTCTTTTCTTTTTTTTCTTTTCTGCCCCCTATCTCTTTTGGCTTATCTCCCAACATCCTCGAATTTTTCCCTAGCTTCTTTCGGTCGCCTTTCACCTTCCCTTTTTTAACACACCTCCCTCCAAACTTATTCGCCTATATTCTGCCCTCTCTCATTACTTTTCATTTTCTCTCTTAATTTTTACTTTCGACTCTCCCTCTTTCTCCCTTGGGGGCCAACAAAGTAGATGAGTGCCATAAATTATCGTCTTTGATTAATGTGATCACACTTGGTACGCAAAAGGGTGCAACAAAATCGATAGCCCTGTTCAGTTATCTATACACTCACTTTGCAGTTGCTTGCACCAAATTCCAATCGTATCCTTCCAACACCTTCATCACTGCCGTCGTAATGCGTTCATCCTCTTTACGGACGCCGCCAACGCCATTACGTTTCTGCTCCGCTTTAGCGACATAATTGGCCAAAACCAGTGTTTCAACTGGTTTGGAACGTCCAGATGGTTTTGAGTCAGAGGAACTATTATCCGTATCCATCACAGTTTAGGCAAAGAGTATTTTTTTTTATTTATAGGTATGTAGTATGAATTAACTCAACTTTCGTTGTTTGTTTTTTGTGAATTTTTCATATACACTTTTTTTTTGTAATTTTTGAACACTCATGCACTCATACACTTTTTACATCGTTTAAGCATTCCACGTGCTACAAATAAGCGCCACAAAAAGTGCATTGGTCTTTTTCCGTAAGCGTTTTCAAAGTTGCGCGCATTACTCAAACCGTCGACAAAAACTGTCGTCACCGATTGCTGATCTGCGCTGAGGAATCAGTCTTAACTGCCAACCACCAACATAAATGTATTGCACCTATACACTGACATATACATAAGCGCAAATGTCTCCAGCACTGCAAGTAAACAATTTCACACAAAAACAAAATACATCAGCCCCACTAAGAGCTCCAACATCGACAATCTTTAAGATAACGACACAACCATGAAGCACGCCTTACGATCGTTTTGTACGATCTTTTGCCGAACTAACGTTTCGAACTATGGGAATGTAAATATATGTAAGGGTGTCTGTCAGAGTTATACAGTTAAAGCCGACAAGTCGCGTTCTAGTTGAGCCAAGTTTTGTCGATTTTTTATGATGAGCACATATGTTTGTAGGAGTGTATGTCAATACGATTGTAGGTTTATATATGTATGTATGTGTAAGTAGTAGTCGTACGTACATATATACACTATCTAAATTGCTCCGCTGATTTGCAAAGATAGCAACGTCCTATGTTAAATGTGTAATAGTCACCCCTAAGCAATGAGTAGATAAAAAAGGGAGTCCTATCACAATACTGAACAGAATTTATAATTGTCAACCACTAGAGAGCTGCGGTCGACACATCCGAGCTGGTAACCGAGCGTTGACATAAGCCCGTATATCTCTGGATACTGCATAAATGACCACATGCGAAACGAATAGCAGCGATCACTGAGAGCGACAAACCTGTTTTTAAAATTAAGTAAAAGGGAGGAAATATCCGAGTCCCGGGATCATAGGGTAAACTATCTACAATGGCGAGACATGTATGTCTAAAACTGCAAGGCAGACGGCTGGGCAGCTTCCTGTAACGAGAAACCGTGTACCTTAAAACCTGTAGCTGAAAAATAAGAATGTATAGAGCAACGAATAAAAGTGGTTGACAAGTCCAAGGTAATGAACGACGAGACTCCAGATTAATTTGCGAATTCAAAGGGAGCTAACGATAAGACTCGAGTTTCCTCGAGAACATAATCTCACCATCGTGTCAATTACGTTCAGTGGGCTTAAGATGTGTCAAAAACTGCATAAGCTCAACCAAGCAGGAAAGGCTTGACAAAAAGTTGGGGTTGCAAGTTTCCAAAGATTATACGAGTATGCAACTCTAGCACTATTAGACCAACAAAGTAAGGAACAGATACGAAGGATCTTGTGATCGTGTACCGCCTTCTGAAGGTTAAAACCCCAGAACGGACAAATGCTGTAGATTCGCTAGAATACTTCTAGTATTTACCACAAGGACAGTGTTATTTCATAAGATAAATCGTAGTTCTTGTCAGTTCTTGTCTAACACTACGGATACATTAAGTTTACGTGGTATATTTTATGTGGGGGTTTTACTAATGGATCAGTTCATCCTAACTTAATTTTCCTTTACCAAATATATTGTGTAACAGTAGTGCAATCTGAAGTTGTAGGTCTAGGCCAATACACAAACAACTGCATACCTAACAAGTAAGGAAGGTTAAGTTCGGGTGTAACCGAACATTACATACTCAGTTGAGAGCTATGGTGACAACATAAGGGAAAATAACCATGTAGGAAAATGAACCGAGGGAAACCCTGGAATGTGTTTGTATGACATGCGTATCAAATGAAAGGCATTAAAGAGTATTTTATGAGGGAGTGGGCCATAGTTCTATAGGTGGACGCCATTTAGGGATATAGCCATAAAGGTGGATCAGAGTTGACTCTAGAATGCGTTTGTACGATATGGGTATCAAATGAAAGGTGTTAATGAGTATTTTAAAAGGGAGTAATCCTTAGTTCCATTGGTGAACGCAGTTTCGAGATATCGCCATAAAGGTGGACTAGGGGTGACCCTAGAATTTGTTTGTACAACATGGATATCAAATGAAAGGTGTTAATGAGTATTTTAAGAGGGAGTAATCCTTAGTTCCATAGGTGGACGCCGTTTCGAGATATCGCCATAAAGGTGGACCAGGGGTGACCCTAGAATTTGTTTGTACAATATGGGCATCAAACGAAAGGTGTTAATGACTATTTTAAAAGGGAGTGGGCCTTAGTTCTATAGGTGTACGCCGTTTCGAAATATCTCCACAAAGGTGGACCAGGGGTGACTCTAGAATTGTTTGTACGATATGGGTATCAAATTAAAGGTATTAATGAGAGTTTTAAAAGGGAGTGGTGGTAGTTGTATATGTGAAGGCATTTTCCAGATATCCACCAAAATGTGGACCAGGGTGACCTAGATTTTTTATATATTTATATTTATATATGTAATACCTGCCAAGATTTTAAGGGTTTTTTATTTCGCCCTGCAGAACTTTATCATTTTCTTCTACATAATATGGTAGGTGTCACAACCATTTTATAAAGTTTTTTCTAAAGTTATATTTCGCGTCAACAAAACAATCCAGTTACAACGTTTCATCCCTTTTTTCGTATTTGATATAGAATTATGGCATTTTTTTCATTTTTCGTAATTTTCGATATCGAAAAAGTGGGCGTGGTCATAGTCGGATTTCGTTCATTTTTCATACCAAGATAAAGTGAGTTCAAGTAAGTACGTGAACTAAGTTCATTAAAGATATGTCGATTTTTGCTCAAGTTATCGCGTTAACGGCCATGCGGAAGGACAGACGGACGACTGTGTATAAAAACAGGGCGTGGCATCAACCGATTCAGCCCATTTTCACAGAAAACAGTTAACGTCATAAAATCTATGCCCCTACCAAATTTCAAAAGGATTGGTTAATTTTTGTTAGACTTATGGCGTTAAAAGTATCCTAGACAAATTAAATGAAAAAGGGCGGAGCCACGCCCATTTTGAAATTTTCTTTTATTTTTGTATTTTGTTGCACCACATCATTACTGGAGTTGAATGTTGACATAATTTACTTATATACTGTAAAGATATTAAATTGTTTGTTAAAATTTTACTTTAAAATTTTTTTTTTTAAAGTGGGCGTGGTCCTTCTCCGATTTTGCTAATTTTTAGTAAGCGTGTATATAGTAATAGGAGTAACGTTCCTGCTAAATTTCATCATGATATCTTCAACGACTGCCAAATTACAGCTTGCAAAAATTTTAAATTACCTTCTTTTAAAAGTGGGCGGTGCCACGCCCATTGTCCAAAATTTTACTAATTTTCTATTCTGCGTCATAAGTTCAACTCATCTACCAAGTTTCGTCGCTTTATCTGTCTTTTGTAATGAATTATGGCACTTTTTCGGTTTTTCGAAATTTTCGATATCGAAAAAGTGGGCGTGGTTATAGTCCGATATCGTTCATTTTAAATAGCTATCTGAAATGAGTGCGCAGGAACCTACATACCAAATTTCATCAAGATGCCTCAAAATTTACTCAAGTTATCGTGTTAACGGCGGACGGACGGACGGACATGGCTCAATCAAATTTTTTTTCGTTCCTGATTATTTTGATATATGGAAGTCTATATCTATCTCGATTCCTTTATATATGTACAACCAACCGTTATCCAATCAAACTTAATATACTCTGTGAGCTCTGCTCAACTGAGTATAAAAATTCCAATACACCCTCACACATTTGCTACAAAACGAGTTGTGCTTAATAGCGGAGACGCGCACCTCTGTGCTACGGTGCTATCAACATCAAATATCTAAGTGAATTGTAGGTACTAAATCGGCCCCATATTTGCGTGTTTGTTAGTTTTTTATATTATTATTCTGAGCATTATCCAAACGATTTCGTTTAACAATGTCATCCTATATTATTTTCGTTCGGCCTTTACATTTCTTATTTTATGTCAAACAGGAAGGCGAAAGCGATTGTCAAGTGATATATTGCCATCATATTGTAGTGCAAGTACACTAGCTATTCGTCTCTGATTCGAAACGAACGTTCGTTTCGTGATAGAGAATGAGGTCCTATATTTTTGGTTTCATGTTACAGTGTTTTGCTCAATAAAACTTGCTCAAAAATGTATTGTACATATTTATATGTATTTGTGCCACCGAGCATATACACCCACACAGAGAAACAAATAAGGTTATTTGCAGACCCGGCAAACGTTTTTCTGCCCTAAATTTGGTCGATCTGCATACATTTAAATAAGCTTTTTCCGTCTAACTCTGCCCTCCCCCCTCTTCACTTTTTCTTAATCCTTTTATTCACTCCTCCCTTCGTCTTTTTCACTTCATCTATCTCTATCTTCGTCTCATTCTATCTCTTTCTCAGTCTCCTTCTCCTTTCCTCTTTTCTCTTCTCTCAAGTTCTTCTCATCCCTTATTGCCAGTCCCAGAGAGTGGTATGTATTTTGTTCCAGTCCCATTCCGAGTCCCAATCCCACTCCGAGTCTCAGTCCCAGTCCTAGTCCTAATCCCAGTCCCAGTCCAACCATCTCTGGTCTACTTCCCGGAAAAAGGATTGTAAATACTAATATTGGCAAATTTATATACCAAATTAGGCAAATCGAATAGGACGTATGTAAGTAGGTATGTGGGTATTATTAATTCATGTCTTTATTTCGGCTTCGCATGCATATTTATCAGTTTTGCCAGGTTGATGCGATTTAATCGAATATAAGAATGAAAATTACTTTCAAGCTCTCAACAACAGCTTTCATTTGATATCCATATTACACACACATTCTAGGGCTATCCGGGTCCACGCTTTGGTCTATATCTCGAGACCCTAGTCACCCAGCCTTATAGATATTGCTCTGTACTAAAGCACTCTGCAACAGCATCAATTTGATAGCTATAATGTAAAAACACATCCTAATGTTACCGTGATCCACGTTTTGGCCTATATCTCGAGACCCTAGTCACCAATAGGTATGAAAACTACCCTGTACTAAAGTACTCATCAACAGCATTCAATTGATATCCATATTCTATAAACACATTCTAGGGGTACCCGGGTCCACGTTTTGGCCTATATCTCGAGACCCTAGTCACACAGGGATACCAAAAATGCCCCGTATCAAATTACTCATAAACAGTTTCCATTTGATACCCATATTGCACAAACACATCCCAGGATTACCCAGGTCCACGTTTTGATCTCAAGACCCTAGCCAGAACGGGATAATAAGTATCCTATGTCCGTCTCCTAGTTCTAAGCTACCTCTCCACCAATTGTACAATACTTAGTACATTATTTTGATAAACCTCGTAGGGTTCAGCCTACGTTTGCAATGGAAGCGAAAAAAATGTAATTATTTACGATATCACATTGGAAACTTCAAAAATAAGAGTGGTTCTCCACTATTTAATGGATGTTATTATACATGTAAACCTTCCTCTTCAATCACTATATCTATTTAAAAAAAAACGCATCAAAATCCGTTGCATAGCTTTAAAGGTTTAAGAATTCAAAGGGAAATAGGGACAGAAAACGACTTTTTTTATACAAGTGTAGTGAAGCCACAAACCCCAATGCGCTTTTCAATTTTCCTTGAGTTCTTTAAAGTTGGTCGAACTATAATGCAAAGCGGACAGACAGACGACCGTACATTGGCGGTGCGTTGGATGTGCCACAGTAATTGACTGCAGGAATCTACAAAAAAATTACTAAAGGAAAATTGTTAAAAAAAGTTAAATAAATATAATCCAAGCTTGTTCAAGGCTTTGAAATACAACTTGTTATGTACTACTTGCTGCATTTGTCTAATGCAATGAGTGAGTAGATATGGTAAATATGTAGTCACAAACACTTAAATAGGCGATACTTCCGATGAACAATGTGCGATTTAAGCATGCTGTGAGACAAAAATAAATCAAAGACTTTGTATGTATTTTGAACAGCAAAAAAGGGAGTAGTAAAATTGTAATGGTTTAATCTTTGATGAAATGCGTTATGATAAAAAATCAGCCTTGAGGAAGAAATTATGATGAAACATTCCTCTAAAAAAGCTTATAGTGCAAGAACTCACTACAGTGTACAAAAGTCTTAGATTCGGGGGGACCTTACAGTATACGAACAACTGAGCCTGCTCCATCTCGTTATCGTCTACGCAAAATAGTTGAGGTTCGCCCTGTCGCATATCTATCTTAATTTCAAAGATGCCCTATTTCAGATGTCGCATTGGAAACATCGTGCCTCATTAAAATTAAAAATTGAGATGAAATGTTTTTTGATCTGGCAGCCTTCATGGAACAATCTTTCACTTAGCTGTCTTTGGAGGTAATGTTCCAACATCCTAACCATAACTAAGAATTTACTCTCATATTACTATCACTAACACAATTTTTAGTCTCCAAATACTTCAAGAGCGTACACTGTGCTACACACTTTAACCATACTTGCCTACATCGCCGCGCATCCATCGGTCTTTTTGAAGTGCAAAATGCACGCCGCATTTATAGACATTACGTTTCTTTTATGTCTTCGATGCGAAATGCGTAAACCATCCTAGAATATTATAGAAGTATTGAATTTGAAGATTGATTTGAGATTTATATGAATGTGGGTTAAAAGAATATAAAAAAATTTATGCTTCAGCAATTACTTAATAAAAAATTAATTGTAACTCTTAGCGACGGCAAATCAAATCAAAGATGAGCGTCTCAAAAAATAGTCTTCACATTTTCTATACGGCTGCTTTTTTTGGACTAAAAACGATTCATGTTGTTGTTGTTGTAGCGATAAGGTGACTCCCCGAAGGCTATGACGAGTGTTATCGATGTAATGGTCCTTTGCCGGATACAGATCCGGTACGCTCCTGTAACACAGCACCATTATGGTACTAGCCCGACCATCTCGGGAACGATTTATATGGCCACATCAAACCTTCAGGCCATCCCTCCCTCCACACCCCCAAGTTCCATGAGGAGCTTGGGGTCGCCAGAGCCTCATCTGTTAGTGAAACGGGATTCGCCGCTCGAAGGTGAGTTGACAATTGGGTTGGAGAAGCTAAATATTGCGCTATACAACCACTTGAACCCCCAAAAAAACGACTCATAATTGTTGTTGCTTCTTGTCCTGCTAATTTTGCGAAATTAGGGATTCGCAATCGAACCGTCCTTTATAATAATTTTTTGTGATTATTATGATACATTTTTTCTTGAATTGACAATTTTTTATTATTTATTTAAAAAAAAATTACTCTGTCTAGTAGGGCTATTATTTACAATCGATTATTCGTCTAAACGTTTAGTCAATAAATGGAGCAGCAACTTTTGCATTGATCGAAACCCGATTAGCTAGTATTCGATTTCAACATAGAATGCAATGGTCGATTGCTGTCGACTTCCATTAAAAATAAAACTCAAAAAATTGTTATAAAACTTTCAAAATTTTATTTTTTGCTGTTAGATGCGTTTCTGGAAACGTATGTTATTTATTTTCTAGTTTCGATAATCCAAAAGTAGCAAAGCGCATACCACTAATCGATTAGTGATAATCGATTATTTTTCTAAACAGCTGTTGCTAATTGATTAATCAATTATTCGAATGGTCGATTACACTGGTCAACAGTGAAAACTTTTCCAGCCTTTTTTAGTCGTTTTAGGTGAACTTAAGGATGCTGATTTCGAAAAAATGATTTGTTTCTTTCTAACAGCTCAAGTTTTTAATTTTCGTATAGGTCTTAAATTCTTACAAAAATGAGAATTTTTACATACTTAATTTTAATGATTTACCGCGTATCAGCACAAAATTGCCTTTTATAAAACGTTCTTGCCTGTGGGTCTTGTTGAAAATCACGGCAAAGACTCCAGCAGTAATCGGTAATCATATGCATGTCCCATCTTCCTTGGTATCGCTCTTCCATAACACGAATATCCTGGTGAAATCTTTCACCCTGCTCTTCACTATAATATCCAAGATTCTTAGGAAACCGATTTAAATGGCTATACAAATAATGAATCTTAATGCTCATGTTGCAGCCTAGCTCTTTCAAAAATAGCAATCATCATGATGATTCGTAGGTTCCTACCAAATCATTGGTGTCTTAAATTTGAGAGCTGATCTTTTTCTATTCGATCGTTGTCGCAGAGACACAACACAATTTTGGCACGCAGTTTTTGGCACCCATGGCTTCCCTTCATCGCAAATTTTCGCTCTAAAGTAATTAAAATATCCTGTTTTAACAAATTCCGTGATGACTTTACGAAACTTTTGGAAGGTATATTCAACACAAACAACACAGAAACTATCTGCATCATTCAAACAACGCTGTCTTTTTGTGGCCATTGTTAGAATCAGAATTAATTGTACCTATTAATTTAAAAATAAAAGTTACGAAAAAATTTGAAGGTGTTTTAAGAAAACACAATAAATACTCTTATGATAGTCAAAGCGAACGAACAGGAATTGAAAAGTGCAATAGCGAAAGACGCAAACTTCAATTTCATTTTAAACTATAAAAGCTTTATTTAATTATATTATTTAATCTATTTAAATCTATTTAAATCATCGAAATCTATAATAATCCATCAGAATTGCAAAATTCACTGTGTTCACATTGCATGATATGAAAACTGAAGGGATTTGAATGTTCCACCTAGTCATCCTAAATGTAGCAAGAGTGTTTTCCAATCAAAACTTGAAATGTTCGTCATCCGCCTCTGATCAAACAAATTTCGCTACCATGCAAAGGGTAGTGTGTGCTTACCTTGTTAAGCTGATTCGAGGTTTATCTGTTTAAGAGCGGACTACAGATACCCAACGTAACTAGCCAATCAATTCGATGGAAAGTTGCTTATAGCCACTGGCTGTTTCCTCGGATTTTGGCTGGTCCATCGAGGGCAACATAAGAGTCGCTTTGATCTCCCCACCATCAAGATAAGGTCCTTCTTTGCAACTTGACTATCCGATCTCGAAGCGTAGTTATCACCTTAATATATTTTTTGTTACCTAGAATAAGTGCTTTTTGAGTTTTGTTAATAGCCTTATAAGTGTGTTTTAACTTTTTGGTTAATTATTGAGCTCAAGGCCTCAAGGATAAATAAAACACCATATATTTTGTGGTCTTATAATTTATATAATTGGTCTATATTTCGGTTTCAATCTAAAACCATGCTCAGGAACAAATGAAAGTACTTGATCGACTGGTCATAACAAGAGTCCAAATTAAAGTTCGAACAGCTGCCCACTGTCCTACAGTACCTGTTGGGTGTATAGATCATTACATTTAATGTGGTTTTTTCTCATATTTAAATCAGAACCTTCTGTTGGATAGATTCCAACAAATTGCTACCTGCGTCCAAAGTGTTCCACCCCTACAAGGTTATCGGAATGGCCACCATTTTATACAGCTAGTATATAACCTTTGGGGAGTGTCCTTATCGCTAAACTACCAACAATGATAATCCAAAGTTCTTGAGGTAGCCAGTCAGTTGAAGGAATTCGCCACAAGTCTTTGAAGCTGCGTAATACTTGATACAATCAAGCGCGCATATAAATTAGCTTTCCCGCCAGGCATTGTCAGCCTTTTCTACATAGCCAAAAAACGTCGGTAGTGCAGGGAAGATACTCTTGTACGTATCTTAAGCTAAATTGGGGTTTTAATAAAAAAAAATTGGGAAAATTTGTTCTTGAAACCATATATGTATAGAGTAGCAATAGTTGGGCATTTTTCAATTCCAGTACCACAAAATTTTTAGTGATGACTGGAATTGAAAAATTTTTGCGCTGTGCCAAAAATTTAATAGTGAAATAGCTAAGTGTAAGAGGAATAAAAAATTTAGTGCCCAACTAAGATACACGAAAGTATTAATAGAAATTTTCATCAAATTTTCATCAATAAAATTATTCTTCTTTTTTCGATAATTTAAAATAAAATTTCTTTGAATTTTGCAACTGAAACAATGCCAACCAACTTCGAAAAAAATTCAGCAAATTTCATACTTTTTATTTAGAACTTTCTGAATTTTTGAGCATGGAATTTTGTAGCCCAATCAATTTTAGTATAAGAAAAAAATATACAAACTCACACTTTGAATATAAAAAAAAATTTATAGCACCCCATATGCCCTCACATATAAATTCGATTCATATGAAATTGCAAAGAAAAAGCACTTCCGTTTGAAGCCAAGGCACCATAGTGGATAAGACAAGTTTCATAACTTCTGCATAGACTTCGAAATTACAAAACGAATGGATGACCTGATTTTTTATTGACTATCGCAGTCTCATTCTGTATCTCTTTCTATCACCCGCTGAAGATAGCCAGCCCTATGCGCCGCCACACTATGGAAAACCGTAGAACAGCCCTGCAAAAATCATTGGATCATGTGGTCCACTGGAGTACTTACCATTACCCTGCAAAATACGCGAGTACTCCATGCATGCATGTATGGAGTGCTCGCTATGCACCAAACGAGTGCTCCAAAATTAACCACAATTCATACAAAAAATATGGTCCAATTAACATTGCGATGTCCTAGGACTGGACCATATACTCCAGCTCCGAATTACATCAGAGTAATCCATGGAGTACCCACAGTCCTATAAACATTGTGCACTGATTACAATCGTTAAAAACGAGCAATGATCGGCTTACAATATGTTCGTGTAGAAACATGAGTTGGTCCATTGCTGCATTCCAGTGGAGTACCCTGCAAAAATCGTTGGATCATGTGGTCCACTGGAGTATCCTATTTTAAACAATAAAAAAAGTAAAGCATTAAGTGCAGT
This sequence comes from Eurosta solidaginis, assembly GCF_040869045.1. Lineage (NCBI taxonomy): Eukaryota > Metazoa > Arthropoda > Insecta > Diptera > Tephritidae > Eurosta > Eurosta solidaginis. The sequence goes on from NC_090319.1 coordinate 297,438,979, forward strand.
TTTGCATATAATATACCTACAATTCGAAAATTTGATGACGGAGTACTTATGAACGAGGTTAAAAGCGAATATAACGAAATTTCCAAAATACCTTTTGTTTCAACGCACTACCCTCATATTTCATATTAGTATATATATAAACAGAACAAAATATTAGGGAATTAACAGAAGTGTAATTGTTACGAATACACATAACTACGTGTTTTGTAGTCCCTTCAAAATGTCTACTTTCAAGTGTTTTAAACGTGAAATAATACTTTCGTATATCAAAGGAGGAAAATCATTGGAGGCATTATATCAATAGTTTTAAAAGAAAATTATCAAGCATCTGAAGACAACTTATGTTTCATCCTCAGTGTTTTTCAAAGAAATATTATTCATACTTTTAATAAACGATGGGCAGAAGCTTCACGGAAAAATGAGAAATTTTTAATGAAAAACAGTAATTAGTTTGAATCAGAATATTCAGTAACTTTACCGAAATCTGAAGACGTTACAACCGACTCCATACCACCTACTTCTTCTGGAAAACGTGGGAGACCATGCGCATCTTATCCAGATTTGTCAGAATCCAGTAAAAGAAGAAAAAATACAATACTACTTAATTAATATGGGTTTGAACACGTCTATAATGCGTATCTTCAAGGGTTACGTTCGATAGGAGAAGGAACAGAAGCTAAACTTGTAAAAACATTAAGGTTTGCTGACAGTGAAAATAAGACCATATTGAACACCCTGTCAAAAAGTAGCCATATCGAACATCCTGTCAGGTAGTTGACGGATAAGATATCACACTTGTTTCATCCACAATACAAGGCACTTCGGTATGATATTCAAATTTACACTAACAAAATGGCAACAAACGATTTTTCAAAAATATTGTGTCACTGAGAAAAATTTTAATTGAAAATTTATTCATTAAGGAAACCATCAAAATTCTTTAAACATTTAAAATAAATTTTAATTTTTTTTTTTTTTTTTTTTTCAATTTAAAAAAGTATCAGCGTAGATATAATTTTGTACTGTATGTACTGTAAATTGCACTTCTATATAAAAAATTTTGAACAGCTCCTGCGGTACAAAATCGCATACCTACTCAAAAGAATGTCAGAAAACTGAATGAAAAACAAGTAAGGAAGGCTAAGTTCGGGTGTAACCGAACATTACATACTCAGTTGAGAGCTATGGAGACAAAATAAGGAAAATCACTATGTAGGAAAATGAACCTAGGGTAACCCTGGAATGTGGTTGTATGACATGTGTATCAAATGGAAGGTATTAAAGAGTATTTTAAGAGAGAGTAGGTCATAGTTCTATAGATGGACGCCATTTAGGGATATCGCCATAAAGGTGGACCAGGGCTGACTCTAGAATGTGTTTGTACGATATGGGTATCAAATGAAAGGTTATAATGAGTATTTTAAAAGGGAATGGGCTTTAGTTCTATAGGTGAACGCCTTTTCGAGAAATCGCCATAAAGGTGGACCAGGGGTGACTCTAGAATATGTTTGCACGATATGGGTATCAAATGAAAGCTGTTAATGAGTATTTTGAAAAGGAGTGATCCTTAGTTCCCTAGGTGGACGCCGTTTCGAGATATCGCCATAAAGGTGGACCAGGGGTGTCTCTAGTTGTACGATATGGGAATCAAATGAAAGGTGTTACTGAGCATTTTAAGAGGGAGTGGGCATTAGGTCTATAGGTGGACGCCTTTTCGAAATGTCGCCATGAGAGTGGGCCAGGGGTGACTCTAGAATGTGTTTGTATGATATGGGTATCAAATGAAAGATGGTAATGAGTATTTTAAAAGGGAGTAATCCTTAGTTCTATAGGTGGACGCCTTTTCGAGATATCGCCATAAAGGTGGACCAAAGGTGACTCTAGAATGTTTGTACGATATGGGTATCAAACGAAAGGTGTTACTGAGAATTTTAAGAGGGAGTGGGCATGAGGTCTATAGGTGGACGCCTTTTCGAGATATCGTCATTAGGGTGGGCCAGGGGTGACTCTAGAATGTGTTTGTACGATATGGGTATCAAACGAAAGGTTTTACTGAGCATTTTAAGAGGGAGTGGGCATTAGGTCTATAGGTGGACGCCTTTTCGAGATATCGCCATTAGGGTGGGCCAGGGGTGACTCTAGAATGTTTGTACGATATGGGTATCAAACGAAAGGTGTTACTGAGCATTTTAAGAGGGAGTGGGCATTAGGTCTATAGGTGGACGCCTTTTCGAGATATCGCCATTAGGGTGGGCCAGGGGTGACTCTAGAATGTGTTTGTATGATATGGGTATCAAATGAAAGGTTGTAATGAGTATTTTAAAAGGGAGTAATCCTTAGTTCTATAGGTGGACGCCTTTTCGAGATATCGCCATAAAGGTGGACCAAGGGTGACTCTAGAATATTTGTACGATATGGGTATCAAACGAAAGGTGTTACTGAGCATTTTTAGAGGGAGTGGGCATTAGGTCTATAGGTGGACGCCTTTTCGAGATATCGCCATTAGGGTGGGCCAGGGGTGACTCTAGAATGTGTTTGTATGATATGGGTATCAAATGAAAGGTTGTAATGAGTATTTTAAAAGGGAGTAATCCTTAGTTCTATAGCTGGACGCCTTTTCGAGATATCGCCATAAATGTGGACCAAGGGTGACTCTAGAATATTTGTACGATATGGGTATCAAACGAAAGGTGTTACTGAGCATTTTAAGAGGGAGTGGGCATTAGGTCTATAGGTGGACGCCATTTCGAGATATCGCCATTAGGGTGGGCCAGGGGTGACTCTAGAATGTTTGTACGATATGGGTATCAAACGAAAGGTGTTACTGAGCATTTTAAGAGGGAGTGAGCATTAGGTCTATAGGTGGACGCCTTTTCGAGATATCGCCATTAGGGTGGGCCAGGGGTGACTCTAGAATGTGTTTGTACGATATGGATATCAAAATAAATGTATTAATGAGGGTTTTAAAAGCGAGTGGCCCTTAGATGTATATGTGAAGGCGTTCTCGCGATATCGACCAAAATGTGGACCAGGTGATCCAGAAAATCATTTGTCGGGTACTGCTAATTTATTTATATATGCAATACCACTAACAGTATTCCTGCCAAGATTCCAAGGGCTGTTGATTTCGCCTTGTAGAACTTTTTCATTTTCTTCTACTTAATATGGTAGGTGTCACACCCATTTTACAAAGTTTTTTTCAAAGTTATATTTTGCGTCAATAAACCAATCCAGTTACCATGTTTCATCCCTTTTTTCGTATTTGGTATGGAATTATGGCATTTTTTTCATTTTTCGTAATTTTCGATATCGATAAAGTGGGCGTGGTTATGGTCGGATTTCGGCCATTTTTTATACCAAGATAAAGTGAGTTCAGATAAGTACGTGGGCTAAGTTTAGTAAAGATACATCGGTTTTTGCTCAAGTTATTGTGTTAACGGCCGAGCGGAAGGACAGACGGTGGACTGTGTATAAAAACTGGGCGTGGCTTCCACCGATTTCGCCCATTTTCACAGAGAACAGTTACCGTCATAGAATCTATGCTCCTACCCAATTTGAGAAGGATTGGTAAATTTTTGTTCCACTTATGGCATTAAAAGTATTCTAGACTAACTAAATGAAAATGGGCGGAGCCACGCCCATTTTGAAATTTTCTTTAATTTTTGTATTTTG